>NC_045966.1:25609240-25965104 GCF_010909765.2 Amblyraja radiata
CCGATATTTCCTCAGTCTCCTCAGGAAGTGCGTTGCTTTGCCATTTCGGCTATGGCATCAAAGTGGTTGGTCCATTACAAACCATTGGTAATATTAACATCAAGGAACTTGAAACTCTCAACCGTTTCCACTTCCGCACCATTGCAGATTGGGTTAAGTAAACCACCATGCTTCCTGTCATCGATAACTAGTTCCCTTATCTTGCTGACTTTGATTGTTTACCAGACACAGTAATTTCTCAGTATCTGCATTGATACTACTTAGAATGAGCTTTGAATCATTTCATATTTCTTCCTGTCTTCCTGCATGTGCAATGGCAATGAAGGTGCATACTTAGCAATCTGGTATTTATTAAATCAGGCAGTGATATTTATCACTGCAATAATTCCAGTTCATCAGTGTCGATCTGGATGGCAACTGCATGAAGTCTATGCAGGTGTGCCCCATATTCCTAGGGTGCTCTCAGGGGCATTATTTAAATCTGCTTTGCCCAGAGAAATCAGAGAGCCTAATCTGCCACTTAAAAAAATGCTTCCGACTTGACTGAAATGAATAATCCTCCTGTGAAATACAATAGTAGCCACATAACCAGCAGGCATGCTGCTGAGTAAACCAACAGAATGGTATAACTCCTCCAAATTCCTACTGCAGATTTAAAAAGCTCCAATAAGATCACATCAGAGGGGTCCATAGCACAAGGCGGCACAGTGGCGCAGCGGTAGAGTTGTTGCCTTACAGCTCCAGAGACACGGGTGCGATCCTGACCACGGGTGCTGTCTGTACGGAGTTTCTACATTCTCCCTGTGACCACATGGGTTTTCGCCGGGACCTCCAGTTTCCTCCCACACACCAAAGATGTGCGGGTTTGCAGGTTCACTGGCTTCTGTAAATTGTTCCTAATGTGTAAGATAGAACTAGTGTACGGGGGTCATAGGTCGGCACAGACCCGGTGGGCCAAAGGGCCTGTTTCCACGCTGTATCACTGAAAAACTAAACAAAAGCACACTTACTACCACCTGTCATATGACAAACTAGGAAGCAGTCAGAATAAGATTATTCTTTTGAAATTGTACATAGTGACATGCCACGCTTCATCCAGCTTTTTCGACCTAATACTGCCCTGCACCAGATTCCATTCACCCTAGTAACATCTCTATACACAGATTTTTGTTTTAATTGCATCCTTTAGACGAGTTTAAAAATAAAAATTGTCTACTTCCTATTTTGGTGGTAAAATGTCCGACAGTTCTGACAAGACTAATGAGGATCCTGAATGCTGCTGCAGCTGTGACTGCTGAAGAGAGAGGTGCTAAGTGAATGGAATTCCTTGAGGACCAAACTCGCTGTGGATTTAGATCTTGAGTAGATGGAAGCTGCTCGCTGTGAATGCAGCTGCTCACATTAAACCTTCTCCACCACACTAATTCCGTGTTAATGGAAATGGAAAAACTTAAAGTATAAACAGTGAAAGCAGCTCTACACAACAACAAAGATAGAGCATTACAACTACCGAGCTGCAGTTTATTAATTTCTCAGAGATTATTTCCCATGTGGATGTGAGAAGTGGCAATGAGATTCCTCTTGGACGAGACCATGGAAATTTACCCATGACAGATGTATAACACAATGTATTATTTTTGTGCTTGCAGGAAGGATTTGTTTGCTATTAGAATGCCTAAATTGACAATGAGAATGAGTTTTGACAGATTTTCCCAAGGAACTGTGCAAAATAATGGCATACCTATATTGTTAGGACCCATTCATCATACAACAGTACAGCACAGGAACAGGCCCTTGTGTCTCTGCCAAACATAATGCCAAACCTATTTTACCTGCCCGCATGTGATCCATACCCCTCCATTCTCTGCATATCCATACACCTGTCTGAAAGCCTCTAATGCCACTATCATGGATGAAGGGGTGCCAGTGGATGTAGTGTATCTAGACTTTCAGAAAGCCTTTGATACTGTCCCGCACGGGAGACTGGTGACTAAAATTAAAGCACATGGTATTGGGGGGTAGGGTGTTGACATGGATAGAAAATTGGTTGCCAGACCGGAAGCAAAGAGTAGGAGTGAACGGGTCTTTTTCAGAATGCCAGGCAGTGGCGTGTGGAATGCCGCAAGGCTCAGTGTTGGGGCCGCAACTGTTTACCATATATATTAATGATTTTAATTTTTTTTATTTTTTTTAGTATGTTTTAAAGTATGTTTTTGATGTTTCTCGGTGAGTTTTGTGTGGGGGGTGGTGTGGGGGGGTAAGGGGGAAACCATTTTGGCCGCCTCCTCCACGGAGAGGCGACTTTTTCCAGGTCGCCTCCCCCGTGGCCTAACAGCAAGGATCGGCGCGGCCTTTCCCGGAGACGCGCCCGGGGCTTCAGCGGCGGGCGCAGCGTGGACTCTCGGCATGGAGCGGGTGAGCCCTCGCTGGGTCTCGCTGGAGGGAAGCGCTCCGTTTCGCTGGCCCGGGGCAGCCGGCAGCCTGAAGCCGCGGTCTGCACAGCTCCAGCTGGCGCGGTGTCTACAGCCCGGGATCCCTCGTGGGGGACCCGGGGGAAGAAGAAGCCATCATTGCCGGCCCGCGGCCAACTTCTACCGCGGGTCCGGCATGGACTTACCATCACCCCTGGAGGGGAGCTTCGACCACTGGCCCTGCGGTCTGCGGTGCTTCTGGCTGCGGCGCGGCGGGAACCTTAAATCTTCGACCGCCGGCCTGCGGCTTACACCAGCCTGAAGCCGCGGTCTCCGGTGGGGAAGAGCCGATCCTGGACTTACCTTGACTTTGACCCTTACCATCTGGATGCCCGCAGCAACGGCTGCGGAGGGTGGAGGTCCCGACCATGGGGGAAAATGGAGGAGGTCTGGCCAAGTTCTGTGCCTTCCACCACAGTGATGAATGCTGTGGTGGATGTTTGTGTTACATTTTTATTGTGGTTGTGTGTTCTTTATTATTGTACCGCTGCTGACAACCCAAATTCCACCGACCCTGGTTGCGTGGCAAATAAATTCTATCTATCTATCTATCTATTTGGAAGAGGGAATTAGGAGCAACACTAGCAAGCTTGCAGATGACACAAAGCTGGGTGGCAGTTTGAACTGTGAAGAGGATGTTAGGAGGTTGCAGGGTGACCTGGACAGGTTGAGTGAGTGGGCAGATGCGTGGCAGATGCAGTATAATATAGATAAATGTGAGGTTATCCACTTTAGCAGCAAAAACAAGAGGGCAGATTATTATCTCAATGGGGTTAGGTTAGGTAAGGGGGAGGTGCAGCGAGACCTGGGCGTCCTTGTGCACCGGTCATTGAAAGTTGGCTTACAGGTACAGCAGGCAGTGAAGAAATGGTATGTTGGGCTTCATAAGAAGAGGATTTCAGTATAGGAGTAAAGAGGTTCTTCTGCAGTTGTATAGGTCTCTGGTGAGCCCACATCTGGAATATTGTGTACAGTTTTGGTCTCCTAATTTGAGGAAGGACATCCTTGTGATTGAGGCAATGCAGCGTAGGTTCACGAGATTGATCCCTGGAATGGCGGGACTGTCATATGAGGAAAGACTGAAAAGACTAGGCTTGTATTCACTGGAGTTTAGAAGGATGTCTAAGAATGTCTAGAAACATATAAAATTAGAAAAGGACTGGACAAGCTAGATGCAGTAAAAATGTTCCCAATGTGGGGCGAGTCCAGAACCAGGGGTCACACTCTTAGAATAAAGAGGAGGTTATTTAAGACTGAGGTGAGAACAAACATTTTTACCCAGAGAGCTGTGAATTTATGGAATTCCCTGCCACAGAGGGCAGTGGAGGCCAAGTCACTGGCTGGATTTAAGAGAGAGTCAGATAGAGCTCAAGGGGCTAGTGGAGTCAAGGGATTTGGGGAGAAGGCAGGCACGGGTTATTGAAAGGGGACGATCAGCCATGATCACAATGAATGGTGGTGCTGGCCCGAAGGGCCGAATGGCCTCCTCCTGGACCTATTTTCTATGTTTCTATGTTTCTATCATATCTGTCTCCACCAGCATCCCTGGCAGTAACTGGCAGGTACCTAACACCCTCTATAAAAAATTTGATTTTCCTGCAAAATTTATTGTGATGAACGCTGTGAATTTTATAGCCCAGCATTATTGATAATTTACTTTATGTTTGCACATCTCCTTTAAACATTGTTCTTCTCACCTTAAAGCTCTGCCCCTAGTCATTGCTACTTTCAACTCAAAGCAATGCCCTCATTATTTCCATTTTTTTCCATTCTGTGAAACAAAATTGAAATAATGTTGTAATATCACTCATCAGATTACTTGCGCCTGTCCATATTTTGCTGGAAATTTTGCATTGTTACACCTTGCCACGTGGCGAAATAGACAATTATCATAATGCTCTCCACATTAAATTGATAGAGGTTACAATTTTCTTCCTTTTAAGCTACTTCTAAAATCCCTTCCACTTAATCTTAAATATTCTGTAACGTATTGAATGTTCTTCTCCCTGCCATTATTGACATATTTTTTGCAGCTAAAATCTGTCCCAACCAACCTTAGCAAGTTAGACTAAGAATCAATAAATGTTAATTCTGGTTCCACAAGACCAATTACCCTATCAATGACCCAGTTTGAATTATAATTGTAATTGTTTCTGCTTTAAAAATAGGATTCTTTTATTTCAACCATATTTTTATTTTTAGATCATGCTTTAACATGATTTCAAAATCAATTCCTAGGATTTTGTTTTGAACATTTCCCATTGCGCAACATGTGCTTAGTTATTGCAACTGAGAGCAATTCCAAGAAGCCATTCAGTTCCTAGACATAATTAAAGAACCATTACAATTTATCTAGCACTGAAATGTTTGACAACTACGATGCCATTTGTTGCTTCTCACAAATATCTTGTTATTAAACAAAGCAGTCAATGGTATATATGGATAGGAATTCCAATATTACTCTCTTTATAAAGTTATACACCTTAAAAAGGTGGTGATATTCCCTACTCAAGGGTGCTCGCTGGATTAATGGGAAGGGTCAGGAGATCTTTACTCACTGCTATATTATGCACAGGGGCTGGACATTGGGGTATCTGTCCACCTGAGTCCCATTATGGCTGAAGGGTGTCAACAAACGCCTCTAGCTACAAATAACATTGGAAATGCTTCTGATTTATTGCGCAAGGTATAATCTAATCACAAATTCATGAAAAGATAAAGTAAACTATCAATAATGCTGGGCTATAAAATTCACAGCGTTCATCACAATAAACTTTGCAGGAAAATCTGGATCATTAACTTAAGCAGAAACATAGTATTAAATGCAGTGCATTGGTCTACAAGCAAATATCTTCACAGAAACAAACTCTTCTATTTGAAAGCATCGAAAGCAAAGCTTATCAGAGTTACAGTTTTAGGATGAATTAAAATATTACCAGGTCTTCTTTCATCCTAGCAAAACCATTCTAAAAATTGCTTGACATTTCTGGAGCAAGAATGATTTTAAGGCTTTAAAAAGGTAAATATTACAGTAATTGTCAAATATTCTGTTTAAACTTCCAAAATTCCATCATTAAAAAGATTATTGTTGATGTGGTATAAGGATTAATAGATCAGATAAGATTAGTTTATTGTCAGAAGATAGATACAAAGTGCTGGAGTAACTCAGCGGGTCAGGCAGCATCTCTGGGGAAAAAGGATGGGTGGCGTTTCGGGTCAGAGCCCTTCTTCAGATTAGTTTATTGTCATATACACCAGTGTGCAATGATATTCCTTGCTAACATGAAGCTTACAAAATAAACAGTATGCATACAGTATTGATATACAACCATAAATGTAAGGACAAGTGCAAAACAACAGAATGGTGCATGATTGGAAGGCCAAATCTGAGTAGTGTAAAAGAATATTAAAGTACAAAACAAAATAACCATATGAGGTAGATTAAGAGTACATGACAGCACCCCTAAGAACGGCTCGCTGTTCTTGTCTGTCCTTTCAGGTTCCTGCATCTTCCCCCCAAAGATGAAGGTGCAACACATTCCTTTTGATGCTTTAGCCATCCTTATCCAACCCACCATGAAGATGGACAGGATCGATGGAAGTGATGAGCTCATGATGGATACGACTGTGTTCACCACTCTCTGTAAGTTCAGGTCAGGGACAGCAAAGCAGTTGCCACACCAGGCTGAGATGATTCCCTCAGAATACTTTCTATAGCGCACCTTCAGAAGTTGGTAAGAATCCTAATGCACATGTTGAATCTTCTCTTAGCGAGCGGCAGTGAGTGAGCGAAGTGCCCTGTGAGAAAAGTGTGAGTCTTTGGCTCGAGAGTCTTCGGAGAGGAGACGAAAGAAGGAGATGTCAGGCAAGCTGATTCAGTGCGATGCTTGCAGTATGTGGGAGGTCAAGGACACCACCGGTGCCTCTGGCTGCTACAAATGCGAGAAGTGCATCCAGGTAGAGCTCCTGAAGGGCCGTGTTGGGGAACTTGAGAAGCAAGTGGATGACCTCCGGTTCGTCCGAGAAACGGAGTCGTTCCTCGACAAGTCCTACAGTACGATTGTTACACCTAAGGTACTGGAAGAGAGAAGGTGGGAGACAGTGAGAACGGGAGGGAAGCATGGAATGCCAACATCCCCGAGTGTTGTACCTCTTGTGAACAGGTTCACCCACTTAGAAGCTGACGGGACAGAAGAGGTGTTTACACTGGGCGAAGGACTGGCTTGTGATGCGAATAGGGCTGTTGAGCCAAAACCAAAAAGACCTAAGGCAGGCAACGCCATTGTAGTGGGAGACTCCATTGTGAGAGGTACGGACAGGGGTTTCTGCGGCAACAGACGGGATGCGAGGATGGTGTGCTGCCTTCCTGGTGCCAGGATCCAGGATGTCACGGACAGAGTGCAGAAAATCCTCAAGGGCGAAGGTGAACATCCGGAAGTGGTAGTGTATGTCGGCACAAACGATGTCGGAAAGAAGGGGATGAATATTCTGCAGTGTGACTTTAGAGAGCTCGGAAAAATGCTGAAAAGCAGGTTGCATAGCAGACATAGCAGGTTGTTATCTCCGGTTTGCTTCCAGTTCCTCATGCTGGCTAGAGCAGGAACAGGGAGATACGGGACCTGAACGTGTGGCTGAGGAACTGGTGCACGGGGCAGGGATTTAGATTCTTGGATCACTGGGATCTGATTTGGGGTAAGGGGGAACTGTACAAAAGGGACGGATTGCATCTTAACAGGTGTGGGACCAGCATTCTGGCAGGCAGGTTTGCCACTGCTACACGGGTGGTTTTAAACTGAATAAGGGGGGTGGGGTGTCGAATGGGCTAGTGGAGGATGGAGTTAAAGGGAAAGGGTTTCTTAAATGTGTGAGCGTAGAGACAGAGGGGTGTAAAATGAGGGTAGAAGCAATAGGTAGCAAGGTGAAAAGTAAAAGTGGCAGGCCGGAAAATCCAGGGCAAAAATCAAAAAGGGCCACTTTTCAACAAAATTGTATAAGGGGTAAGAGTGTTGTAAAAACAAGCCTGAAGGCTTTGTGTCTCAATGCAAGGAGCATTCGTAATAAGGTGGATGAGTTGAATGTGCAGATAGCTATTAATGACTATGATATAGTTGGGATCACGGAGACATGGCTCCAGGGTGACCAAGGCTGGGAGCTGAACATCCAGGGATATTCAATATTCAGGAGGGATAGAGAGAAAGGAAAAGGAGGTGGGGTAGCGTTGCTGATTAGAGAGGAGATTAACGCAATGGAAAGGAAGGACATTAGTTTGGAGGATGTAGAATCGGTATGGGTAGAGCTGCGAAACACTAAGGGGCAGAAAACGCTGGTGGGTGTTGTGTACAGGCCACCTAACAGTAGTAGTGAAGTTGGAGATGGTATCAAACAGGAAATTAGAAATGCGTGCGACAAAGGCAAAACCGTTATAATGGGTGACTTCAATCTACATATAGATTGGGTGAATCAAATTGGCAGGGGTGCTGAGGAAGAGGATTTTTTGGAATGTATGCGGGATAGTTATCTAAATCAACATGTAGAGGAACCAACGAGAGAGCAGGCTATTTGAATAACTACTTTGGTTCCGTCTTCACTAAGGAAGACATAAATAATCTGCCGGAAATAGCAGGGGACCGCGGGTCAAAGGAGTTGGAGGAATTGAGTGAAATCCAGGTTAGCCGGGAAGTGGTGTTGGGTAATTTAATGGATTAAAGGCCGATAAATCCCCAGGGCCAGATAGGCTGCATCCCAGAGTACTTAAGGAAGTAGCTCCAGAAATAGTGGATGCATTAGTAATAATCTTTCAAAACTCTTTAGATTCTGGAGTAGTTCCTGAGGATTGGCGGGTAGCAAACGTAACCCCACTTTTTAAGAAGGGAGGGAGAGAGAAAACGGGGAATTACAGACCAGTTAGTCTAACATCGGTAGTGGGGAAACTGCTAGAGTCAGTTATTAAAGATGGGATAGCAGCACATTTGGAAAGTGATGAAATCATTGGACAAAGTCAGCATGGATTTACAAAAGGTAAATCATGTCTGACGAATCTTATAGAATTCTTCGAGGATGTAACTAATAGCAGTGGATAGGGGAGAACCAGTGGATGTGGTGTATCTGGACTTCCAGAAGGCTTTCGACAAGGTCCCACATAAGAGATTAGTTTACAAACTTAAAGCACACGGCATTGGGGGTTCAGTATTGATGTGGATAGAGAACTGGCTGGCAAACAGGAAGCAAAGAGTAGGAGTAAACGGGTCCTTTTCACAATGGCAGGCAGTGACTAGTGGGGTACCGCAAGGCTCAGTGCTGGGACCCCAGCTATTTACAATATATATTAATGATCTGGATGAGGGAATTGAAGGCAATATCTCCAAGTTGCGGATGACACTAAGCTGGGGGTCAGTGTTAGCTGTGAGGAGGATGCTAGGAGACTGCAAGGTGACTTGGATAGGCTGGGTGAGTGGGCAAATGTTTGGCAGATGCAGTATAATGTGGATAAATGTGAGGTTATCCATTTTGGTGGCAAAAACAGGAAAGCAGACTATTATCTAAATGGTGGCCGACTAGGAAAAGGGGAGATGCAGCGAGACCTGGGTGTCATGGTACACCAGTCATTGAAAGTGGGCATGCAGGTGCAGCAGGCAGTGAATAAAGCGAATGGTATGTTAGCTTTCATAGCAAAAGGATTTGAGTATAGGAGCAGGGAGGTTCTACTGCAGTTGTACAGGGTCTTGGTGAGACCACACCTGGACTATTGCATACAGTTTTGGTCTCCAAATCTGAGGAAGGACATTATTGCCATAGAGGGAGTGCAGATAAGATTCACCAGACTGATTCCTGGGATGTCAGGACTGTCTTATGAAGAAAGACTGGATAGACTTGGTTTATACTCTCTAGAATTTAGGAGATTGAGAGGGGATCTTATAGAAACTTACAAAATTCTTAAGGGGTTGGACAGGCTAGATGCAGGAAGATTGCTCCCGATGTTGGGGAAGTCCAGGACAAGGGGTCACAGCTTAAGGATAAGGGGGAAATCCTTTAAAACCGAGATGAGAAGAACTTTTTTCACACAGAGAGTGGTAAATCTCTGGAACTCCCTGCCACAGAGGGTAGTCGAGGCCAGTTCATTGGCTATATTTAAGAGGGAGTTAGATGTGGCCCTTGTGGCTAAGGGGATCAGAGGGTATGGAGAGAAGGCAGGTACGGGATACTGAGTTGGATGATCAGCCATGATCATATTGAATGGCGGTGCAGGCTCGAAGGGCCGAATGGCCTACTCCTGCACCTAATTTCTATGTTTCTATGTTTCTATGTTCTCAGATGCCTAAGAAAGTAAATACACTGATGCTGGTGGTATGGATGTCTAGAAATTTGACAGCAGCTCTGTTAACAAGGAAAAGGTTGTGTTTGCCCCCTAGCTTCCTTGGGTCAACAAGCAACACTTTCATCTTTCTGATGTTAATGGCTAGCTTATTGACCTGACACCATTACACTAGGTATTCAGTCTTTTATTGTTGTTGTAGATCTAGCTAATAATAATGGCATCACCAATGAACTTAAAGATCAAGTTGGTGTTATGTTGACCACACATTAATGAGTGTGTAGGAAGTAGAGCCAGGGAATGAACACACAATCCTGAGGAACACCAGTGTTAAGAGTCTGGGTGGAGGAAATGTTATGACTCCTAAGATCATGTGATAGGAGCAGAATTAGGCCATTCAGCCGATCATGTCTACTCCGCCAATCAATCATGGCTGATCTATCTCTCCCGCCTAACCCCATGCCTCTCCTGCCTTCTCCCCATAACCTCTGACACCCGTACTAATCAAGAATCTTTCTATCTCTGCCTTAAAAATATCCACTGAAGGCCTTCACAGCCTTCCGTGGTAAAGAATTCCACATATTCAACACCCGCTGATTAAAGAAATTCCTCCTCATTTCCTTCCTAAAAGAATGTTCTTTCATTCTGAGACTATGACGTCTAGTCCAAGACTCTCCCACCAGTGGAATCATCCTCTCCACATCCACTCTATCCAAGCCTTTCACTATTCTGTACTTTTCACTGAGGTTCCCCATCATTCTTCTAAATTCCATTCTAAACTCGTTCTAATTGACTGAGGTCTGCTGGTCAAGAAGTCCTGAAGCCAGTTGCAGATGGAGACTCCAAGGCCAAGATCCAGAGGTTTAGGGGTGTGCTTATACAGTTACTTAAACAAAGTGGATCATCCTAAGATTGGTTTAGACTTGTTTCGGCTAGAGAAATCCCGTTAATAACATTTCATTTCTTTTATAGTTCTAAAATCAATAGCTCAGGGTCATTACTTTTCATGTTCCCACATTTTATTTTCTCTGTTTTATTTTCTTCAAGCAATCATTGACCAATTTTAGTTTAGTTTGGAGATACAACATGGAATAGGCTCTTCAGCCCACTGAGTACACGCTGATCATCAATCACCGCATACTTGTTCATGGGTTGACGAATCTGTGGTATTCTCTGCAACAGATGGATGTAAATGCCAAGTCAATGGATATTTTTAAGGCAGAGATTGATAGATTCTTGATTAGTAAGGGTGTCAGGGGGTTGTGGGAGAAGGCATGAGAATGGGGTTAAGAGGTAAAGATAGATCTGCCGTGATGGAATGGAGGAGTAGACAATGGGCCGAATGGCTCCTATAACTTATTTATTAACTTATGTACTTATTATCCCACTTCAGCATCCTACATACTAGGGACAATTTGCAGGTCAATTAACCTATGAACCTGCACGACTTTGGAATGTGGGAGGAGACCGGAGCCCCCCTGAGAAAACCTACACGGTCACAGAGAGAAGATACAAACGTACAAACTCTGCACAGACAGCACCTGTAGTCAGGATCGATCCCAGGTCCCTCGTGCTGTGAGGCATCAGCTCTATTGCTGCGCCATTGTGCCACCCCAAATACGTTTTTAATATGCTTGTTACTTCCCTTACGTTCTTACAAAAAAGAATAATACGAGCACAGATGCTAAAATGAAAGCAACAGTTCAATTAAAGCAAAATGGTAATACACCATCTCAGATTTTTGCAACAGGAAAGACAGAGAAACTGCCAACGTTCTGGAGAGCACAAATGCAATTATCTCAGAATGTCATTCCCCACAGCTCCAAAGGGGGTGCTGTTTCGCAGCCTTCTGCATTAGCTCCAGAAATCAGAGAACTGATACAAACCTCTGCGCTTCATATATTCCCAAGACATTTCAGATCCAGAACTAATGTTAGAAACACGGAAGGAAAAGTCAAAGTACAGAGATGAGGCAAGACTGTGTGCCTTTGCCACGAGGACAACACTTGTTTGAAAGTAGCATCTAGGAGCCCTGCTGATACGGATCCAAATAGAAACCTCTCCTTTGGCTGAAATTATATATCACACAAAAACTGGTCATGATTGATCGTGGTCAGTTACATCAGTGTTAGGCCGGGAGTTCCCCAGAGCAATGCTATGGGCTCCACTACCTAGAGCTGCTTCATTGATGACCTTCCTCCCGAAGATTTACTGATGATCCTGTGATGTTGAATTATTAAGCAGCCCTTGCCTGAATGCAGCAAGATCTAGACAACATTCAGGTATGGGCTGATAAGTAGCAAATCACATTCACGTCTTGCTGGTGCCAAAAAAAAGACCACCTCCAATAAAAGGCAGTCTAGCTGCTTGCTCTTGACCTTCAGTAACATTGCCATTATTGAGTCCTTCTTAGAAATGAAGCAGTCCTTGCCTTCATCCAACTAGACGCAGAAAACGTAAGTAAATAACAATTAGTATTTGTGACACATTATGTGAATGTATCAATGTTTGTTTCCAACAAGGGAGAACCTAGCCACTTACCTTTCACATTCAGTAACATTATCACTACCAAAATCTCTGCCGGCAATATAATGGGGACCATTTATGATCAGAAAATTAAAAGGGTCAGCCTCATAAATACGTCAGTAGCAGAGCAGAAGCTTGGCTATCCATCTGTGATTCATATCCCGACTTCTCACAGCTCTTCACCATCTACAAGGCACTGTTCTCCTCAACCTTGGATGAATAAGCCCCATCAACATTTAAAAGGCTCAACATCCTCCAGAACAAAACAAAAGGCAAAGAGCTGCAGATGGTGAAAATCTAAAGTAAAAATAGAAGGTAAGGGAATTCTCCTCACATCAGGTAGCATTTGCAGAGAGAGAAACAGTTAATGTTTCAGACCAATTACCTTCTGGGAGTCTAGCCACCTGCTTTTGATATTCAGTAACACTACCATTATTGAAGATAGACACACAATGCAGGAGTGACTCAATGGGACAGGCAGTATCTCTGGAGAGAAGGAATGTCTGAAGAAGGGTCTCAACCCAAAATGTCACCCATTCCTTCTCTCCAGAGATGCTGCCTGTTCTGCAGAGTTACTCCAGCATTTTGTGTCTATCTCAGTGTAAACCAGCATCTGCAGTTCCTTCAGACACATTACCATTATTGTGTTGTCCTTAGAAATTAAGCAACCCTTGCCTTCACCCAACAGCACTCAACACATCCTGAACAAGGGTGTTGTCTGGGTGGAGTTTGTATGTTTGTATGTTCTCCCTGTGACCCTGTCAGTTTTCTCCGGGGATGGGGGGGTCTGGTCTCCTCCCACATTCCAAAGATGTGCAGGTTTGTAGGTTAATTGGTTTCTATAAATTGCCCCTAGTATGTAGGATGCTGAAGTGGGATAACATGAAACTAATGTCGTGGACTCAGCAGGATATCAAGGCAAATTTCAATCATTTAATTTTCACCCCTCTACTACTCCAAGAATCCAACCTCTCATCACACACAGTGACTGCAGTATGTGTCATCTTCTAAATGCGGTACAACCATGGCTCCCTCGGCAGCATCTCCAAAAACTTGTGGCCTTTGCCAACAAGCAGGGCAGCAGAAGAATGAGTCACCACATTCAGCAGATTTCCCTCCAATCCACACACTATGTGAACTTGAAAATACATCACCATTACTTCTGCATTGCTCAGTCAATGCTTTGAAACTGAACTTTGTGGTTCATCTCACCAGACACATTGTATAGGCTCAAGAAGGGAGCTAGCCATCCCCTCCTTACGGGCAATTGGGAATGGTCAATAAAAGTAATCTTGCAAGTTATATTGCATCAAATGAATAATCTAATTCAAAAAACTAATATGAATTATTTTTCATTTAAACTACCTCAAAAATGTTTGCCTTTTGCTGTGTAACGTAATAACGTTTTAAACTGCCTATTGTCATTAATACAATTTAGCACTTTCTCAGTTATAGAACTGATTTTATATATGTACATTCCAATTTCCTCAAAAATTTCAATATAGGAATAATACTCATTATAAATAAATTAACATTTTTAGTTTAAATTGTTTTTGACGATAGTTCAGTATCTACCTTAATTCTCATACATATTTTCAATTGTTCCACATTCCCTAAACAATTAAAATAGATTTAATGTCTGAGGAAGGGGCCCAACCCGAAACTTCACGGATTCCTTCTCTCCAGAGATGCTGCCTGTCTCGCTCAGTTACTCCAGCTTTTTGTGTCTCTCTTCTATTTTTTACTTCCTAGTTTAGCATCTGATAGAATTTGTCACATTGTTTGTCTTCACAGCAAGCATGATGACTTCACTGTCACTAGGTGCCAGGTATCCCATTGAATCGACATCTGACAGCAATTGAGATTCGAAAAGTCCATGCCACAGAGATCAGTCGCTCTGACAGCTTTCTCCAAGGTCACCAGTGAGAGGTAGGATCGTACTGCTGAATATAAAATCCACCAGGAAGGAAGTGAATTTATTTGAGGCTTTTGACAGATTAGAAATAGGTAAAATTCTTTATTAAGTGAGATTTGGGTAGACGCCTTTTCTACCAGCTCCACGCTTCCCATCAATTTATTTTACGTTTTTTTAAACCTTATCTCAAAAAACTTTAAACGCCCTCAGAAGCTTTAAAAAAACGGAGCCACTCAGAGGCAGCATGGAGCAGAATGGAACAGCCGCAAATGTGAGTCAAATGCAACACATTCTCATCATCATCCCCTTTAACCACACTGTCAAACATGTCCAGATCGATCTCTTTCTCTTTTCCTTTCTTGTGTTCCTCTTTCCCACACTTTAATCATCACCACCACATCATTGTCCTCTGGCAATGTCTGCCAGTCCCTCAAATAAGCTCCTATACTCTGGTGGAAAAGATTGAGGGATTCCAGAGGAAAAGTCAACTTTTATTTATGCCTTTGGTAGGTACTGTCGACCATATTACTGTCGAAATTAAATAAGTTCAATATATATATTGGAACCAGAATGTGGTAACAGAATTACATTTTTGTTTTGCTCAGGCTTAATCTGTTGCCAATTAAGTTAGAATAGTTTTTTCACCATTATAGACTAAAAATGGCAGCTATAATTTCTGGCAAACACCTGAATAGCTGGACGAGGAATTATTTTTCTAACCGTAAGAGAAAATTAAAGCCAATAGATAATGATTCTCAGCACTGGAATAGTTCTCAGAAGTCATGTGAACTTTGTTCTTGTGGTTTATGACTTAATCTGAATTGCTCAATTATACTTTGCCATTTATTATTACATAACATTATATGTATTCAGAGGTACTATAATGTCATAAAAGAGATCATCAGTTTTTATTTTTTTTAAATCGCTAGAAGTATAATCTAGCATTTATACTTGATCTACCATCCAATGTTGTCAAATTAACCTTCCAATCTCAAGAACAATAAGATTTAGGGGAAACTGGAATGGGTTTGGCAAGCAATGATTAAGGAAATATAATTAAGAATAATGGAAGGCAAAGAACTGAAAAAAATATTCAATCAAATTGGATATACTCGCGAGAAGAAAAGTATTCAAGAATCTGCTCTACATTGATCAAACACTCCAATAATTCCTGGGTTTGGTTTTTAGTTTAGAGATACAGCATGGAAAAAGGCCCTTTGGCCCACCGAGTCCACACCGACCAGCGATCTCCGCACGTTAACACTATCTTCCACACACTAGGGACAATTTAGATTTATACCAAGCCAATTAACCTACAAACCTGTACGTCTTTGGAGGAAACCGAAGATCTCAGAGAAAACCTACATGGTCACGGAGAGAACATAGAAACACCGTACAGACGGCACCCGTAGTTGGGATCGAACCTGGGTAGGGAATGCTGCAAGCGCTGTAAGGCAGCAACTCTACTGCTGCACCACCGTGTCACCCTAGGTGTCTTTCATTCATTATTTGTCAGGGGATCCATGTATAATTTTTGTACTTCAAGCACTCATCATCATCAGAATTAAACACAACCTGAATCCAAGATTTTCAAGGATTCCGTGTCAGATTGAACCAAACCCAAAGAATAACTTGGATTGAGCAAAGATAGAGAAAGGCGCATACTTCTAAAACTAATTTGTTTCTATTTCTATTTCTTAATGGGTCTGGATCCTGACCTCCTCCTAATGGGTTTCAGAAGGAACT
This sequence comes from Amblyraja radiata, assembly GCF_010909765.2. Classification (NCBI taxonomy): domain Eukaryota; kingdom Metazoa; phylum Chordata; class Chondrichthyes; order Rajiformes; family Rajidae; genus Amblyraja; species Amblyraja radiata. Next base: position 25,625,211 of record NC_045966.1, read on the forward strand.
GCAGATGCTGGAAAATCGAAGGTAGACAAAAGTGCAGGAGAAACTCAGCAGGTTAAGCAGAATTTATGGAGCGAAGGAAATAGGCAACGTTTTGGACCGAAACCCTTCTTCAGACTGATGTAGGGTGGGGGGGCGGGGAGAAGAAAAGAGAAAGGAAGAGGAGGAGCCCGTTGGCTGAGGGAGAGCTGAGAAGGGGAGGAGACAGCAAGGGCTACCGGAAATTGGAGAATCCAATGTTTATGCCGCTAGGGTACAGACTGCCCATATGAGGTGCTGCTCCTCCAATTTCCGGTGGTGCTCACTCTGGTCATGAAGGATGCCCAGGACAGAGAGGTTGGATTCGGAATGGGAGGGGGAGTTGAAGTGCTGAGCCACCGGGAGATCAGGTTGGTTAATGCGGACTGAGCGGAGGTGTTCGGCGAAACGATTGGCAAGCCTGCGCTTGGTCTCACCGATGTAGATCAGCTGACATCTAGAGCAATGGATGCAATAGATGAGGTTGGAGGAAATGCAGGTAAACCTCTGTCGCACCTGGAATGACTGCTTGGGTCCTTGAATGGAGTTGAGGGGGGAGGTAAAGCGACAAGTGTAGCATCTCTTGCGGTTGCAAGGGAAAGTGCCCGGGGAGGGGGTGGTGCGGGAGGGAAGAGAAGAATTGACCAGGGAGTTATGGAAGGAGCGGTCTTTGCGGAAAGCAGACAGGGGGGGAGATGGAAAGATGTGGCGAGTGGTGGGGTCTCTCGCCCTCTCCCCCCTCTACCCCCCCTCCTCTCCCCCCCCCTCTCCCGCCCCCCCCCCCTCTCTCCCCCCCCTCTCTCGCCCCCCCCCCTCCCCCCCCCTCTCCCCCCCAACCCCCCTCCGCACTCTCTAAAGGACTTACCGTACACTGTGCAGACATCTTTCCTTCCTCTTCATCGCGGGTTTTAATTTCAGACAGCGCTTCCCCGCTTTCCCTGGCCCCCGCCTTTGCAATGTGTTTGTGTGTGTGCGGTCGGTCGATCCACCTCACGGTTTCAATGCTGACGGTCGATCCAGCTCGAGGTTTTTCAGGCGAGTGCTCTCGAGCTTGAAGGTCGAAGACACTCTTCTTAACTCGCGGATTAGGTCGCCGCAGTGGGACAGCCTCTTAACTGTTCTGTGTTCACTCTCTGCAAAATGTTTTGCACCACTAATAGTAAGATTAAATGAGAACTTACCAATTTGAAGTTTGATCTGTATTTTATGAGGAGTTACGATGAGGGATTACGTGAAGAACCCGTTCAGAGCGCATGCGCGGCATACTTCAAAGCAGCGGTGTGGAATCACAGATAGACACAGTTATTGAAGTAAACATAGTAAAGATAAGGAGACATCAGTTTATGAATTTGACCCATATTATTGAGGGTGGGAGCGGAGGGCACGTAATCCCTCATCGTAACTCCTCATAAAATACAGATCAAACTTCAAACTGGTAAGTTCTCGTTTAATCTTACTATTTTACTTCGGAGTCACGTGAGTGATTCCGTGAAGATTTCAAAGCTCTGTGATTTCAAACCGTGTAACAGTTATTACTACATCGCTGCCGAAGACTTTGAGGGAGGAAGTGTGTTATCGTAATCAACCAATGAATCTGTTTGTAGAAAAACACAATGGTATTTTTTAACAATAACAACAAAGAAATTAAATTGTTCCCCTGGGCTTAAATTAAATATTTGCAGTCTGGAAAATCTTTCCTGCAAATAAAACAGGTTTTGCCAACGGCTTATTATAAAACTTCTGAACGGTCTTTCCCCCCACCATCCTGCTGTAGCCAGGATGTGGTTTATAGGCACGTCCATTCTTTTAGCCGTCGACGTGGATGCTGCCCTGGTGGAATGAACTTTGTACATGTTAGTTTTTATCCCAGCAGCTTTGAGCACCTGCTTGAGCCATCCCGAAATGGCTCGTCACCCGACCAAAAGGTTTTTTATGACTGACCCACAAGGCTTTTCATCTCCCTCGAATATTTTGATTGTGTCTATGTAGGATAATAGGGTCATGGCACATAACCGTGTTTCTGGCGGGTAAGCCCGGAATTCCACGACTGGATTAGGTGTTCCTGGTCTGCTCTGTTTGACCATTCCCTGGACAACGACAGAGATCTGGTCTGGAGCTGTGAGCATGGTGTCCAGTCGCAATACGTGTAGTGACTGGGCCCTCTGTGCAGCTACAAGTGAATTTGACCCATCAACATGAGTGTTTTGAGCATAGATGGTTTCAGGTTGAGAGATCTGGCTGGTTGGCATCCCCTGAGGTATGTCAGGACCACACTGACATCCCATATATGGGTGTACCTTGGTCTAGGGGTTTAGAGTTGTAAATACCCTTCATTAGTTTGACCACCAGCTGGTGGGACCCCATGGCCTGTTGTCCTGGAGCTGGTTTTGAAATAGACAGGCAGGACAATTTTAGCTGTGTTGATGGCTCTGTAGCTGAAGTCCTTCATCGTGGTGAAGGTTCACCAGGAATTCCAGTACGTTGGTAACTGTAGCGGTTGAGTAGGTAGTCCCTGTATCCAAGCAGTACTTCTCCCATTTTTTGATGCTGGACAAGTGCTGTTTTTCAGTGGATGTTCGGAGGGATGCTGACATGGTGTCGACTGTTTGTTATGATAATCCCAGTCCCAGAAGTGGTTTGTGCAGAATCTGCAACCCAGGAGTTTGATTTTTTCATGGCACGGGTGGCTTGTGCCCGACACTGGGTGTTAATAACTCTGGGTCACTGGGGAATACCATTGGAGTTTCAACAACCATGTCATGGAGTATTGGGAACCATGGCTGTGTAGGCCAGTCGGGTACTATCAAAATACCTGAAGCAGAGTCCATTTGTACTGTGCGTAGTCCCCGACTGATGAGGCAGAAGGGAGGAAATGCATAGAAGAAGAATTTCCCCAATCCAGCGCGAACGCATCTACCGCTGCTGCATCAGGGTCTGGTTCCCAAGCGACATACATAGGTACCTGGTGATGTAGCCTTGATGCAAATAAATCGATATCTGGCGTGCCATATTGCTTGATAACTTTTGTGAAATTTTTTTGGGTTTTTAACATCTATTCGATGTTGTCATTAAATTTATGTGACCTGGTGTCTGCCACTGTATTTAACTTACCTGGCAGGTAAGTTACTGATAGCCAAATATGTCTTTGGACACACCATTGCCAAATTGTGTTGACCAACTTGTCGCATGATACCGATTTTATGCCGCCCATATGGTTAATGTAGGCCACCACCGTAGTATTATCTATTTATAACCGTACATGCAAGTGATGCATATTTATGCATATGCTTTTAAACCATAAAAGTCACCCAAACATCTCTAGATAATTAATGCCCAGTGTAAGTGGTAACGATGATTCTGGGTTAGTCCATCTACTACTTGTGCTGGATATACAGCTAGTTGCTCCCCAGTCTTGAGTACTGGCATCTGTTTGGATAACTGACGTAGGTTTAGTGATAATAATAGGCTGAAACTATGTCAAACGTTTTTTGCCCACCACTGTCGTTCTGATATTACTTCAGTGGGTAACTTCGTGAAACGATCAATAATGACCTGTATGTCGTTTTTGGTACAAAGGTCCGAATTATGTAGCCGGAAATGCTGCTACCATTTCCCCCAATTACTCTGTTACTTGTCGAGTAGTTGGTAGTTTGTTGACCATTAAATTGTTGCATGATTGTGCCAATTCAACTATGTTGTCTCTTGGCAATGTTACAGTCACGTAGACTGAATTAATTGTGAAGCCCAAGTAGTCCATGATAGAGGATGGCTTCAACTTAGATTTATATGGATGTAAGACAATCCCAGGGTTTCGAATAACTGTTTGGTAGCTGAACAGCTAACATAGTCAAATTCATGGTCTTGCCTACCATTTAGGATATCATCAAGATATGCCATGACAATATGTTTTTGTCTTCTGAATATTGCCAGAGCTGGTTTTAGTGTCTGGGTGACACTCTTGGGCTGATCTGAGCCCATTGAGTAACGCTTTAAACTGCTATAGCTGCCCCATCCAGGTAAATTTCAGGTATCTGCGATGATCCTTGTGAATGGTACTAAATAGTAAACATCTTTAAGATGAATGCTTGCCATGAAGTATCCTTTGGAATTTAGTTGTTTGGCAGTAACAACCGGTTCCATTTTGAAATGTATATACTTAACAAACATATTTAGTGAAGTTAAGTCGATGATGATGCGACATCCACCATCTTTTTTGGGTTTAGTGAATATATTTGATACGAATTGCAAGGGTTCAGGTTTTCCCATGATACCCTTTGTAATTATTCTCACCAGTTCAGCTTGTCCCTCTTGTTTCTTTAACGGAGAGGGGAAAAAATACCCTCTGGGGTGAATGTTGACCTGGTGGCAATTTTTCTAGTATGAATTGTATTCACTAATGCCATTGAGTATATACTGATCACTCATGATAGACTCCCATGTGTTAAGGAAGGACATTATTGCCATAGAGGGAGTGCAGAGAAGGTTCACCAGACTGATTCCTGGGATGTCAGGACTGTCTTATGAAGAAAGACTGGATAGACTTGGTTTATACTCTCTAGAATTTAGGAGATTGAGAGGGGATCTTATAGAAACTTACAAAATTCTTAAGGGGTTGGACAGGCTAGATGCAGGAAGATTGCTCCCGATGTTGGGGAAGTCCAGGACAAGGGGTCACAGCTTAAGGATAAGGGGGAAATCCTTTAAAACCGAGATGAGAAGAACTTTTTTCACACAGAGAGTGGTGAATCTCTGGAACTCTCTGCCACAGAGGGTAGTCGAGGCCAGTTCATTTGCTATATTTAAGAGGGAGTTAGATGTGGCCCTTGTGGCTAAGGGGATCAGAGGGTATGGAGAGAAGGCAGGTACGGGATACTGAGTTGGATGATCAGCCATGATCATATTGAATGGCGGTGCAGGCTCGAAGGGCCGAATGGCCTACTCCTGCACCTAATTTCTATGTTTCTATGTTTCTATGTTAGTATTACTCTATATACTGGTAGGAACTAGACCCACCTACCTCCATGGTTATGGGTATTCTTCTGTTTCCTGCCGGTCCAACGAGTGTTGCACGTCGTCTGACGTGGCAGTGACGCTGGGGGGTGGCACATTTTCCATGGGGTCCGCTCTGGGCCCTGGTCTAAAGAAGACTTTCGGTGTTAGATACGGACCCCGAGCTTTCATCAGTCCGACATGGTAGACGTTGACTGATGGATGCGATGGGGTGCTGCTGCGTAGGAATTACTGTTTTTGGTTACTCGTCCCGGCCCTGCCCTCATGAGCCGAAAGTTTTGTAAAACCTCTTGCATGTCCTTCATATGCTTTGTGAGGTTTTTTACCCAAAGAGCAGTGGGTCTGGCTCAGTGGCTGGGGTATGCACAACCCCGCAATGTAGGATTTTATGGTAGGTCTTATGACTTGTTTACGAAGGTTGTGGTCATCTCCGTATTTGTCCATGGAACGAGGAGAAAAAACGATGTGATGGCTGTCGTCAGGCTTTTAACGGCCTCCTGCACGTGGGGTTTCCACGTAGCTGTCCACCACACCTAGCAGCTCTTCCTGTTCCTGCACCCCTTGCATACTCCCGAGATCTTCAGCCATTGCCCCTGTTCTTGACCAGCCCAGTCCTGGTCACCAAAGCTATCCTCTGGAAAGGAGGAAGCAATGGACAGTGCACAAGGCACTGTGGAGGGAGTGCCTGACCCCCCCTCTGCGAGAGCGCCCCTCCTGGGGTGCACCGCGCTGGAGCTCCTGCTCCAAGAGCCGCTCCATGCGGCTCAGGCGGCTGTCTCTCCCCCGCCTGGGTGGAGAGACGTCCCCGTCCGATAAGTCGGAGCCACCGGCCGGAACGCCTCTTCCTTGGCTTGTACATCCAGCCCGCTGCTGAGGCGCTAGCGGGCTGGGCTCGGCGCGGTGTCGGGATAGCGGAGCGCTGGGTTAGCGGTCCTACCGCCTTGATGCTGCCCCCGCGATGGAAAACGCTCCTCCGTGGAGTCGAGCGGGGACAGGTCTGTTCCGTTGCTGCCCCCCCGATGGAAGGCTCCTCCGTGGAGTCGAGCGGGGGACAGGTTTGTTGCAGAGCCTTTCTTCTCTGCCGGACAGCAGAAGGCTCCCTGTGAAGGAAACCGACGTCAGCTTACCTGACGGTCCGTTCTTTCACCTCCATAGCGGGAGAGCCCGACTCCCGCTGTGCCGCTGTTGCTCTGCTGGACGTAATGCCGCGCATGCGTGCTGAACGGGTTCTTCACGGAATCACTCACGTGACTCCGAAGTAAAATCCAGAAATAACCACCGATATTTTTACAGCCCATATCAACATCGATCGTTATTTCCAGTGATTTGTTCTTTTTCCAGGTAGAGATACGAATCTTTTTTCTAATTTTTCAATGTCATTCACTTTTGGGTGGGAAATCTTTGCCTACAGTTTAAGTGCACACTGTACTGCCAAAGACAGGCTCAGAGGTATTTTAAGGGTTGAGTCTCACTATAACCATTGGAATAATTACACCACACAGGTGGTGAAGTGCAGTGTCCAGATTTACCAGAAGAACAACTCTTTGCCCACACACTCTGAGGCCTGTTTAAGGTTTCCTTCTAGCAGTTTATCGCGCGTGCTGTGTACTCACAACAGTCCCCTGCTGGTTGAGCTGTCTGCCAATACTACTGCTGCTGCTTCTGCTCTTCTCTCTCTGTTGAGAAAAAGGAGCCAAAAATTGTACAGCTGGTCAGCTGAAAATTCTTAGCCTGACTGGTAATCAATAAAGCCATATCCAGATTTTGGAAGGTTTTTATAATCCACTAATCATAAAAGTTGCACATAGATCCTGGAGCATAATTAGTGTAGATGACTGTAAACATAGAAACATAGAAAATAGGTGCAGGAGTAGGCCATTCGGCCCTTCGAGCCTGCACCGCCATTCAATATGATCATGGCTGATCATCCAACTCAGTATCCTGTACCTGCCTTCTCTCCATACCCCCTGATCCCTTTAGCCACAAGGGCCACATCTAACTCCCTCTACCTCCAAATAGACCTGCTGATCATGACACTCGGATTTCAAGGCCAATCCTGCTAAATTAGATTTTGCAGGTTGGTTGTTGGATGAGATTTCCATCCCTCAGGTTAAAGTAGTACTGGAGATGCAATGGTGCCTTGAGATTATCTTTTAAATTGTCTGCAAATTTTGAAAGTGATGTTTCCAGTCACAATTGGGACAAGCTGGAATTCCCCCTGAAGCCACCTCCTATCCCGAGCTGTGAACTCATCTGCTACCTCATAACCCACCGAATGAGAGTGGAAGCAAGTCATCCTTTATCCATAGGGACTGTGCAAGAAAAGGATAACCCCCTCCCCATTGTCCTACCCAACAAAGGTATCGTTAAATAACTCTAGAACAGTATTTGCCTTGGATGCTTAAGCATGAGATTTTGTGGTCAGTAGCAAGCAGTGTTGGCTGAACTCTGACATATATTCAAGCTGCCTTGCACCAATGCCCAGCTGGCACTGCCAAGAACTAGTGTGATTAATTCTTCATGCTGAGGTAGATCATGCTCAGCAAACAAGCCCTGCTCAGAAGAAACATTGACGGCTGACAAAGCCGTTTCCCTGATCTCACTGGCTGTCTCTTACTGTCATTTTGCTGTTGCTGGTAGAGTCGCGAGGTGGAACAAGAGAGGAAGGGGGAATAACCACATCCACTGTCTCCCAACATAACCACCTCTGTAACTGTCACCAAACCATTTTACCATGCAACCACTCGAGTTTATAGTTTTCAGTTTAGTTTATTTAGAGATACAGCGTGGAAACAGGCCCTTTGGCCCGCACGGACCAGCGATCACTGCGCATTAACACTATCCTACACACACTAGGGACAATTTACACATTGACCAACCTACGTACCTGTACGTCTTTGCAGTGTGGGAGGAAACCGAAGATCTCGGAGAAAACGCACGCGTGGTCACGGGGGAGAACGTACAATCTCCGAGCAGGCAGCACCCGTAGTCGGGATCAAACTCAGGTCTCCGGCGCTGCAAACTCTGTAAGACAGCAACTCTACCGCTGCGCCACTGTGGCTGCCCGTGTACACTTTGAATCACCACACTATTGGAAAGATGCGGTGGTGCTGGAGAGAATGCTGAGGAGACTTGTCACAATGTAGCCTGGTTTGGAGGATTACACCAATAGGAAGAGATTGGGTTGGCCATACTGGTTTACTGGACCCAATAGAGGTAATTGGACAAGGTAAATACCTAGAATCCCTTTTGCATGATATCAAAAACATTGTATCAAAAACAAGAGGGCATAGGTTTACCGTGAGATGACAGTGTTTTCAATGAGATGTGAGGGATATCTGTAGCTCACTGCCAGAGAAGGTGGTAGAGTCAAATACAATAACTATTTTTAAGAGGTATTTTGTCAGGAACTTCAATAGATAAAACATAGGATATAGAACTAATTCGGACAAATGGGATTAGCATGGATGCGCAAAAAGGTCAGGGGTGGACATGGTGGTTTCAGTGCTGTTCAACTCAATGATTTTACTTCGGAGTCACGTGAGTGACTACGTGAAGAAGCCCGCCACGACGCATGCGTGTCATATCGCTTTCACGCTTGCGAAACGACAGGCGGGGTGGAGCGTTCTCCCGCAGCGGTTCAAATTCAAGTTCAAGTTCAAGTGAGTTTATTGTCATGTGTCCCTGTATAGGACAATGAAATTCTTGCTTTGCTTAAGCACACAGAAAATAGTAGGCATTTACTACAAAAACAGATAAATGTGTCCATATACCATGATATAAATATATACACACATGAATAAATAAACTGATAGTGCAAATAACAGAAAGTGGTTGGTAATAATCAGAGTTTTGTCCGAGCCAGGTTTAATAGCCTGATGGCTGAGGGGAAGTAACTATTCCTGAACCTGGTTGTTGCAGTCTTCAGGCTCCTGTACCTTCTACCTGAAGGTAGCAGGGAGATGAGTGTGTGGCCAGGATGGTGTGGGTCTTTGATGATACTGCCAGCCTTTTTGAGGCAGCGACTGCGATAAATCCCCTCGATGGAAGGAAGGTCAGAGCCGATGATGGACTGGGCAGTGTTTACTACTTTTTGTAGTCTTTTCCTTTCCAGGGCGCTCAAATTGCCGAACCAAGCCACGATGCAACCGGTCAGCATGCTCTCGACTGTGCACCTGTAGAAGTTAGAGAGAGTCTTCCTTGACAATCCGACTCTCCGTAATCTTCTCAGGAAGTAGAGGTGCTGATGTGCTTTTTTGATGATTGCATTAGTGTTCTCGGACCAGGAAAGATCTTCAGAGATGTGCACGCCCAGGAATTTGAAGCTCTTGACCCTTTCAACCATCGACCCGTTGATATAAATGGGGCTGTGGGTCCCCCTCCTACTCCTTCCAAAGTCCACAATCAGTTCCTTGGTTTTGCTGGTGTTGAGGGCCAGGTTATTGCGCTGGCACCATATGGACAGTTGCTCGATCTCTCTTCTGTACTCTGACTCATCCCCATCAGTGATACGCCCCACAATAGTGGTGTCGTCAGCGAACTTGATGATGGAGTTCGCACTGTGGTTCGCTACGCAGTCATGGGTATAGAGTGAGTACAGCAGGGGGCTGAGCACGCAGCCTTGAGGTGCTCCCGTGCTGATTGTTATTGAGGCTGACACATTTCCACCAATACGAACAGACTGTGGTCTGTGGACGAGGAAGTCAAGGATCCAGTTGCAGAGGGATGCGCAGAGACCCAGTTCTGCGAGTTTGGTAACCAGTTTGGAGGGGATGATTGTGTTAAATGCCGAGCTGTAATCAATGAATAACAGCCTGACATATGAGTTTTTGTTGTCCAAATGGTCCAGTGCGGAGTGGAGGGCCAGCGAGATCGCATCCACCGTTGATCTGTTGTGGCGGTACGCGAACTGCAGTGGGTCCAGGTTTTTGTCGATGTAGGAGTTGATTTGCTCCATGATCAACCTCTCAAAGCACTTCATCACCACCGGCGTTAGTGCCACTGGTCGATAGTCATTGAGGCATGTCACCTTACTCTTCTTGGGCACCGGTATAATTGATGCCCTTTTAAAGCAGGTGGGGACCTCAGACCTCAGAAGTGAGAGGTTGAAAATGTCCGTAAAAACTCCCGCCAGTTGGTCCGCACAGGTTTTTAGAACACGACCGGGTATACCATCAGGACCAGGTGCTTTTCGGGGGTTCACCCCTCTGAAGGATTTCCTGACATCGGCCTCTGTGACTGAGACTGAAATGCCATCGCAGCGAATGGGGGATCGGGAAGGCACATCAGTATTCTCCCTGTCAAAGCGTGCGTAAAACGCATTGAGCTCGTCAGGGAGTGATGTTACACCGGCATTCGAGCTGCCTCCTGGTTTTGCCTTGTAGGAGGTGATTGCATTCAGACCCTGCCACAGCTGCCGAACATCTGTCTCGTCTTCCAGTTTGGAGCAGAAGTCCCTTTTGGCCTTTTTGATGGCCTTACCAAGGTCATATCTGGTCTTCATGTAGGCCACTGTATCATCGGAGGTGAATGCCCTGTGTCTGGACTTCAGGAGAGTGCGGATCTCAAAGTTCATCCAAGGTTTCTGATTGGGAAACACTCGGAAGGTTTTTGTAGGGATGCAGTCCTCCACACATTTCTTTATGAAGTCTGTCTTTGGCTGTACGGCTGTAAGGATAACGGAGGTGAATTCTCTCGGGAGGTAGAAGGGACGGCACTTCACGTAAGTGTAAGTTTGAAACCGCGACCAGCAGGTAAGTGATTTATTCTGCGGTAGTGTTTGTCCCCGCGCTGTTTTACACAGGGGGGGAAGCTGGACAAAATAGTGTCCACAAGTGCTATGAGTGAAGCTGGCTGGGGAGGACCGCGAAGTTGCGGGAGCCAGCAGCAGCTGAAGGCACAAGCCCCGTAAGGGATCAGCTGTGCCGATTTCTGATCCCGCGCCAGCCAGAACACCACGGCCGGGCGGGAGACTATTCAGAATGGGGCCGTCGACTTTTGACAAGTCGATAACGGCAGGAGGCGGGGTGGAACGACGTTCCCCCGTAGCGACAATTTAAACCAGGACCTGCAGGTAAGAACTGCGGTCTTTTTGTGTTTTCCCATGCTGATTACAGGTGGAGAAGACAAAGCTGGTGAGGGAGGACCGCGGAGCAGCGGGCAGCCAGCAGCAGCCAGCGGCACTCGGATCACCGATAGTGGGATCAGCTGTGCCCGATGTCGCCTCCGCACCGGTCAGATCCACGCTGCCGGGTGGTAAGGCTAGACACAAAAACAAACAAGGTCGTGGACTCAGAGGAGTCCGACTTTGAACAACCGCGGGCGGCCAGCGACCGAGAGCACTGGAGCCGGATGGAGCGGTGTGTGGAGCATTTGCTCCAACGTGACAGACTCCGGGAGATGGAGTCGGGTCACTGTGGGCCCTATGATAAACCCACAGCAGTACCTCTTGAAGGGCTGCACAGTGCTTCTACCTCATCAGAGGGGAGCACTGCGGGTCAGTTCTGGGCTGACCTGGAAGAGGGGTCCGCAGAAGGAAAGACAAGTGTGCAAGGGGTGCAGGAACGAGAGAACCTACTGGACTAATAAAAGGGACTCCAACAAAAACCCACTACAGCCAAAGACAGCACCCCTACGCACCCACCAGCAGAACTGGTGAAAGCTCGAAGGCCCGGTACTCAAAACATGAGTCTTTTTTAGGCCATGGCCCAGGCCGGCCTTCTTGGAAGATGCGGGGACCTCCAACGCCAACCAAACCGAAAATCCAGACACCAGCGCAACAACAGCAGCGAAGAACCTACAAAAAGAAGTAAACCTGCCACTGGTAACTATGGAGGTAGGTGGGTCTGGTTCCCTACAAAATACATGGAGCATGGAGGTTGGGGGGAGATTACACTCTTTTCTGAATGCATGGAGCATGTTAACAACCAATACTTACATCTTAAGCAGTATTCAGGGATATACAATAGAGTTTATACACAAGTACAGCCCTCCAGTTCAACATATACCGAACCGAATGTTCGTGCTTTCTGATAAAGAAAAATCAAAAGCGCAAGCTGAACTGGAGCGGCTTTACGTAAAAGGTGTAATTGAGAAAACTCAACACGAACCATTAGAATTCGTGTCCAATACATTTACCAAAAACAAAAAAAGATGGTGGTTGTCGCATCATCATAGATCTGACAAAATTGAATACATTTGTACAATATATTCACTTCAAAATGGAAACCTTTGTTACTGCTAAACAATTAATTTCCAAAGGTTACTTCATGGCCAGCATCGATTTAAAAGATGCTTACTATTCAGTGCCTATACGAGCTGACCACAGATGTTACTTAAAATTCAACTGGATGGGCAACTCTGGCAGTATAAAGCACTGCCAAATGGGTTATCATCAGCCCCAGGCTGTTCACAAAAATGTTGAAACCAGCCCTAGCGTTTCTACGGAAACGTAAACACATGGTCATGGCATATTTAGATGACATACTCATTGTGGGCAAAACTTTGGAATTGGCCAAACAAACTGTAACAGCCACAAAACAGTTATTTGAAAAACTGGGATTTATTATCCATCCAGTTAAATCTAAACTAACGCCTTCCACTACTATGGACTATTTGGGGTTCACCATTGACTCAGTTCACATGTCGGTGACTCTGCCCAAGGGAAAGGCTAGAGATTTAATAGAGGCTTGCAATAACCTCATTGACATCAACAAACCATCCATCAGATTGGTAGCAAAAGTAATTGGCAAAATGGTGGCTGCCTTTCCAGCCACACAATGTGGACCTCTACATTACCAAAACTTACAGAGAGTAAAAATACAAGCACTCTAAATTAATGCAGGTCACTTTGACAGACCTATGAAACTACCAATCAAAGCTAAAATGGAACTAAAATGGTGGATAGATAACATCTGGCTTTGTTCCAATCCAATCATTGTCAGTAACCCTTCCATGGTACTACAAACTGATGCCAGTGCACATGGGTGGGGAGCCACCAATACCATCACCAGCTGTGGAGGTAGATGGACTGCTCAGGAGGCATCATTATTACTCACACTGGGCATAAACTACCTGGAAATGTTGGGTGCATTCCATGGCCTAAAGTCATATTGTACTGGGTCATATCACCAGCATGTTAGACTACAGATAGACAATACCACCGTGGTAGCATACATTAACCACATGGGTGGAAACAAATCGACATCATGTGACAATCTGGCTAATACAATTTGGCAATGGTGTATCCAGAGAGATATTTGGATATCAGCCACTTACCTACCAGGAAGACTAAATTTAGTGGCAGACACCAGGTCACACAAATTTAATGAAAACACCGAATGGATGTTGAACTAAAAAATAAATAAATAAATAAATAAATAGATAAATAAATAAATAAAGATATTTGCTGATATTACAGCAAAATATGGAACACCAGATATCGATCTATTCGCATCCAGACTTAATCACCAGTTATCAAATTATGTTTCATGGGAGCCAGACCCTGGGGCAGCGGCGACAGATGCATTTTCGCTGCATTGGGAGAAATTGTTTATTTACGCATTCCCTCCTTTCTGCCTCATCAGTCGGGTATTAAGGAAAATACAACAAGACTCTGCGTCTGGTATTTTGGTAGTACCCGATTGGCCTACTCAACCATGGTTCCCAGTAGTATTAAACATGGTATTAGAACCATGTATCACCATCCCACATAGACCAGATTTATTGCTACATCCCATAACAAGGGATAGCCACCCATGCCATAAACATTTGAACTTATTAATTTGTAGAGTTTAAAAACACCTCTACTACAACTGGGACTGATGGACCGAACAGTGAACATGATCTCGGCGGCCCAAAGACAGTCAACCAAAAAACAGTATCTGGTCTATATCAGGAAGTGGGAGATGTACTGCCATAAAAACAACATCACCTACAGAGACATGAACATCCCGTCTGTTCTGGAATATCTGGCAGGCCTCCACTATGATGAGGGGCTCAGTTACAGTGCCATCAACTGCGCCAGAAGTGCCCTATCGACTTACCTATGGCAGGGGACAGAGCGTTACACTGTTGGGACTCACCCACTGGTAACAAAACTTATGAGGGGAATTTTTAATACTAATCCCCCAAGAACCAGGTACTCCCAAATATGGGATGTAAGTATTGTCCTGAAGATGCTCAGGAATTGGTCTCCAGCAACAGCTCTGTCCCTACACAGGCTGACATTAAAAACAGTCATGCTAATGGCATTGGTCACGGCACAGAGGGTACAGTCACTGCATAAACTAAGGCTGGACAACATGACTTCCTCAACAGAAAATATTACGTTTCATATCTATGAGTTATTAAAGCAGAACAGACAGGGATCAGCAGGCCTCAATATACAATTTAGGTCATACCCAACAGATGACCGTCTGTGTATAGTAAGACATCTGTCGTTATACATGGAGAAAACAAAAATCCTAAGAGGCAATGAGAAGGCACTTTTTGGTCAGCCACAAGCAACCACACAAAAGAGTGACGGTTCAGACCATCTCAAGATGGCTGAAACAGGTGCTAACACAGGCTGGGGTGGATACTAATATTTTAAAATTTCATTCCACCAGGGCTGCAGCAACATCGGCAGCGATACAGTTGGATGTACCAATGGACCAAATCCTCAAGGCAGCAGGATGGTCTGGGGAAAAAACATTCCAATTATTTTACAACAAACCAGTAATGAAACCTGGAGCGTTTGCAGAAACTATTTTAAGTTCTGTAAATTAATTTAAACCCATAAAAAGGGGTTATAATTTTGTGTTAATAAATTTTATGATTTCAATGTCGAATTCATGTCCAAATTATGTTAACGCAATTCCTCCTACAGTCATCAAGGCAGACGTGATGCATGGACTCGTTTCCACGGCATGAAATCACAGAGCTTTAAAATCTTCACGTAGTCACTCACGTGACTCCGAAGTAAAATAGTAAGATTAAACGAGAACTTACCAGTTTGAAGTTTGATCTGTGTTTTATGAGGAGTTACGATGAGGGATTACGTGCCCTCCGCTCCCACCCTTGATCATATACTTAACAGGTATCTCTTCTCTAATCTTACTATGTTTAGTCATTACAGTTATCTGTGATTTCACACCGCTGCTTTGAAGAATGGCACGCATGCGTCGTGGCGGGCTTCTTCACGTAATCCCTCATCGTAACTCCTCATAAAATACAGATCAAACTTCAAACTGGTAAGTTCTCGTTTAATCTTACTATTCTATGACACTGTCAATAAAAACATAACCATTGGTGTAATTGTCACAAAAGTATAATAACCATAAAGTCACCATCATTAGAAAACAACCATATTCATTACATGAACCCATGCTTTCACAAAAAAAATAATGTCATCACAACCACACATCCACCATTACCAGTGCCACAACAATCTACCCACCATTCTCAGTTTTATTTTGAAAGTACATTGTTACAACTCAATCTTTGAGGATCATTTCAAATCTGTTTCTATTTTTCTCTTGCAGCCAATTCGTTACTCATTTATCTTTGAAAGTCTTGAACATGTGAGAGTAGTTTAGAATAATAGAATAATCAGTCTGAAGAAGGGTTTCGGCCCCAAAACGTTGCCTATTTCCTTCGCTCCATAGATGCTGCCGCACCCACTGAGTTTCTGCAGCATTTTTGTCTAGTTTAGAATAATACTTTACCTTCCAAAGATTCTGAATTATAAATGTCCTATCCTCTCACATGGACAGAACAAAAGTGCAAATTTCACTGTAAAAAGATGGTGACCCCCCCCCCCCCCCACCCCCTGTGCTTTTTGCTGAACCATTTAAAAATCTACTGTTTCTGGGATGGTGTTTTCTTTCATTTATATGGATCAAATTACTTTGGTACTGGCATGTAATGGTAATAGCTGAACCCTTCTGATATCGGAACCCATGCAGACTCAGAACTATTTTGTACTTAAATGCGAGAAGGCCGAGGAATACAATATCCAGCAGACGTGGCTGGAAAGAAAATGGGCACCAACTGTTCACCAGTTGAGAAGTACTTGCACTGTAAGGCATGTAGAATTTAAAGTCCTTTAACTGTTTCAACAGCCTTGGGGCTGACTGCGCATTTAGTATTCATATGGATAAACACGATTTTTATTTATATGGAATAATTATTCTAGATCTGCATTTCCAATGGTGATAGACAGACAGATAGGCAGATAGACTTACCAATGGTGATGATTGATACTGATAAAATTGTGGGCAAAGTGTACCTGAATGTATACATTTAATTCCAGCATAAATTAAAGGAACATTTGCAAAATTTCCTTTACATTAAACACTTTGAAATTCCTCTTCAATACTAAATGGTGCACTTATAGTTCAGAAATTGAACTCAAATTCTGCAAGTACGCTTCCATATTTACGCTGTCAATAACACTGTATATATATGGCAGGAATAAGATGATGTTTGGTTGGTGCTTTTATTGACACTAATAACAAGGCTTCTATGAACAGAAAGAGATCTTATCTGGTTGGGTCTTTGCCCTTTTGGGCTTCACAAGGGAATTCTTGTTACTTGTTGTAAAGACGTGTCAAAACGCACTATGTCTTCACTACTGTTTTATTACTGTTCACACTGCTCATACACATTACTGCCCTAGCTGTCCATGGTCTGTCACCGGAGCTAGAGAGCGATCTAGAGGTGGGGAGGTTACAATTATACTGGTGACATGGGGAGTGGTTAGTAGTGGTGAGGTCACTATGTTAAAGGAACATGCACTAGTCTACACTTGTGACTCCAGTTTGGTATATATTTTAAACCCTAAATAAGGGTGAAGTAGCCTAAATAGTGGAGGGGGAGGGTTTGGTAAATTGGGAGTATAAAGGGGAAGTGCGTACAGGAAAAGTTACAAAAGACTCCCGAATTAATGGGAAAGAAAGTTCGAGAAGGGATAAGAGAGTAAAGACAGGGCCATTTGCGAGCAGTGTGAGAGGGGAGGTGAATACCAAAGTCAAAGTGTTGTATATGAATGGGCGAAGTATAATAAATAAAGTGGATGAGCTTGAGGCTCAGTTAGAATTTGGCAAGTATGATGTTGTGGGAATTACAGAAACATGGCTGCAAGAAGGACAGGGCTGGGAACTGAATATTCAAGGGTATACCTCCTATCGAAAAGACAGACATGTGGGCAGAGGGGGTGGGGTAGCTCTGTTGGTGAGGAATGAAATTCAGTCCCTTGCAAGGTGACATTGAAACAGGAGATGTGGAGTCAGTATGGATAGAACTAAGGAATTGTAAGGGTAAAAATACCCTAATGGGACTTATCTACAGGCCCCCGAACAGTTGCCTGGATATAGGGTGCAAGTTGAATCAGGAGTTAACATTGCTATGTCATAAAGGTAATGCTACTGTTGTTATGAGAGATTTCAACATGTAGGTAGGCTGGGAAAATCAGGTTGGTATTGGACCCCAAGAAAGGGAGTTTGTGAAGTGTCTCCGTGATGGATTCTTAGAGCAGCTTGTAAAGGTGCCAACCAGGGAGAAGGCAATTCTGGATTTAGTGTTGGGTAATGAACCGGATTTGATAAGGGAATGTGAGGTTAAGGAGCCATTAGGTGATAGTGACCATAATATGGTAAGTTTTAATCTACAAATTGAGAGGGAGAAGGGTAAATCGGAGCTGTCAGTAGAGTTGAACAAAGGGGACTATGGAGCCATGAGGGAGGAGCTGGCCAAAGTTGACTGGAAAGATATCCTAACAGGGATGACAATGACAGTTATTTCTGGGAATATTACAGAAGGTGCAGGATCAGTTCATTCCAAAGAGGAAGAAAGATTCCAAAGGGTAGTAAGCGGCAACCGTGGCTGACAAGGGACGTCAGGGACAGTATAAAAATAAAGTACAACTTAGCAAAGATGAGCGGAAAGCAAGAGGATTGGGTAATGTTCAAAGAAGATTACCCAACAGAAGATAACTAAAAAGGCAATACGGGGAGAAAAGTTGAGGTACGAAGGTAAGCTAGCCAAGAATATAAAGGAGGATGGTAAAAGCTTCTTTAGGTAAGTAAAGAGGAAAAAATAGTTAAGACCAAAGTTGGACCCTTGAAGACTGAAAAGGGTGAATTTATTATGGGGAACAAGGAAATGGCAGATGAGTTGAACAGGTACTTTGGATCTGTCTTCACTTAGGAGGATACAAACTATGTTCCTGATATACTAGTGGCCAGAGGATCTGGGGTGACGGAGGAAGTGAAGGAAATCCACATCAGGCAGGAAATGGTGTTGGGTAGACTGATGGGACTGAAGGCTAATAAATCCCCAGGGCCTGATGGTCTGCATCCCAGGGTACTTAAGGAAGTGGCTCTCGAAATTGTGAACGCAGTGGTGATCATTTTCCAATGTTCTATAGATTCAGGATCGCTCCCTGTGGATTGGTGGGAAGCTAATGTTATCCCACTTTTAAGAAAGGCGGGAGAGAAAAACAGGGAATTATAGACCAGTTAGCCTGACATCGGTGGTGGGGAAGATGCTGGAGTCAATCATAAAAGATGAAATAGCGGCACATTTGGATAGCAGTAACAGGATCGGTCCGAGTCAGCATGGATTTACGTAGGGGAAATCATGTTTGATTAATCGTCTGGAATCTTTTGAGGATGTTACTAGGAAAATGGACAAGGGAGAGCAAGTGGATGTAGTGTACCTGGACTTTCAGAAAGCAGTTGATAAGGTCCCACATAGGAGATTAGTGGGCAAAATTAGGGCACATGGTATTGGGGGTAGAGTGCTGACATGGATAAAAAATTGGTTGGCAGACAGGAAACAAAGAGTAGGGGTTGACGGGTCCCTTTTAGAGTGGCAGGCAGTGACTAGTGGGGTACCGCAAGGCTCGGTGCTGGGACCGCAGCTATTTACAATATACATCAATGATTTAGACGAAGAGATTCTAAGTAACATTAACAAAATTTGCAGTTGACACAAAGCTGGGTGGCAGTGTGAAATGTGAGGAGGATGCTATGAGAATGCAGGGTGACTTGGACAGGTTGGGTGAGTGGGCAGATGCATGGCAGATGCAGTTTAATGTGAATAAATGTGAGGTTATCCACTTTGGTAGCAAAAACAGGAAGGCAGATTATTATCTAAATGGTGTCAAGTTGGGAAAAGGGGAAGTACAACAGGATCTGGGGGTCCTTGTTCATCAGTCAATGAAAGTAAGCATGCAGGTACAGCTGGCAGTAAATAAAGCGAATGGCATGTTGGCCTTCATAACACGAGGAGTTGAGTATAGGAGCAAAAAGGTCCTTCTGCAGTTGTACAGGGCCCTAGTGAGACCACACCTGGAGTAACGTGTGCAGTTTTGGTCCCCTAATTTGAGGAATGACATTTTTGCTATTGAGGGAGTGCAGCAAAGGTTTACAAGGTTAATTCCCGAGATGGCGGGTCTGTCATATGCTGAGAGAATGGAGTGGCTGGGCTTGTATACTCTGGAATTTAGGATGAGAGGGGATCTTATTAAACCATATAAAATTATAAAGGGTTTGGATACGTTGGAGGCAGGAAACATGTTCCCGATGTTGGGGGAGTCCAGAACCAGGGGCCACAGTTTAAGAATAAGGGGTAAGCCATTTAGAACGGAGATGAGGAAACACATTTTCACACAGAGAGTTGTGAGTCTGTGGAATTCTCTGCCTCAGAGGGCGGAGGAGGCCGGTTCTCTGGATACTTTCAAGAGAGAGCTAGATAGGGCTCTTAAAGATAGCAGAGTCAGGGGATATGGGGAGAAGGCAGGAATGGGGTACTGATTGGGAATGATCAGCCATTATCACATTGAATAGTGGTGCTGGCTCGAAGGGCCGAATGGCCTACTCCTACACCTATTGTCTATTTTCACATGAAAATACCTTAACCCATTATTTTGTATGTCCAGTATTAGAACTGATGGTGCAGCTTTGTATTCTGTTTTAGTTGATGTGCTCCTTCTATTTAATCCAAAGACTTTACAGACAATATCTGATTATTTACTATTATATTTTAACTGATGATTGCAAACCAGAATATAGCTATCTTCATTTCATATAAACAAATTTTAATCTTCTCATCAGTGGCTACAGCTTATGTATTTATTCAGCATCTCATTAAATTAACAAAGGCTGAAATATTTTCTTAAGTAAATGGCACAGAGAATGCCAACTATAAATGATTCAACTTGCTGTTTTCTATTTAAAGCTGTTGAACAAAACTACACGGACAGCCATTCCTTCTCGCAAATTGAAAAGATTCCTGTTTTAATGACTTTCACTTACATTGATTAAATGGAGTAATTAATTAAGTTTCATTTATCTTCACATTTTGTGGGATAAAATAACCGCTGAAGATATCAGGTATGGTTGGGCTATTTAAGCATGAGAACAGCTAAGACTGAATCAATTAAGCATTATGTAGGTCGTTATAATAATCAAATGCTTATTTCTACAATTTGTGTAGATTGGCAGGTTAACGATAAAATACATCAGCTATTTCCAAACAGTTTCACAAATTTTTGTGCCAGGTTTGAGGTCTTGAGATTCAACAATCTGTTCTTCAGACAGTTCAAGCCGTACCGACATGCTGGAGGTGATTGTGTATTTCTTCACCAAGGTCTGCCTTAAAGGTGATTCAGAAATAAGAAATGGCCCACATTTCCAAATTAGTGGAGGATCCTTGTTGGTGTTTTGCTTTGAGGTCCATGCTTGAGTATGCTTGAGTGAATGAGGTGATCACTTGGCCATTCTAACTAATTTGGGACAATATATAGTAGCCAACTAACCCATTAAATTGCATGTCTTTAGATTAAAGAACAAAATCAGAGAAAATGCAAATTCCACACAGTTAGCACTGGAATTCAGGATTGAGCCCGGGTCACTGGAGCTGTATGGCATCTGCACTATTAGCTGCGCCATTGTGCCATGCAGTGAAAGTGCATACTGGAGCTGGATAGGTTGCGTTGACCCTGGTTCTGGAGTGATGGTGATATAAATTGAACAACCTCCCATTTATTCTGTAGATAAACTCTACTCCTACAAGTTATATTCCTCCTTCTGCTCAACGGTACTATTCAAAGAACAATTTAATAATACATTTCTCCGTTATCATCTTACAGATTGCTAGGCAAATATTACAGTGTTGGAGCTGTGGATAGTTGGAGAGTCTAGGACTAGAGATCTCAGAATTAAAGGACGTTATTTTAGGAAGGAGATGAAGAAGAATTTATTTAGTCAGAGGGTGATAAATCTGTGGAATTCTTTGCCACAGAAGGCTGTGGAGGCAAAGTCAGTGGATACATTTAAAATAGAGATAGATAGATTCTCAACTAGTGCAGGCGTCGGAGGTTATGGGGACAAGGCAGGAGAATGGGGTTAGGGGGAGAGATAGATCAGCCATGATTGAATGGCAGAGTAGTCTTGATGGGCTGAAAGACCTAATTCTATTCCTATCACTTATGATCATGATAGTTTACAACTGTGATTGGGATTTCCTAGAAACAGACTCTCAAGATGAGAAAAAACCCAATGATCCACCAAATGAATAAAAATATATCTCTGGAGATGTCACTTCAAACTACTGAAGCTGCCTCTGGAAATCCAGTGTCCTAGAAATGTCTTTTGTATTTTCTCTGCTTTGAGCAATTAAGAAAAAGCCAATAGAATAAAACCTTTGCAGAAAAATCAAGCTGAGTTTTGAAAGGTGTTCCTTCCTTTGGAGTTTTGGCTGAATAAGGAATACTATCCAGAGTGCAATTTAATAATAAATACTTTATCAAATATTTGTCATTCTTCTGCAATGGTGGCTGAACAATGTCCAGTTGTTGCAAAATAAACCATACAAGTTGAAGTTTTACACATGAGCATTGTGGGATCATGATATATCATCAGCAGGACATTTATGGCATTGTTCATGATGTAGCAATGTTACAAAATTTTGAGATTTAAAAAATCAAGTCTGCAATTTATCTCATCATATAAAGCATAAAAAGAAGTTTGATTTGACACCTAATTCACTTTCATATCTTCAGTATTTAAAAAGTTATGGCCATTTTCATACTCGGAAATTAGCATCTTGTTCCCTATTGCTTTTCCATTGACTTAACACAAAAGCTATGATCGAGGACAGTCAAAAGCCCAAAACTTTCTTAAAAATCGAGAACTTAAATAAATTTTCAGTTATTATAGATTTAAGCATTCTGAAACAAATATAAAACATCTTACTTGGATGACCTGAAATTAAAGCATATAATTAGTTAATTACCTAATTGTAGCTAATTCCAAAATTGACCGTTGTGACGGAAATAATAATAAACACCCAGACTGCCTTGAAAATTTAAAAATGTGATATTCTCAAGATCAGAACTTTAATATTATTGTATAATATGCTGTAGGTCCGTAACAGATAGGTAAATAAATTACAATTTCCAGCAATAGACCAAGTCTTTATGGAGAAGATCAGTTGCTAGCTGGTACATTGGCATATCATAATCAGTAGCATCATCATACTCCTCAGATTATAACCAATAAGCAACTCTGTACACCTTGTATTTCCTCAACTTTTCAATTTTGGCTTTGTAAACTACAAGTTTTTGCTCTTCAAACCACACATGACATGCCTTTCTGCCCACTACTTTCCCATTAAGAATGTCCTGTAGATTCAATTTCTTAAGAAAAGGATATATTTTTTAAATAGTCTAAGTATCCAAATAACAAACTAATCCCATTCACACAAGAGTTCACAATATAACATGATTTTTTTAATCTCAATATCACATGAATTTATGTGCCAGATGGAAGGAATTTAATGTTTAATTCCCATAAATTAATCTAGAAACATCCACAATATAATTAAAATAATTATTTTTTTGCACAATACATGGGACTAAAACTGATATTTAGTATAAAAATATTGACTATAGATCGACAATTACACAAAATATAGACGATTTAGATGCTCTTTTGACATGATTGTCCAAAAAAAAGAGCATTTAAATTATCTTGCGAGTGGGTTTTTCTGGAACGCGATCGATTGGAACGTTGCATTTGCGGTGAATTTGAACTCCATATTGGCAGGAAAAACACTGCCGGTTCGTATGGGGCCCAAATCACATTTTCGCAATGTAAAATTAGATTAAAGCCATCCCAAGAAGCAAGTTTATATGTAAACATAGAAAATAGGTGCAGGAGTAGGCCATTCGGCCCTTCGAGCCTGCACCGCCATTCAATATGATCATGGCTGATCATCCAACTCAGTATCCTGAACCTGCCTTCTCTCCATACCCACTGATCCCTTTAGCCACAAGGGCCACATCTAACTCCCTCTTAAATATAGCCAATGAACTGGCCTCAACTACCTTCTGCGGGAGAGAATTCCAGAGATTCACCACTCTCTGTGTGAAAAAAGTTTTCCTCATCTCGGTCCTAAATGATTTCCCCCTTATCCTTAAACTGTGACCCCTTGTTCTGGACTTCCCCAACATCGGGAACAATCTTCCTGCATCTAGCCTGTCCAACCCCTTAAGAATTTTGTAAGTTTCTATAAGATCCCCCCTCAATCTTCTAAATTCTAGCGAGTACAAACCGAGTCTATCCAGTCTTTCTTCATATGAAAGTCCTGACATCCCAGGAATCAGCCTGGTGAACCTTCTCTGTACTCCCTCTATGGCAAGAATGTCTTTCCTCAGATTAGGAGACCAAAACTGTACGCAATACTCCAGTTGTGGTCTCACCAAGACCCTGTACAACTGCAGTAGCACCTCCCTGCTCCTATACTCAAATCCTTTTGCTATGAATGCTAACATACCATTCGCCTTCTTCACTGCCTGCTGCACCTGCATGCCTACTTTTAATGACTGGTGTACCATGACACCCAGGTCTCGTTGCATCTCCCCCTTTCCTAATCGACCACCATTCAGATAATAATCTACTTTACTGTTTTTGTCACCAAAGTGGATAACCTCACATTTATCCACATTGTACTGCATCTGCCATGCATTTGCCCACTCACCCAGCCTATCCAAGTCACCTTGCAGCCTCCTAGCATCATCCTCACAGCTAACACTGCCCGTGTTAACAGCTTTGTGTCATCCGCAAACTTGGAGATGTTGCATTCAATTCCCTCGTCCAAATCATTAATATATATCGTAAATAGCTGGGGTCCCAGAACTGAGCCTTGCTAGTTCTTACTAGCCCCACTAGCCTTGCTAGTTCTTACTAGCCCCACTAGTCATTGCCTGCCATTGTGAAATACACGACTTACCCTTTGTTTTGTCCCATTCTTGCGATCCGTCACGTTGTAGGCGTTGAGGGCATTAGAAGTCGCTTTTTATTTTAATCTAATTATTAAATTGTCTCGCGATTAAAAAAAAAAAAAATCGGGAACGGAAGTCGGATCGATTTTTCTTCAGCAGCTAGCAGCCCGAGGAAATCCGCAGCCGACAGGCAGTAGAAAACTGGATTTTAATCCAGCCCGCCCCCCTCAAAGGCGCCAAGGTCGCGCACATTGCCAGTGGCAGAACTGCAGCGCCGTTGAAGGTAAGTTTTGTAACATCGCTACGTGATGCATCAATGAATTTATAGAATTGGAAAGCTGTGTCATCAGTATTATCAATATTGGAAAGGAACTGAAAGTATTCAATTTCATTACATTTGCAATTTTCATGTAACATGCCTCCGTTTCAGAATTGAAAGATGTTTCAAATATGTTTTTCAAAGATGTTTTTTTTAATCACGAAGAATAAGTTAAAAATTGACAAGTATGATGTTGAGGGATTTACAGAGACATGGCTGCAAGAGGACCAGGGATGGGAACGGTTGCAAGAGGACCAGGGCTGGGAACTGAATATTCAGAGGTATATGGCCTATCAAAAAGATAGACAGGAGGCAGAGGTAGTGCGGTAGCTCTGTTGGTAAGGAATGAAATTCAATCCCTTGCAAGGGGTGACATAGAATCAGGAGATGCAGAGGCAATATTGATAGAACTGAGGAATTGTAAGGGTAAAAAGACCCTTATGGGAGTTATCTACAGGCCCCCAAACAGTAGCCTGGATATTGGGTGCAAGTTGAATCAAGAGTTAAATTTGGCATGTCGCAAAGGTAATATTACGGTGGTTATGGGAGATTTCAACATGCAGGTAGACTGGGAAAATACAAGATACAAGATACATATATTTGTCACATGTGCCAGATGGCACAGTGAAATGTGATAACCATACAGCCATACAATAAAAATAAAGAACACAACACACGATAGAGTTCAACATAAAAACATCCCCACAGAGCAGAATCAAAGTTTCCCACTGTGAAGGAAGGCACCAAAGTCAGTCATCTTCCTCTAATGTTCCCCAATGTTCACCCGTGGTCGGGGCCTCCCCGAGCCATCCGCTGTCGCCGCTACGGGCGGCCCGATGTTAAGGCCCACTTGCCGGGGTGATGTAAGTCCGACATCGGGGCTGGTGGACATCCTCTGCGGCCTAGACATCAGAGTCGGCCACCTCCTCTGGTCCGCGGCTCCCAAAGTCAGCAGGCCGCGCTGGGCGGAGATGCAACACTGGCGGTCCTCAGCAAAGGGCCCCAGGACTTTGCGATGACGGTCAGCGCCGCCCGCGTTGGAAGCTCTCCCAAACCGCAGCTCCACGATGTTGGAGCAGCGGCCCAAAGCTCCGGAGCTCCAAACGGTGATCAAGGTATGCATCGCCCGCTCCGCGGTGAATTCAGCGCTGCGCAGCCGCTGTTGTAGCTCTGGTCCGGTTCCCGGTCCCCGGCAGGAAAGGCCGCTCCGATCCAGCTGGTAGGCCGCGAGGATGGGGGCGAGGACGCAACTCGGACTGGGAAACAGTTTCCCCCTTACCCTGCTCCCCTCCCCCACATAGAAAAGTTAAAGTTTCCCTCAAAAACAGACTTTAAACTAACTAAAAATAAAAAAAAGATTGAAAAGACAAACAGGCTGTAGGCAGAGGCTGCCGTCAATGCGGCGCCCCTAGTGGCAAAATCAGGTTGGTACTGGACCCCAAGAAAGGGAGTTTTTGGCGTGCCTCCGAGATGGATTCTTAGAGCAGCTTGTGCTGGAGCCTACCAGGGAGAAGACAATTGTGGATTTAGTGTTGTGTAATTAACCTGATTTGATAAGGGAACTCAAGGGAAACATAGAAACACAGAAACATAGAAACATAGAATATAGGTGCAGGATCAGGCCATTCGGCCCTTCGAGCCAGCACCGCCATTCAATATAATCATAGCTGATCATCCAAAATCAGTACCCCGTTACGGTTTTTTCTCCATATCCCTTGATTCCCTTACCCTAAGAGTTAAATCTAACTCTCTCTTGAAATAGTCATTAAGAGGTAGTGACCATAATATGATAAGTATTAATCTACAATTTGAGAGGGAGAAGGGAAAATCAGAAGTGTCAAGGGCCTGTCCCACTGTACGAGGTAATTCAAGAGTTCTCCCTAGTTTCCCCGATTCGAACTCGTAGAATTACGGTAATAGCCGCTCGTAGGTACTCGGGGCTCTCGTGGACATTTTTCAACATGTTGAAAAAACTTCACGAGCTTGCCGCATTTCCCAAGTAACTGCCGTTAGCGTTACGAGCCGCTAAGAGACGTCCCGAGCACCAATGTACCCGCTACGTACATTCTATGTACTTACCATGAGTTTGATTTTTATTTAAACTCGGGAGAGCTCTTCGGTAAAGTCGTATCGTGGCTCAGGCCCTTCAGTATTACAGTTGAGCAAAGGGGACTAGGAAGGCATGAGGGAGGAGCTGACCAAAGTTGACTGGAAAGAAACCCTAGCAGGGATGACAGTGGAACAACAATGGCAGGTATTTCTGGGAATAATACAGAAGGTGCAGGGTCAGTTCATTCCAAAGAGGAAGAACGGTTCTAAGGGGAGTAAGAGGCGACCGCGACTGACAAGGGAAGTCAATGACAGTATAAAAATAAAAGAGAAGAAGTATAACATAGCAAAGATGAGTGGGAAGCCCGAGGATTGGGAAACTTTTAAAGAGCAACAGAAGATAACTAAAAAGGAAATATGGGGAGAAAAGATGAGGTACGATGGTAAGCTAGCCAAAAATATAAAGGAGGATAGTAAAAGCTTCTTTAGGTATGTGAAGAGGAAAATATTACTTAAGATAAATTTGGGTCCCTTGAAGTCAGAAAGGTGAATTTATTATGGAGAACAAGGAAATGGCAGACGAGTTGAACGGGTACTTTGGATCCGTCTTCACTAAGGTAGACACATGGCCATGATCAACCATGATGACAATGAATGGCGGTGCTGGCTCGAAGGGCCGAATGGCCTCCTCCTGCACCTATTTTCTATGTTTCTAATTACTAGTGGCCAGAGGACCTAGGGTGATGGAGGAACTGAAGGAAATCCACATTAGGCAGGAAATGGTGTTGGGTAGACTGATGGGACTGAAGGCTGATAAATCCCCACGGCCTGATGGTCTGTATCCCAGGGTACTTAAGGAAGTGGCTCTAGAAATCGTGGAAGCATTGGTGATCATTTTCCAATGTTCTATAGATTCAGGATCAGTTCCTGTGGATTGGAGGGTGGCTAATGTTATCCCACTTTTTAAGGAAGGAGGGAGAGAGAAAACAGGGAATTATAGACCAGTTAGCCTGACATCGGTGGTCGGGATGACGCTGGAGTCAATTATAAAAGATGAAATTGCAACACATTTGGATAGCAGTAACAGGGTCGGTCCGAGTCAGCATGGATTTACGAAGGCCTTCGATAAGGCCTTCGAAAAGGTCCCATATAGGAGATTAGAGCGCAAAATTTGAGCACATGGTATTGATGGCAGGGTACCGACATGGATAGAAAATTGGTTGGCAGACAGGAACCAAAGAGTAGGGATTAACGGGTCCCTTTCAGAATGATAGGCAGTGACTAGTGAGGTACCACAAGGCTTGGTGCTGGGACCGCAGCTATTTACAATATACATTAATGATTTAGGTGAAGGGATTAAAAGTAACATTAGCAAATTTGCAGATGACACAAAGCAGGAAAGAAAGAACAAAATGGGCTTAGCTTCCTTTGAATATAAAAATATAAAACAGTAATGTTACACCTTACTGCCCAGCAAATAGTAAACTAAATGTATAAGAACATAGAATGCTGAGATCCTCTGTTACCTAATTGATTCAAGTACCACCACACTGTTACTTGAATACCAATGATTGATACTCAAAACATTTTTCCTATGGTAGAAATGTCAAAGACTAGAGAACCTAGCTTTAAGGTGAGAGGGGTAAAGTTTAAAGGAGATGTGCGAGGCAAGTTTTTTACAAGGAGGGTGATGGGTATCTAGACCATGCTACCAGACATTGTAGTATTGGCGGATATGAGAGTGGCATTTAAGAGGTTTTTAGATGGACATATGGACAGATAGGGAATGGAGAATTGTGGATCATGTGCAAGTAGATGAGATTAGTTTATCTTGGCATCATGTCTTGGAGCTGAACATTTTGGACTGAATGACCGGTTCCTGTTCTATATTCTATGTTCACATTGCTGAATTGTATTATTAACTGTTTGGACATATATAAGAAACCAGCTCTGAGATAAAATAAAGTAAATACTACATGATCACATTTGGGCAATGGGTGGTGAGTCCATTGATTACCTTTTTGTGCTGTGATAGGTTTAAGCCCCAGGTCCAACATTTAGATCCCAGTGTTTAGTGGCACACCCAGGTTCGATCCTATCTTCGGGTGCTCTCTGTTTGGAGTTTGCAGGTTTTCCATATGACCACGTGGGTTTCCTCTGGGTGCTCAAGTTTCCTCCCCCATCCCAAAGATGTGAGTGTTTGTGGATTAATTAGCTCTCTATAAATTACCTTTGGTGTATAGGGAACTGATGAGAAAGCGGGATAACATAGAATTCTTTTTTTTCCTTTCATTTTTTTAAATATTTACTTTATTTATTTATTTATTTATTTTATTTTTATTAGAAGTACAATAAGTTACAGTAATACACACCACATATATCTTATTACATTTGTTGTACCCCTTCATTTTTTGAGCTTTAAGAGAGATAGAAATAAAAGAAGTAAGGAAAGTGAGAAAGAGTCGTGATAGTGTTGGGAAAAGAAAGCCCATTGGAAAGAGAGTTAGAGAAGAAAGTTAAGAAATAGACCCTAGAAAAGAAAGAAAGAAAGCAAAACAATCGCTCTATTATAAAAAAACTCCGCAAAAGGGGATATACCAACCATATTTTTCACCCCCCGTTACCAGATCCTGGCACCATTTATTTTTTTAATTACTATTGCACCTTATGCTTGTAGTAAGTCCATAAATGCAGACAACGTCTTTTGGAAGTGGTCTTCTTTGCCTGCGAGGAGGAGTCTCATATCTTCCAGGTGTAATGTTTCGATCATGTTTGAAATCCACATTTTTATTGTTGGTGTAGGAGCGTTTTTCCAGAATTTGAGTATAAGCTTTTTTCCCGTTATTAGCCCGTAATTAAATAAATTCTTTTGAAACACGTTTAGTTCAGGACTACCTTCCATTATTCCAAAAAATAATCCATTCTGCTTTTGGTATCAGTTTTATTTTAAATAGTTTTGTGAAGATTTCAAATATTTCGTTCCAAAATTTTTGGATTTTTATACAAAAAACAAGAGTGCGCTATGGAAGCTTCTTGAGTGACATTTATCACAAATGGGTGAGACGTTAGGGAAAAGTTTATTTATTTTGGTTTTTGAATAGTATAGTCTATGTAATGTTTTGAATTGAATTAGAGTGTGTCTTACGTTGATCGAGCATTTATGCACATATAGTAAGTGTTTATCCCAGCTCTCTTTTTAAAATTTTATAGCTAGTTCTTGTTCCCAGTCTTTTCTAATACCGTCAGTTGTAGGTATTTCTATATTTAAAATAGTGTTAGATCAGTATGATATTAGGTTTGCTGATTCGGCCTTTGTCTTCATTGCTTCATCCAGTAAGTCTGGAGGCATGTTATGATAGTCTTTTGTGTATTTTTTCAGATAGTCACACATTTGAAGATATTTAAAATATTGATTATTTCTCAAATTATATTTCAGTTGTAATTGTTGAAATGATAGTAATTTTCCAAATTCATACAAGTCTTCGAGCGTTTTAATTCCTATTCTTTCCCATTGTGTAAATGATTTATCTATAGTAAAAGGTTTAAACGATGGATTATTGACTATTGGCGATAAAAGAGATAGATTTCTTAATTTTAGATTCTGTTTTATTTGTTTCCAAGTTCTAATTGTGCTATGTATAATTGGATTTTTATTGTAATTTTTGTTATTCAGATTAATTGGTGAGAGGAGAGTCGCTCCTATATTGCACGGAGAGCAGTCCTCTCTCTCCATTACAATCCAGTCCAGCTGCTGGGCAGAATTGTCCAGCAGGTGAATCATATTTTTAATATTTACTGCCCAATTATAGTACATAAAGTTAGGGAGTGCTAGACCACCCAGCTCTTTGGGTTTACTCAGGTGTGTTCTTTGTATTCCATGGGATTTATAGTCCCATATAAAATTTGTAATGTCTGAATCCAGTTTTTTGAAAAACTTTTTTGGAAGGTATATAGGGATTGATTGAAATAGATATAGGATTTGTGGTAGAATGATCATTTTTATAGCATTTATTCGACCTATTAAAGACATCGGGAGCGTTTTCCAGAATTTGATTAGAGTATTTAGTTTCTTAAGTAAGGGAATATAATTGGCATTAAACATAGCATGACAGTTTCTAGTAATTTCAATTCCCAAATATTTAAATTTTTCTGTGGCTATTTTAAAGGGGAATTTTAAGAGATGTGTTGAGCCTTTCGGTTTTATCGACATAATTTCACTTTTGTTCCAGTTTATTCTGTATCCTGAGAAAGATCCAAAGTCCTCAATTAGATTTAGTATGTTTGGTATACTAATTTGGGGGTTTGTGATGTACAGTAGTACATCATCTGCATATAAAGATATTATGTTATTTGAATATTTTGTATTATAACCGTAAATATCCGGGTGTGTTCTGATACTTTCAGCTAAGGGTTCAATTACCAGAGCAAATAACAGCGGTGATAATGAACATCCTTGTCTATTGCCCCTTGATAATTGGAATTTCGTAGATAGTATATTATTAGTTAATATTCTAGCCGTAGGTTTGTTATATAATAATTTTATCCATGCGATGAAGTTCTCTCCAATTTGAAATTTTTGCAATACTTTAATCATATAATCCCATTCTACTTGATCAAATGCTTTTTCTGCGTCCAGTGAAATTATTGATAACTCTTGTTCTTGAGGTTTGTGTGAATGCATTATGTTAAGCAGACGTCTCAGGTTATTAAATGAGTGCCTCTTGGGTATAACATAGAATTAATGTAAACGGATGGTTACTATGGACTCGGCTCGAGACCCTTCATCAGTCTGAAGAAGGGTCTCGACCCGAAACGTCGCCTATTCTTTCTCTCCATAGATGCTGTCTCACCCGCTGAGTTTCTCCAACATTTTTGTGTACCTTCGATTTTTCCAGCATCTGCAGTTCTTTCTTAAACAAAACGTCACTATGGACTCGGTGAGCTGAAAGATATCTTTTTCTTTGCTGTATCTCTAAAAAAAAATCAATGAAATAATATAATTGCTAGGTTCTTATTCTGAATGGTACCATCTTTATACCATTCTCAGCATCTGCCTGCATATGATTCTGATGCAGCAGCTGAAAGTTTTTCAAATGTTAGTGCCCTCCAAAGATATCTTATTTCTGCACAATCTATCCATCAGCAGTAGACACAAGGTCACAATTCACAGCTTTTTTTAAAGCACCATCAGTGCATTGCTTCTTAACACTGCAGTTAAATGCCTATCAGCTAACCTGAATTGTTGTAATTCCTGGCTCTGATTGAGCTAGCTGTTATAGTATCTAACATTTGCACGTATATATTTTTGATTATGTCCTCCAATTTATTGATAGGAAATCTAGACAAAACACGGGCAAATTTTCATTATTATCGGCCTATTTCTTACAGTCGGTGTATCACCAATTCGTGATTCTCAGAATGTATAATGGGTCGCCTCAGTCACTAACATGCACAGGCATTGCATTCCTTGCTCAGCACTGAGGTTACAGCTATGGCAACGTCAGCTGCCTTGCTTTAGTGAGAACATGGTTATAAATACGCAGACTTCTCACACTTTGCTTGTTGTTGAAAGTCAGGTCATGGAAAACACTGGGTGGTAATGATTTCCTGCTAAGAATGTCCTCCCCTCTTCCAAAATCTTACCTTGCTCTGCATGTCTGCATGCACAAATGCCTACCAATGAGCCCATCTCCAGAAGCAACTCTCATTCAAATGTCAATGTTAGCATAGGGTGCATCAGCACCTGCTAACTTTTGCCTGTGAACCTCTGCAAGTCTGGGGAGCAATAGATGTTAGTGTAAAATTCACTGCCACAACAAAACAAAACCACCAGCAACCTACCTGCAAGTAATTGATGATTACTGGTGTTGGGAGGTAGTGCTTAACTTTCAACTAGAGTTATAGTCCCAAAAGGCAGTTTTGCAATCAGATCTGTAACCTTCAAACTCCAGTGGCACTTTAGACT
This sequence comes from Amblyraja radiata, assembly GCF_010909765.2. Taxonomy (NCBI): domain Eukaryota; kingdom Metazoa; phylum Chordata; class Chondrichthyes; order Rajiformes; family Rajidae; genus Amblyraja; species Amblyraja radiata. The sequence goes on from NC_045966.1 coordinate 25,657,839, forward strand.
TTAAGACTTTAAATTTTAGAGATACAACGAGCAAACACAGGCTATTCAGACCACCGAGTCTGTTCCGACCAGCAATCACCCGTAAACTAACACTATCCTACGCTAACATTATCCTACACACTAGGGACAATTTACATTTTTTACCAAAGCCAATTAACCTACAAACCTGAAAGTCTTTGGAGTGCGGGAGGAAACCGGAGCTACGGGAGAAAACCCACGTGGTCACAGGGAGAATGTACAAACTTCGTACAGACAGTACCCGTAGTCAGGATAGAACCTGGGTCTCTGCCGCTCTACTATGTATGGAGGCAAAGCCTTCACTACAATAGGATGTTTGGTATTACTCACACAACAACTTTGTGCACACTTCTTCTTCTTGCGTATGGCGTGCACAGCCTAAAGTTGTAAGACAACTTGTTCTGTTTGATCTTCTGTTTGTGCACGCCAGGTTGATTGCATTCGTTGAAACAGGGTGGACCACGTGAAGGTTGCAATCTCCCACCCCAACTTTGTGCACACTAAAGAACACAAAGCACTGGAGTCATTCAGCAGGTCAGACAGCATCTCTGGAGAACATGCTGCCTTACAGCAAAAATGCAGCGCCGGAGTTCCGGGTTCGATCCCGACTACGGTTGATGTCCGTATGGAGTTTGTACGTTCTCCCCATGATCTGTGTGGGTTTTCTCCGAGATCTTTGGTTTCCTCCCACACTCCAAAGACGTACAGGTTTGTAGGTTAATTGGCTTGAGAAATTGGCTTGACAAAATGTTAAAATTGTCCAGTATAAAATTGTCCAACTTCCAGTGTAGTCCCTGGTGGACTCTTCGGAAGTAATGACCACAAGGTACAAGGATAGTGTTTTGCAATCAGATCTGCAAGCTTCAAATACCTTCAGTAGCACCTTTAGACGTTAGACTTTAGAGTTACAGGGCAGAAACAGGTCCTTTGGCCCACCGAGTCCACGCCGGCTAGCAATCACCCATACATTAGCACTATCCTATGTCTTGTCCCAAAACATCACCTATCCATGTTCTCCAGAGATGTCTGACCTGCTGAGTTAGTCCAGCACTTTGTCTCCTTTTGTGTATTATCCAACATCTGTAGTTCATTGTTTCTATACTTTGTGCACACAAACACAGGCCTTAGTTTTAATTGCTGTTGAACAATGCAAAAAAGTTGTAGTAGCAATTTTGCTGTATTAACATATCAATAAATGTCAATTCTTTCATTCTTTAAGAAAAACTATCAAGAAGAGCATATGTTAAAATACATTGGCTGATAAAGTTCCTGAAAAAAGAAATATGAAGTCAATGGAAAAGTTCCAAGTATACTTCCAATTATATAAATATTAACTACAAGCAGAGTTAATAGCTCTTGGACTATAAATTTACCACTGCAAGCAGTACGTCTGAATCCTTTTAGTTACAATTTTTAAAGATATAATTAAAATGGGAATTTTTAAATGAATATTTTTTTCTTTGTCCTGATTAATTTGACCTTTCCTTTTCTCTTTTGCTCTATGTGATTGATTAATCTTTGAATTCACGTGTTCTATTAACACTTCCTTTTGAGTGCTAGGGTTGGGTTTCGCTGCCCTTCAACCTGATTAGTCAAGCCTATGCACATGGATCTCGGGCACACTGCAGATGGCGCCCCCTCATTGTCTCCTTCAGGCTGTCAAGAAGCCTTGAGTGTGACATCTTTCACTCGAATTACTTCAGTGTTGTTTCCCAATTCTTTGTAATTTCACATGCCGTTCATACTTTTGTTTTGACCTTTTTTTAAGTGATTCGAATGATAGCAAGCCTGATAGAAGTATACAAAATCGAGGGACATAGATAAGGTAGACAGTCAGAACCTTTCTCCCAGGGTGGAAATGTCAAAGATGAGAGGGCATAGCTTTAAAGTGATAGGGGAAAATTTTTAAGGAGATGAGTGCGACAGGTTTTTTACGGGCCTCTTTATAATGGATTTTGGTTATGGCAGATAGACCTGCCGAACTTCACTGCCAGGTCGGACTGCCGCGTCACCCCCGGCCTGTACCGCCTCCCTGCCGCTTCCAGGCCGCACCTGCTCCTGCCATGACTCCGCTGAATCACGTCTCTCCCCTGGCTGACAGCAGGCTGGGGCCGTCAACTCACCTGGATTCCAGGCCCTGTTACATTACGAGAGTCTGAAGGGCACTGACCCGAAACGTCACCTACCCATGTTCTCTAGAGATACTGCCGGACCTGCTGAGTTTCTACAGCACTTTGTGTCTTTTTGTGTATTGACTAGCATCTGCAGATCCTTGTTTCTACGACTTATAGACTTACAAATGATAATCCCTTAGTTATAGTGGACAATCAGCAATTATGGACACCATTCCCCCCCCCCCCCCCCATGGTCCATTATAATGAGGGTTTATATTCCAAATTCTCTATGCTCTATATTCCAGATGATTCTGAATATTTGAGAGTCCTAACCAAGCTGCTTGTTTTTTTTTTCTTGCTTTCTGTGGGCAGGGCTTCTTTGTTTGTCCAATTTAATTGCAGTATTGCACAGAAGACTAATTCACAGTATAAGATATCACCACCAAGGACCCCTTCCAGCCGTTTCCGTGAAGTTCCTGCAGGGAGTATCGTGAAAGTTACATTCAGATTTATTTTCCACAAAATCCAGGTTATGGTTACGAAAGTATTCAAATTAATATTTGTCGGAGTATATGCCCCAACCAAGATCATTGGTGCTAGTGGAAATGGTTGAGAGCTTCAAATTTCATGGTGTTAATATTACCAATGATGTGTTGTGGACCAACCACATGGATGCGACTGCCAAGATGGTTCCCAACGCCTTTACTTCCTTAAGAGACTGAGGAAATTTGGCATGTCTCCAATGACTCTTACAAACTTCTACAGACACACCATGGAAAGCATACAGTTGGGTCGCATCACTGTTGGGAACAGCTCTGCCCAAGACCTCAAGAAATTACAGAGAGTTTTATATGTAGCCCAGTCCATCACAGACCAGACTTCCCACCTTTGATGCCATCTACAATTCACACTGTCTTGGAAAACATAATCAAAGACATATCTCACTCCATTCATTCCTTCTTCTCCCTGTTCCCATCTGCCTGAAGGTATAGAAACAGCAGGCATCAGGACTAGCTTCTTCCCCTCGGTTATCAGGCTTCGGAATAGTCCTTCCATAAGTTAGAATACTGTCAAATTTGATCTGTACTGCATTGCAGATATTGGACATTGTCTATGAAACTGGTGCGCTACAATGCTGAGAACTATATTCTGCATTCCATGTCCTGCACTTTGCACTATCTATTGTACTTGAGTTTGACGATTGTATATATGTGTAGTATTATCTCATCTGATTAGAAAGTATGCAAAACAAAGCCTTTCACTGCACCTCGATCGGTACACATGGCACCGATAAAACGAACCTAAACCTAAACCTAGCAGGATGGACATTGAAAAAAACATTTGGAAGTCATTAGTGATGTTCGGAGCACATTAAATCCAGGCTACTGAGATTAGTGTTCTCAAATTAATAATATTTGTTAAAGGGGAGGAATTCAGCTTTACCCATTGACACTAAAAACTTGAAGTCAGCAGCAATGAGTTTTTACAGGTGAGTACAAATAGTCTCAATACTAGAGTTACAGAGTGGAGAAAAAGACCCTTTGGCCCTTTATATACATGTACATTGTGACAATATCCATGTAATTTATGCATAGGAGCTGTACTCATTCTTGCACATGCTCAGTAAATCAGTGACCTTTGATTTGGAAATAAATCATTCCTGTTTTTGATTCCAACATGAGTGTGTGTGCAGCCATCTTGCTCTGTATATTATGTACTAGTTTACCTATTTTATAAGCAGACAGATATCAAAACATACGTCATCATTATCCATCTCAATCCTATTTACAAACACTTGAATATTTTCTCCAGCATTTATTGTTATCAACTGCAGACACATTACTCCATCTTGGTTTCTATTTTATGACTTCATCTCCACTTCACAGAGAGATAGTATCATCCAATTCCAACTAAGAAAGGAGGTCATTTATAGGGCAACTTTTTGTTTCCAAATTATCTGTGGGATATTTTAATTGATGGGTTCTGCAGGCACAGTGATATAATTGAGGTTTGCAACCTTGACTTTTATTTTGATGCGCTTTGCAGCTGGGGAAGTCAGAGTATCGTCTTTCATGCCAGATCAGTTCCTATTTTCCATGTTATGTTAATCGTTGAATAGATATGCCTGCTTTTTCCATCTCCCTCTTGCAGATGTACCTATACAAATGTGCTTTCACAAAGCATCTTGACTGCCTTTTTGAAAGCCAGCCAGTCACCATCATAACTGACGCCAGTGACTAATGTAGGTCTATTGCTGTGGCAGAGAGCCAGCTGCTGCATTTATATATAAACACATCACTGTTCTGAAAAAGCATATTACCAGTTCCTTGAGTCTGAACATGTCTTTCTTTTTCTAAAATCAATGCCATTACATGCTGACTTCTGCAGCGACAATTTTGTAGCTTTCATTGGGTGGCAATTAGTATCCAAAGCTGAACTGAAAATAGTATGGCTTAAATGATTTTTAATTAACCCACTCAACTATTTGCATCACAAATCTATACCATGGTGCTATGGCAACAAAACCAAAATAAGCACCGACAAGTTTACCACACTGACATTCTAAGACCTTGGTGGAAACCTAATTCATGGAAACTGAAACATGAAGTTCTATCTGTGCTGCAGGAGTATCGTAACGACAAGCATTAGAAGGCCACTACATCATTTATTAATGCTCAGCTTGGTGGCAAAGTGTTCCTTCCCATTCCTCCCACCTTCCCAGACAAACAATAAAAGAAACACATTCTGAGCCAAAAGATCCACCACAACCATATTACAGGCAGAAAGCATATTCCCACTCCAGCATCTCATCAAAACCGATTGCTTGCAAATAACTACCTAAACATATTCATTTTCCACCTGACAAAAGGGCAGTACATCCCTGATTATCTGAGACTGTCTATGCACATAAAACAGAGACTGAATTAGGGGCCGCTTGCTAGAGTACACCTTTGTGAAATGAAGCTGAGCTGAAATGCTGTGTACACACCTCACCCTTAGTTACCAGAAAAATAATTACAATCTATTAGCCCCATATGTTTCTTTCCTTCCAATAGCATGTTTATATACACACTGAGGAGTCATTTTCTGTGGGCCCTCTCGTGACTCACCATATCACACACATGAGAGAAACAGGTAAGAGAAATAGGACAGCATCTCCAGTATATACACGGTGTCTCAGTCATTCCTTGGGGTGGAAGATTGCAACCTATATGTGTTCCGCCTGTTTCGACAAATGCAATCAAACCGGCATGCACAAGCAAATAATATCAAATAGAACAAGTTGTCCTCCATCTTTAGGCTGCGCACGCCATGCGCAAGAAGAAGAAGAAGTCATTCCTTCCAGTAATTATCTATGCCAAAATAGTTACTTGTGAACGAAGGGACCAAGGAACTCCCAGGTTAGGCAGTTGGTGCACTACTGGTTAGTCAATGTATATCTGACTACCCTGTAATGGTAACCTATTAGGAATTATCCTACTAAAAATAACTTGAGAATCTGCATCCATTATAGGATTTCAGTGTGGGGGCCTCCACTGGAATATTCATTTATCCTCATTCTTGATTCTTGATAATGGTAGATAGTTGTAAAGAAGGCATATGTCATGCTTGCCTTCATCGGTCAGGGCAGTGAGAATAAGAATCAGGAAGACATGTTGAAGCTTTTTATGACTTTGGTTTTGGAGTAATGGGTACAGTTCTGTTCACCCATTAGAGGCTTTAGAACGTATGCTAATGAGGTTTACCAAGATGATGACTGGGTAAGAGGGTATTTGCTTTTTAAGAAGAACTTGGACAAACATTGATTGTTTTCTCAGGAACATCGGAAATTGAGGGGAGACCTGGAAGAATGAGGACAGATATGAAAGTAGCAATGTTACAAAATTTTGAGATTTAAAAAATCAAGTCTGAAATTTATCCCATCAGATAAAGCATAAAAAGAAGTTTAATTTGACACCTAATTCACTTTCATATCTTCAGTATTAAAAAAGTTATGGCCATTTTCATACTCAGAAATTAGCATATTTTTCCCTATTGCTTTTGCATTGACTTGACACAAAAGCTGTAATCGAGGACAGTCAATAGCCCAAAACTTTCTTAAAAATAAAGAGAACGGAATGAAATTTTCAGTTATTATAGATTGAAGCATTCTGAAACAAATATAAAACATCTTACTTGGATGACCTGAAATTAAAGCATATAATTAGTTAATTACCTAATTGTAGTTAATTACAAAATTGACCGTTGTGACGGAAATAGTAATAAACACCCAGACTGCCCTGAAAATTCAAAAATGTGATATTCTCAAGATCAGAACTTTAATATTATTATATTATATGCTGTAAGTCCGTAACAGATAGGTAAATAAATTACAATTTCTAGCAAAAGACCAAGTCTTTATGGAGAAGATCAGTTGCTAGCTGGTACATTGACATATCATAATCAGTAGCATCATCATACTCCTCAGATTGTAACCAATAAGCAACTCTATACACCTTGTTTTTCCTCAACTTTTCAATTTTGGCTTTGTAAACTACAAATTTTTGCTCTTCAAACCACGTATGACATGCCTTTATGCCCACTACTTTCCCATTAAGAATGTCCTGTAGATTCCATTTCTTAAGAAAAGGATAGATTTTTTTAATAGCCTAAGTATCCAAATAACAAACTAATCCCATTCACACAAGAATTCACAATATAACATGATTTTTAAATCTCACTGTCATGAATTCATATGCCAGATGGAACAAATTTGATGTTTAATTCCCATAAATTAATCTAGAAACATCCACTCAATATAATTAAAAAAAAAATTTTTTTGCACAATACATGGGACTAAAACTGATATTTATTATAAAAATATTTACTATGGGTAGACAATAACACAAAATATAGACGATTTAGATGCTCTTATGACATGATTGTCCAAAAAAAAGAGCATTTAAATCATCTTGCGAGTGGGTTTTTCTGGAACGCGATCTATTGGAACGTTGCATTTGCCGTGAATTTGAACCCCATATCGGCAGGAAAAACACTGCCGAATCGTAAAATTAGATTAAAGCCATCCCAAAAGAAGGTTTATATGTAAAATAAATGACTTACCCTTTGTTTTGTCCCGTTCTTGCGATCCGTCATGTTGTAGGCGTTGGGGGCGTTAGAAGTCGCTTTTATTTTAATCAAATTATTAAATTCTCTCGTGATTAAAAAAAAAAATCGTGAACGGAAGTCGGATCGATTATTCTTCAGCAGCTCGCAGCCCGAGGAAGACTGCCTCCGACAGGCAGGAGAAAACTGGATTTTAATCCCGCTCCCCCCCCTCAAAGGCGCCAAAGTCCTGTACACGGCCAGTGGCAGAACTGCAGCGCCCCTGAAGGTAAGTTTTGTAACATCGCTAATGAAAGTGGCTTTTAGGAGGCTTTTAGATAGAATATGGACATGCAGAGAATGGAGTGATATGGATCACGTGCAGGCAGACAAGAGTAGTTTAATCATGTTTGGCACAGACATTGTGGGCTGAAGGGCTTGTTCATGTGCTGTGCTACTTTATGTTGAGTCCCATTATGTGCCCAGGGTGCATCCAATAGGGTGCAGTACCCATGAGAAATATTCAAATAGAGAACGTTCGCCTTGATCTTGCCTCCTGTGGTCAGTAGGGAGCGAAAGTCCCAATAACTAAACTGAGATAAAAGAGGCAACAACTTGGTCAGAATGCATAAAACATTCCTTACAGTTTCACAACAGCTGAACATGGATGGAATTCAATTCCTTGCAATGGATGAATGTCCCTGGTTGATCTGATGCCACTTTTTTTTATCACAAGTCTGTGCTGGCCTAATGGAAGGAACCAAATAAAAAACAACAGGTTCAACAGTAGCTTTCCTAGCATGTTTTGTGTATGACTCCATACTGTATCTAACAGAGGGCAAGGCTTTTTCTAAGAGCTTGCTATTGTCTGAGACAAACAGACTTGACTATCTCAACAATCAGAAGCACTATTCTTCCAAATAGATTGAGTGTTTGATTGCACATTATGTTACCTGGGTGCTGCCATTTGCAAATATGACCACTCATTTGCTCCATTCTTTGCATCTGCCTGGGTGTACCTTCACGTTATGGACCTTCAATTATATATTCTGTTTGTCTTTCCCTTCTAAAGTCCAATCAAATGTAGCAATATCACAGCTTCACCAAGTGCACATTTCCGAATTACACAACATGAATGTTTCACAAGTACATTTTCCAGAGGGAATTGAATAAGCAGCTGTGAGCACTTAGCTTTCATTGGAATCAGGATTCCTGACTTCTAATCATCTTCATGTCTCACCTCCACTTTAATGGCGAGATTTCTGCTCCCACAAAAACACATATTTGAAACATTCCCACAAAATCACATATTTGAAACATTCATTTCAACTTACTATCAATGTTTCCAGAAAGAAACTTCACCAACTATGCATCATGATGGACCCGTCTCTCCAGAGCACGTAGCCAGGATGCAACAATAGTTTTTTGTAGGACGTGAGTGTGGGCAGGATTGGGGTTTGCATGTTTAACATTTATAACTAGTGAACACTTAGACCTTCTCCCTTTTCTTATCTATTGAGATGGTTAAAATCAATTCTCCCTGCAACCCTTCCTCCCAACCCAACAGTCTTTCAATGCGTGTGATTTACAAAATCTTGCCAGGAATCCATGTACCTGTTTAAAAAAACATTTAGATGGGTACTTGGATACAATAGGTTTAGAGGGATCTTGGCCAAATGTCAGTAGATGGGACAAGTGCAGATGAGACATGTTAGTCAGCATGGGGAATTTGGGCCGAAGTGCTGCTTCCATGCTGTATGGCTCGATGACTCTAAGAATCTGACAAGAGATGGCTGAACGCCTACTAACTGCAGTGATGTAACTGTATAAAAATAAAGCAGGAAAACATGCAACAGACTTGTGCAACAAACTAGTTTTCACACAGACTGAAGATGCATGTTAGCTCTTGTACCAAAAGCAGTGAATTACTGTAATGTATTTGGGACAGGTTTCTATGACAATATGCTTTAAAAGCAACACGGAAATTGACCCTACTAATTTAGTAATGAACCCGAATTAGTCAACAATCTGATAGGGAAGGAATATCCTGCATATGGTGATAATGAAATTAATTAATTTTAAATTAAATTTTGGAGGAAAAAGGGCAGTGTCAACGTTTCAAATTTAAGAATGGTAAGCGTTGAAAGCTTGAAGGATGAACCCACCATTATCAGTTAAATTGTTAACGGATAAACCCACTGACAAACCCAGGGATACATGTCAAGGAGTATCTAGTTTAATTCAAAGTTAGTAAACAATCACAGAAGGCAAATGTTTCCTGTGCTTCTATGTAATCATGGTCAACAACTGAATTAAGAGATGGCGCCAAACTGAAGGAGACGATTCACAAAAATACAAGGAAATGTGGAAATCGGCAAACTTGGAAAATTTTGAAACAAAAGAAGCTGCAAATATTCTTGTGCGCTATTAATGAGGGCAAAGGGAAAATATGAAGAACATCCAAGAATGATAGGAAACAGCAAATGTTTTGATAAATATATTAACAGAAAAAGTAGACCAGATGAATGCAGGTGGATTAGGAACAGATATAGATGGCAACATAATAGTTATTAAAAAAATGGAGATCTGTTAAATGATAAATTTTGAATTTATTGTCACAGCTAAACCAAAAAAAATGCATAAAATTGAGGTATTTAGTGGACATTTAGAAGCAAACAAAAATAGGGGAATAGACGATTACAGGACAGTTGATGGGAACTGTAAGGTATTGAGGCTGTTGAGTTGAATAAACCTTGGAAATGGGAGCGGTGATTGAAATGCAATAACCAATGCCCCAATCATTACAATACAGGAAATGTAACATGCATAAATGCACATGCCCATTTACTGTATACACTTTTTTTCAATGTTAATGTATCTTGCAAAGCTATGAAGAATGGTTAATGGAGAAAACGTGCCATCAATGATTTTAGCTAATGTGTTGAGAGAGATGAAGGAGAAACATCACCTATACACATAGAGGCCAGCAGGCTCTCCAATCACATGCGTAAGAGCAGTGAGTACATGTTGCACAAATGTTGTCAATGTCAGGAGAGCTGCTTCGGAAATGTGTATGAAGCAAAGGATGGATCTCAAAAATAAAGTAATTACAGCCCAATTAGTTAACGTCAATCGAGTATGGTTTATCCCATTTTTCTGCTTTTGTCACATATTAATTTCTATTCATTTCATTCCATTCAAAAAGTATTCAGATTAATTTCTTGTCTACATACCTGTCCAAATGCTTTTTTAAACACTGCAATTGCATCTGCTTCTACCATCTGGCAGCTTGATCCATATACCCACCACATTTTGAGGTTATTTTTTTGTTTTGTGATAAACCTGCCTCTCAGATGTCCTTTCAATACTTCCCTATCTTAAACCTAGATAAACCTAACTGATCTGATTGGGAACCATTCAAAAGAAAGCTTTTCACTGTAGTCAGTACACGTGACAATATCAAACCTAAATCTAAACCTTACAGCCAATACCCGTTCCAGTAAAGTCAAACAAGAAATCAATGTTAGACACAAAGTGCTGGAGTAACTCAGAGGGTCAGACAGCATCTCTGGAGAAGAAGGATGGGTAATGTTTCTGTTTGGGGCTCTGAAGACTGACATCCTATTTCTCCAGTGATGTTGCCTGACCTGCTGAGTTACTCCAGAACCTTGTGTCTATCTTTGTTTTTCACAAAGGGCATCAATGTCTTCACTACCCTATTACCTGCGAAACCAGTTTCAGAAAACAATGCACCATATGATCCTTTTATATGTCAATGCTTTTAAAACCCCTCATTTACTTTATGTCAGGCCAGTATGTGATGACCCAAAATATCATATCTTACTAACTAAATGACTAGTCTTGCCGACTGCTTAATTTATCACTCCCCCAACAATCATCTGCGATCAATCCCCATCATACAACTCTATGATTTACATGCCTTACTATTTCTTCATATTATCAACAATATTGTAAACTTCATATCCACAACCCACAGTCTGCATGTAATGGTATATTTTTTTAACAACGGGATCTAAAGTAAAACTCACTGGTGGACTTTCCTCTCTAATGCAAGGCAATTTTGCCCACAGCAGGATGCATAAACATCTTACCAGAGGGCAAACAAGAGCATGTATTTGTCTTAACCCAGGGAGGAGATTGCAATGGCCATCATTTAGATGTTGAATGGTTAGGCAAGTGATATAGATGAAACCATAGAGATGATATCTAATCTTCTTTCTCAAAGCTGGATCCCTCTCATCCCTTGTCTCTTCTGAGTTTGTACACAAACACCAGCATACAAATATTATATACAAAAATACAGCAATATTTTGTCTACCTTTATCAACATTCTAAAACTAACAATATATCTTGCACATAGATAATTAGATCTCATTGCTCCTGGTTTATCCTATTGACATTTTTCCCCTAAGATCAGGCATCACTCGAAGCTCATTTATTGTATGTCCTTATATAAATTTTTATAGTCATAAGATCATATAGGGCGGAACCAAACCCTTTGGCCCAACTTGCCCACACCGACCAACATGTCCCATCTACACTAGTCTCACCACCTGCATTTGGCCTATATCCCTCTAAACCTGTCCTATCATGGACCTTCGAAATGTTTCTTCGAAATGATAGTGCCTACCTCAACCACCTCCTCCGGAAGCTCTTTCCTGTGTGATAAAGTTACCCCACAAGTTCCTATTAAATCTATAAAATCTTTCCTCCTTCACCTTAAACCTGTCTTCTAGTTCTCGATTCCCGTACTCTGGGCATATACCCGATCTATTCCTCTCACGGTGTGTACACCTCTATAAGATCACCCCTCATCCTCCTGCGCTCCAAGGAATACCGTGCCCAACTTCTCCCCATAGCTCAGGCCCTCGAGTTCTGACAACATCCTTGTAAATCTGCTCCTTTCCAGCTTGACACATCTTTCCATTAACATGGTGCCCAGAACTGATCACCATGCACCCTCACCAATGTCTTATATAGCTGCAGCATGACCTCCCAACTTCTTTACTCTACACTCAGACTGATGAAGGCCAATGTGCCAAAAGCCTTTTGGACCACCCTATCTACCAGTGATGCCACTTTCAACGAACTATGTGCCTCGACTCCTAGATCCCTCTGCTCTACAACACTCCCCAGAGCCAGACCATTCCCTCTGTAGGTCCTGCTCTTTGACGTTCCAAAATGCAACACCTCACACTTCTCCGTATTAAATTCCATCAACCATTCCTCAGCCCACCTGATCAAGACCATGAGCTTTGTCTACCTTCATACACATCAGGACCTTCAGCATCTCCTCAAAGCAAAAGGATTTGAGTATAGGAGCAGGGAGGTGCTACTGCAGTTGTACAGGGTCTTGGTGAGACCACAACTGGAGTATTGCGTACAGTTTTGGTCTCCTAATCTGAGGAAAGACATTCTTGCCATAGAGGGAGTACAGAGAAGGTTCACCAGACTGATTCCTGGGATGTCAGGACTTTCATATGAAGAAAGACTGGATAGACTCGGCTTGTACTCGCTAGAATTTAGAAGATTGAGGGGGATCTTATAGTAAATTACAAAATTCTTAAGAGGTTGGACAGGCTAGATGCAGGAAGATTGTTCCCGATGTTGGGGAAGTCCAGAACAAGGGGTCACAGTTTAAGGATAAGGGGGAAATCTTTTAGGACTGAGATGAGAAAAAAAAATTCGCACAGAGAGTGGTGAATCTCTGGAATTCTCTGCCACAGAAGGTAGTTGAGGCCAGTTCATTGGCTATGTTTAAGAGGGAGTTAGATGTGGCCCTTGTGGCTAAAGGTATCAGGGGTTATGGAGAGAAGCAGGTACAGGATACTGAGTTGGATGATCAGCCATGATCATATTGAATGGCGGTGCAGGCTCGAAGGGCCGAATAGCCTACTCCTGCACCTATTTTCTATGTTTCTATGTTTCCTCGGCTGTAATACTGATTGCTCTCCAGACACTTCCAGTGAATGTCCCAAGTTCCTCAGTCCTGTCTATTTCAAGGTTACAGACTACTCATTTCATTTCTCACTGCTTAAAATGGATCTGAATAATTGTATAATAATTCTGGCTACATTTCAGCTATCAATTTTCATTGTGATCTTTACCCTTTGCAAATTAAATATTTTGATGCTCCTGTTTTAGTTATTGCAGCAACTTTTCTGCATTATTTTAATGGAACAGTAATGTTGCAGTTCATCCTTTGTATACACTTTGCTACCATTGTTATTACCATATAACTAACTGATTTTTTTTATTTGTTCCCAACAATAAGCTAAGTCACAGGCATACACAGACCTTTATTTTTCTAATGCTATTAGTTGTTCAAAAAACATTTATTTTAACTTTTATTCCTATCACCCTTCGTTTCTGCTAAATAACAAATTATGTACTATATGATATATGTATATCAAGCTCAAGATAATATCGAATACATTTTAAAATTGGCCATGTTTATATATGATGTTACTATTACAATTGAGGGGAAAGGTGTTTATGTATTCATAAATTCATAGTAAGACTCATTTTTGAAAGCAAGTACCAATCCTTCCAATTACTTGTTACAGATGCTCCTTGGAAAGACGACTACACCATCAGATGCTTTTATTATCTATTTAATCACAGGTTGGCAAGTGTTAGAAATAGAAACAGATTGTCAAAGAAGCTTTATAATCTATTGCATCAAAATGATGAACTCCAGCAAATGTATCATAAATACGGACTGTATATATCCAGTTTCCACACAAAACGTATTTGGTGGTTCAGGTAGAAAGAGATCTACTGGCAATTCCCATCTTCGGTATTTTATGTTGGAAATGCATTGTTAAACTGGATGGTGCATCTGCAGAACTGTGATTGCACAACCCTATAAACAAAGACATAAATTGTATTTTATCTGAAGACCACCAGGACAAATCCACCTGTCTAACTCTTCCTTCTCACCCCACGGAACTTGAAATAGTAAATCCTTTTTGTTTACAAGCATCACAGTTACCTTCCCTACACATGACTAAACTCCTTCCTCCACCACTGTTAACAAATCTTCACAACATCATTGAGCAATTGTCTAGCAGAAGATGTGCTCTGTGAATTTTTATTTCCTCAAATAAAGTCCATGTCATATTATTTTACTCAACAAATGTGAAAGCGTTCTTAAAATGAAGGGGCCATGAAGTAAAATAATATAATTTTTTATTATATTTTAATTTAGTGCAAGTGCAAGAATTACTATTTTTTACTCAGGTTACATTCTGGTAGCCTTGGTGGAAAATAAAAGAAGACATAATTTACAAGTCAGAAGATACTGTTTTACTAACTAAACAGCCACAAACTGTTTCGAGTTTTGTGGACCAGGGAAGCTATAGAAGTATAATTCCTCTAAGAAATCAAGACAACGCATATACAGAAGGGATCACGAGGGCGTCAAAGATTACTGGGAGAAGGGAAGAGAATGGGATTGAGAGGATAAAATAGTTTAGCCATGATTGTATTCCAGAGAGAGTTAGATATGGCTCTTAGGGCTAACGGAATGAAGGGATATGGGGAGAAAGCAGGAACGGAGTACTGATTTTGGATGATCAGCCATGATCATATTGAATGGCGGTGCTGGCTCGAAGGGCCAAATGGCCTACTCCTGCACCTATTTTCTATGTTTCTATGATTGAATGGCATTGCGGACTCAATGGGCCGAATAGCCTAATTCTGCTCCAATGTTTTACGGTCTTATGATTTAAATGAAAGACCTGCCAGTCTTGACCACTTTGTATTGTGCATGGAAATAACATTTCCTTAACAATCAGATAATCATTAGCTTGATTGATTCACTTGCGAAGTCCAGAAGTAAATATTGATATTTAGATCAGTTTATGTTCATATAACAGGGTGTAATAATATTCCTTGTTCATGTGAAGTTTATAGAGCAAACAGTGTACACACAGAAATGATAAAAAAAAACAACAATAAATACAATGAGAAGTGCAAAATAGCAGAATGGTGCAAAATTGTCGTGTGAAATATAGTGCAAAAGCATATTGATGTGCAAAAACAGAATAACTGAATGAGATAGAGTTTAGAGTAAGAGGCTGTGAAAGAAGTGATTGGTTCAGGAGAGGACCAAAAGTGCTGTCACTCGGTAGGTCAGGCAGTATCTCTGGAGAACATGGATATGTGATGTTTCAGGTTGAGACACTTCTTCAAGATTCAATCTGAAACTGAATTCACTGAACTAGAAACTGACTCATTTGGTTCAGGAGTCACATAGTTGGTTCAGAAGGTTCAGGGGATGCAGCTGTTCTTAGGTCTGAACATCTTGGGTTTCAACCTCCTGTATCTTCTCCCAGAAGGTAGGAGAGAGAAAAGGGAATAGCATCCTTAACAATACTTCCAGCCTTCCTGATACAATACACTGTGAAGATGGTCTGGATGGAAGGAAGTGGTGACCCTGTCAAGGCAGTCAAGGGCAGAATATCTGCCTTACCAGGCTGAAAGGCATCCCCTCAGAATACTTTCGATAGCACATCTGCAGAAGTTTGAGAGAATGCTAATGGCATCCTGAACCTTTTCAAACATCAAAGAAAGTAAATATGCTGATGGGCTCTCCTGTATGAACTGACCAGGTGATATGAATGCCTATGATTGAAACTGTCGACCATCTACTGAATCTACTGAATCTAATGAAGCTTTATTGATGAGGACAGGGTTGTGTTCACCCCTTCATTTCCTTAGGTCAACAAGCAACTCTTTCATCTTGCTAACTTTAAAGGATAGGTTATTTTCCTGACTCCGAAGACCCAGGTTCTTGATCTATTTCCTACATTTCATCTCTTTGTTGCTGTAGATCCAGAAAACAATAATTTGAAGTGACAATTGTGGACCAGAGCAGCTATAGAAGTATAGTGATTATAATTTGATGTGAACATTCCAAATGAAAATGGAGGTTTGCCAGGAAAATGGCTCCTTATTATTCACTGATTTATCATAACTATTGGTTCCATTTTGTATCAATGTAAAGATGGAAAAAAATTTCAAATGATGGACACATTTATTCGTGTTGTAAAAGCAGAACATGCTGAAAATACTCAGGAGGTCAAGCAAACAACAAGAGGCACAGTGATAAACCTTTAGATTGTTGGCCTTTCACCAGAACTGGTAACATTTGGAAATATACTGCCTTTAAGATGAATAAAAAGCTGATGGGAAGCTTGCAATGGAGTTACATGCAGGACACAGAAAATAAATGAAATAAATGGCAATGCAAGGTATAATGGGGCTCTGAGAATAAAGAGCAAGAACTTAAAATTCTCAAAGGAAATTAGTAATGCTGGATATTTGGAATAAAAATGTTAGAAATGCTCATTATCTGAAATTATTAAAGTCAGTGTTATGTGGTATAACAGAAGGCTATAAAATGCCAAGTCAGAAGAGGAAGTACTATTACTTGAGCACATTGATTCTTGATGGAACAATGTAGGAACCTGAGATCAGAGCTCAGAATGACGATGAAATAAGGGATTAAAGTAACTGGTGTCTCAGGATCCCACATGTGAATTGAATGGAAGTGCTGTAAAATGGTCACTCAATCTATATTTAGTTTCCCCATTTGCAGGAAACCACATTGTAAACAATGAGTGCATAAAGGCATAAGGACAAAAGGAATAGTAGTTTTAGGCCATTCGGCCCATCAAGTCTACTGCCATTCTCCTGCCTTTTCCCCCATAACCTCTGACACCTGTACTAATCACAAATCTATCCATCTCTGCCTTACAAAAATATGCACTGGCTTGGCCTCCACAGCCTTCTGAGGCAAATAATTCCACAGATTCACCACCCTCTGATCAAATAACTTTTCTTACATTGAATTGAAAGAAGTAGAAGAAAATTGCTGCTTCATGTGGAAAGTATGCTTGGGGTCTGGATGGTGTGAAAGAAAGTTTTAAAAAGACACGCATTGGGAAGGGTAGTGAGCATTGTTGGAGATGTAAGAGTGAACCAAGGGTACTGGTGTTGTTGGAATGCTGGGAAGAGAGGAGGGAGGAAGTGACCTCTGGAGGGCCATCACATTCCAGGAGGAAAGGGGGATGACCCATTGAACATCGTGAGAAGGGAACGCACTTTTGATTCTGGTTGAGGGAAGAGAGGGGGAGACCAGCAATGCAGTAAGTGGAGCAGGGATGTTTGTCACCTGTGGAGAAGGGAAAGGAAAATAGATTGGATACCCTGGTACAGAATCAACAGAACAGATATAACAAATATGGAGAACTGAAATGGAGTCCTTACAGAAGTAAGGTAGAAGGAAGTGTAGTTAGGAATATTGTGTACATATGTGGGCTTGTGGTAGATACTAATCATTAACCTATCCTCTTAAATAATAATAATAATAATAATAATAGGAAACACTAGAAAAGGAAGCAAATTGTTAAGAACATGATGAACAGAGTGGAAAATGTGGAAAGGTGATAGGGTGATTACGTTAATCCTTTCAATAAAGTTTTATAAAAACTGGAGGGGAAAAGGATATGAGTATAGGAAAACATAGAATATTTTAAATTACCCACAAAGAAATGGGGATACTTTGGTTCCTTATAGGCCCATAGCAACATTTCTTATTCGAAGGAAGTGAATACGTTCAAAGAAGAAGTTGTTCTTTTTGTGAGCAAGTCCGCAATGCAGTTTGAGGTGTGTGGTAGAAAATGCCTGGGCTTCTGTTTAAAGAAGAAGTGAAGGGCGCTCAGTTCTCTGTGGGTGGCATAAAAATGATTGGCAAAAGTGATCAAATTGGTAGATATTAGATAGATGGGCCAGGAAACTGGAAACAGTTAAAATGGCTCAGCTGTCAGAAGTATTACTGATGTAGGTGAACGGAGACTGGACTAGGAGTGAAAAGTAAAACCAAAATAAAAAGGTCTGTTTTCTAAGGTAAGAATGGGCACAAATAATATGTTTCTCCAGACAGTCCTACCTAGGAGATGGGGGAGAGAGTAACTTGATACAGTAACTTGAAACAGTAACTTAACTTAGTTGCAACATAGCAATAAAAGCTACTGTGAACCATAAAGAACAGAAGAAACAGTTCTGATGAGAGTTCATTGAGCTGAACATTAACTTTGCTTCTCTCTCCACAGAAGCTGCCTAACCTGTTGAGTATCTTCAGCAATTTTTTTGTTTTTATTTTAGGTTTTCAGCATCTGCACTCTTTTGCGTTCCCAGCTAACAAAATAGGCTAAAAATTCCATCTCAATGTGAATAAAGGTTTATTATACATATTTACGGCAATTGCATATGATTAAAATACATGCAGTTATGTGTGAAATAGTCTGCATAAAAACATGGGCTGGATTGCCCTGAATCTCGGCTCCCGCACCAACTATTTTTGGATATTGAGTGGCAACTATACTAACCCCCTGTGTCTAAGCGACATCTAACAATGTGTTGTGGGCTCCGTTCTTTGAGCACGCCTGGAGCCCTGGATCCTGGAACTCTGTCCCAGCAGCCCTCTGGCAGCCTTTTGACGTAGTGATGTGTGTCTAACAGTTAGAGATACTTAAAAACAGTCCAAGCAGAATTAAATAAAAACAATATTTGTAAATCTCAATTACAAATACAAGAGAAAACATTAGTATGAACATTAATATAACCTTTAATAAAACAAAAATAATAAATCATTTAACAGTGCGTTAAATGAAGCAAAATAAATAAAGCAGCATTACAATGGGATTGCAGCGGAATTGGCAATCAGTTGCCCTGGCTTCCATCCTCCAGCTTGTTTCCCATTTAAATGCTACAATATTGTTAGGGCAGAATTGAAGGCTAAGTGGCAGATAACAGTTATCTACTCCTGCAGTTCTAATAATTCATTTTAACATATTTGGCAAAAACAGAGACAACCCTTGAAACAGGGCTGGTAATGTAACATAGTTCAACACATTGAAAAAAAAATCACCCGTGTCTAATCTCAAATTGTTATTGGTAAGTGGCAGAGTTGAAGTTAAAATCAAATTGAATGCACTGCTGGGGGGAAATGACCACAGAGTGATTAACTTCAACATAATCTGAGATTTAGGTCTAAAAACTAAGAATTGAGCACTTAATTTTAATGTGAAAGAAATGAGGGGCCATATAATCAAATAGTTTGGGAAAGATTGTCCAATAACATTTTAGTACAGGAAAACATAAACATATTTAATAGCATTGATGTGAGATAAGTATATATTTAAAACCAATAGGACTAGAATAAAAAGTTCAGCCCCTCAAGGGATCAGTAAATAAATAAAATATAAAACTCTTCTGCAATAAGAAATTGAATTTTTGTTGGTTGAGCAGGACAACAAAAGCGGCCCAGATTTTACAGGATAATCACAGCAAAACTGTCAACTTTAAGCATTGGTACATCAAGTTTAAATTCAAGTGAGTTTATTGTCATGTGTCCCTGATAGGACAATGAAATTCTTGCTTTGCTTCAGCACACAGAACATAGCAAGCATTTACTACAAAACAGATCAATGTGTCCATATACTATATTATAAATATATACACACATGAATAAATAAAATTATAAAGTGCAAATAACAGATAATTGGTTATTAATAATCAAAGTTTTGTCTGAGCCAGGTTTAATAGCCTGATGGCTATGGCATTGCATAACTGATTGTAATTTATGGACTTCCAAGCATATGAATATGAAGTGAAAATCCACAGATTGCTGTCAGCTATTCACCATTGCAGAGTAAGCTATGATCCAAATCTAGACTCTGTGTGAAGTTTAGCATGGGAGAAAGATCTCGTTTGTTTAATTCACATGTAATAAAATTCTGAGCAAGGAAATGCAATGGGAATTCTCTCTTTGAAATGAATAGAAAGTAATATCCTTATGTGAGAGCTGGGGATGTAAAGACTCTTAGATAGAGTGTATTGATTTAAACATACACTTGCCTTCAAAGGTTTTTTAATCTCAAATGTATGTGTAAATTGTACTTTTAAAGTGGGCATAAGAGGTTCAAATGTATTTAAAAGGGGTTTGAAATGTTTAGTGTTGATATATAGGCGGTCATGGTGGCGCAGCGGTAGAGTTGCTGCCTTACAGGGAATGCAGCGCCGGAGACCACGGTTCGATCCCGACTACGGGGGCTGTCTGTACGGAGGTTGTACATTCTCCCCGTGACCCTGTGTGGGTTTTTGCCGAGATCTTCAGTTTACTCCCACACTCCAAAGACATACAGGTATGTAGGTTAATTGGCTTGGTAAATGTAAAAATTGTCCCTAGTGGGTGTAGGATAGTGTTAATATGCGGGGATCGCTGGTCGGCGCGGACCCAGTGGGCCGATTGGCCTGTTTCCGCGCTGTATCTCTAAACTAAACTAATTCCCCTTGAGGTTTCTAAAATATTTTCAACAATTTTAATTAATTGTGTTAAGTGTTTGAGAGTTCTGCTAAAACTGGGTATTTTCTGACTGGGTTTGTTTTGGCACCCTCATGTGATGGTTCATTTGATGCAGAACACTTTTATCGCGCCGGACTTTATCCCCCCCAAAATTTCCCCCACACTCATGTTGTCCACCATCCCCTAACCTCTTATGCCCACCCAATGCACTGACAATTCTAGCTTAAAGCAATGCTACCTTCTGTCTGCAAGCAAGCTGATGGACAAACTGGAAGCAGTTGCTGATAGCTGCGAAGAGACCATTCCATTAATCGTCACAATTACTCATTAACATTTCCACATTTTTTTTCTATCCATATACACAAACACACAATGATAGGAAGGATGTGGTTGTGCTGGAATGAGTGCAATCATCTAGATGTTACCTGAATCGAAGGATTAGCCATGGGGAGAGATTGGATAGGCTGAAGATAGACAAATAGTGCTGGAGTAACTGAGCAGGTCAAGCAGCATTTCTGTAGAGAAATGATAGGTGATATTTTGGGTCTGAAGAAGGGTCCTGACCCTAAAAGTCACATATCCTTTCTCTCTAGAGATGCTGCCTGACCCGCTGAATTACTCCAGCACATTGTGTCGATCTGTGGTATAACAGGGCTGCCAACATTGGGTGAGAGTTGAGAGTGAGAAATTGCGAGGGAGCGTAGCGACCGATGGGGGGAGGGTGTGTTCCCCCTCCCATAGTAGGCTCCGGAGGTGGCACCAACGCCCCAACTCACCCGGTCCGCTCCTGGCTCCGGGCCTGGGCTAAAACTCCACGGCGTGTGGACAGAGCGGTCGACGGACATAGAGCCACCGGAGGTGAGGGTGGGAGGTGTGTGCCGTGCCTCAGGGGGGAAGGGGGAGGGGGGTTGGTGCTGGGACCACCGCCGCCGTGTCTCACCTATCACACCATCTGTATGGAATAAACTAAACTACTTTTTTTCCCCCCAAAATCATCCCGCAGGCTAGGGACGCAGGCTCTGCTTTAAACCAATCCCCTCTAGTGCTTGAATCACATATCTTGGGAAAAAGACTGCATTCACCTGATATTCCCCTCATGGTTTTTACTCACCTCTCAAACAATATTTGCTTTATTTTGAACTTTCAGCACCCGCAGATATTTGAGCATGAGAAATTTTGTGATCAGCGTGAGAGCATGAGAATTTTGTGAAATGCGTGAGTCTCACTCTCAGTGCGTGAGAGTTGGCAGTCCTGCTAATAATGCAAACATTTTATGCAAGTTCCAATTGTTTGGACAAAAATCACTTATTACTGCTTTATAACAGTTAAATTACTTTAAGACCATTTCAGAAATGATGGCACTCAACAAACAATCAACTAACAAATTAAAGCAAACTAAAAAGAAATAACATGTTCCCTTTCCTGACTCGACCTCATAAGTACTTTAACGCTGTTAACAGAGCAAAGGGATATTAATCTCAAGAATCAAAATGGGGAAAGTGGGGGCAATTTTGCATAAATGGTCATTCTAAGCCCATTCAGATTTTCATAGAGTCAGAGTTATACAACATGTACGTGGCTGTCCCAATTTGTCCATAATGATCAAGTTGGCATTCTGCGTGCCCAGGGACTGGCTGCCATTCCCAGATCAGCTCGCGTCCCAGGGACTGGCTGCAGTTCTCAGGTCGGCTCGCCTGCCCCAACCCAGCGAAGATGAATTGAAAAAAAACGTGGTTTTTCGGGTTACGGGCCGGATTCAGCCCGTGTGCCGTAGGTTGCCGAACCCTGTCCTAGATGTTTGGCCTCATTGTGGTCCTCCCCATGTTTTACAACCGATTCACCTGGTTAGTTTTATCTCCGGCTGCTTCATGTTGTCGGCGGCTGCACATCCAACCAAGAAAGAAGAGAAGAGAAGAGATTCGACGTCACTCACAGCCGCCAACTGACGCGCTTCCCCAGATCGCACAGATTGTTCTGATATAGCGCAAAAAGACGAACTGTGCAGGGACTGAAGACAGCGTGAGAATTCTGTCATCAGTGTGAGAATTGGCTGAAATGTGTGACTCTCACGCTCAAAGCATGAGAGTTGGCAGCCCTGTCTAAGGCCAGGATGTGACAACAGACGCACAGGGAGACACATACACAAAGGAAGACACACACACACACACACACACACACACACACACACACACACACACACACACACACACACACACACACACACACACACACACACACACACAGGGAGACAGACACACACACACACACACAGGGAGACAGACACACACACACACACACACAGGGAGACAGACACACACACACACACACACAGGGAGACAGACAGACACACACACAGGGAGACAGACACACACACACACACACACACACACACAGGGAGACACACACACACACAGGGAGACACAGACACACACACACAGGGATACACACACACACACACACACACACACAGGGAGACACAGACACACACACACACAGACACAGAGGGATACACACACACACACACACACAGGGAGACAGACACACACACACAGGGAGACAGACACACACACACACACACAGGGAGACACACACACACACAGGGAGACACACAGAGACACACACACACACACACACACACAGGGAGACACACACAGGGAGGCACACACACACACACGGGGAGACACACACACACACACACACACACACACACACACACACACAGGGAGGCACACACATACACAGGGAGACACACACACATACACACACACACACACACAGGGACACACACAGGGACACACACACACACACACACACACACACACACACACACACACACACACACACACACACACAAACACACACACACACAGGGAGACAGACACACACACACAGGGAGACACACACCCACACAGGGAGACACACAGAGACACGCACACACACAGGGAGACACGCACAGGGAGGCACACACATACACACAAGGGGAGACACACACACACACACAGGGAGACACACACAGGGAGGTACACACACACACGGGGAGACACACACACACACACACACACACACACACAGGGAGGCACACACACACACAGGGAGGCACACACACACACACAGGGAGGCACACACACACGCACACACACAGGGAAACAGACACATACACCTTTCCTTCCCCCCCCTCCCCCCTCCCCCTCCCCCTCACTCTCTTTCCTCCCCTCCCTCTCTTTCCTCACCCTCCCTCTTTTTCCTCACGCTTCCTCTTTCTCCCCTTTCTCCTTCCCTTCCTTCATCCCCTTTCTACATTCCCTCCACCTGTTTCTCTTTGCCTCCATCCCTCCCTTTTTTTCTTTCTCTCTCTCTCTTTCTCCCCTCCCTCTCTTTCCCGGGCACGGTGTAGCGTGGATTGGCGGCGCTGGCGTTGCCGTGTGAGTTGAAGGGCAGGAGCAAAGATCGTATAGCGGAGTTATAAGATCTTTGGGCAGGAGGGAGGGAGGGAGGAAGCGAGGTTGCCGCGGCAGCCGGAAGGGCAGCGCTCACAGACGGCTAACAAAAGCGCTGGCACCCGCTGCCGGGGACCGACGCGCTTCCCCAATCCGTGCAGATCGCTGTCATGTGGCGCAAAGAGACAAACTGTGCAGCAAAGATCCTATAGCTCCGCTATAGGATCTTTGCTGTGCAGTGACTGAAGACAGCCTGTCAGCGTGAGAATTCCGTCTTCAGCGTGAGAATTGGCTGAAATGCGTGAGTGTCACGCTCAAAGCGTGAGAGTTGGTAGCCCTGGGTATAATCCACCAGTTCTTTGTTTCTACAGATCGGATAGGCTGAACTTGTTTTTCTGGAGCGAAGATGGCTAATGAGTAACCAGATGGAGGCATGTAAAATTATAAGAAGCATAGATAAGGTAGATAATCAGAATCTTTTTTTTTTCATGGTAGGAGTATCAAAATAGGGCATAGATTTATGGGGCTTCCTCACGGGGCGACTTGACGCAAGAGGTAACCAGAGTTGAACATCGTGGGAACCTCGTACGATAACCATACAGCATTCGTGGACCACCGTGGCGCTAACGGCAGGTACTCGTGTAACTCGTTGACTCGGAAGAAAATTTAAGCAAGCTTGAATTTCTCCAAGAGTGACTTGTACACTTGTGGTTGAACATTGAAACATTATATGGACGTAGTGGCCAGTGCGATATCCGTAATAACTCTTGCGTTTACCGTGGGAACTCTTGCGAACGGTGAACCCGGAAGCTGGACAGAGGGGACAGAAGGTGAGTAAAAAAGGTGGTCTCAATATCGCCAATCGAACATGTGTCCATCGAGGACGTCCCACCTCATTGTCATTGTTGGAGAATCTTTTTCACTGGAACACTTGCAGAGATGGCTCCCAGAAAAGCTCAAAGAAAGGGGGTAAAGCATGTCAGAAAGGTTTTTGCCATGCAGGAGAATGAGGAGGAGACGCAGCAAGAGAGACAGGTGGAGAGGCAACAGGAGATGCCACAGATAACACTGCCTGTGGGCTCCTTGGAGCAGGGAGAGGGTGAGCAAGGTGGATTTCAGATTGCCTCCCCAGTAGCCGTTGTAGGAATAGCCTCAACAGACGCGTATATAAAGGGAAGATGGCAGAAGGTAAGGCCATATAACTTCACCAGGGAACAAGAGGGGGAACTTGTAGACCAAGTAGCGGAGGGTGATTGCTATGCGCAACCCTGGTTCCAGTGCCTTTCTCATTACAGTGTCAGTCTTCTTCAGCAGAGGTCCCAAATTATTCTTCAGCTCATTAAAGAGCTTGGGTGAAATTCTGACAAAGTTTGTGAATGCACTTTTATCCTCTTCGCACAGCACATTAAGCAGTTTATCATAATGTCCAAATAGAGGTCTCCGTTGAAAGATGGGCTTCACCCAGTGAGACTTCCTCTTAATTCTCTTTTTAATTAATCTCACCCTTCTGCCTTCACGCAAGCGTCCTCGATTCACATAGAGGGCTGCTGCATACAGCGCGTCAATGAAAAACATCACCATCCTGTACTCGAAACTACTTAGTACAGGCATGTCTCCAAATGAGCCAATTCAACCAAGGGAGGTTATTTATAGTGTGTGAAAAAAAAAGTGACATCATTTGTGCCACGTGATGATTTAACAACACTTCACAGTTCACAATGTTCATTCAAGATTTAACGGGAAAGCTCGGGAGACGGACAAGTCACTCGCACAAATAACAGAAATGCCGAGTACCCGTGGGAACTCTTTATCTACCCCCCGTTATATCGTGTGATATCGTGCTAGACCACGACCAGTTCACTCTGGTTACATCTTGCGTCAAGTCGCCCCGTGAGAAAGCCCCATAATAGGTGAGAGAAATAGGGGACCCCACCTTTCTTTTTCATCTTTCTGTACCACATAAATCTGAACCATCGCTTGTACATTCACTCCACAGATGCTGCCCGACCTGCTGAATTCCTCCAACACTCCAGTACTTTTCTTAAGTTTTAAGTCATCTAAAGTTCCACGAAGCTTAACCCACATTTTAAATTCCAACTATAAGGAAAGATTGGTAACATTTTGGATTTTTGGTTCAAAGGGAGGATGTTTTATTGAGGTACGCAGTTGCAAAACCCTTTTATGAATGATAAACCTAATAATTAAGAACAGAAGCAAAAATATTTCTTTTAATTAATAATAGTTTTTCTTTACACTTTTGTATTGCAAAAAGGAATTTCATTCCAAAATGAAATATGTACTGATCGTGCACGTAAAAGATTTAGTCAAAATATATACCTACTCTTTCCATTGAACAGTAACATAGAAACATAGATGCAGGAGGAGGCCATTTGGACCTTCGAGCTAGTACCGCCATTCATTGTGATCGTGGCTGATCGCCCCCTATCAATAACCCGTGCCTGCCTTCTCCCCATATCCCTTGACTCCACTAGCCCCTAGAGCTCTATCTAACTCTCTCTTAAATCCATCCAGTGACTTGGCCTCCACTGCCCTCTGTGGCAGGGAATTCCATAAATTCACAACTCTCTGGGTGAAAAAGTGTTTTCTCACCTCAGTCTTAAATATCCTCCCCTTTATTCTAAGACTGTGGCCCCTGGTTCTGGACATGCCCAACATTGGGAACATTTTTTCCTGCATCTAGCTTGTCCAATCCTTTTATAATTTTATATGTTTCTATAAGATGCCCCCTCATCCTTCTAAACTCCAGTGAATACAAGCCTAGTCTTTTCAATCTTTCATCATATGACAGTCCCGACATCCCAGGGATCAATCTCGTGAACCTACGCTGCACTGCCTCAATCACAAGGATGTCCTTCCTCAATTTAGGAGACCAAAACTGTACACAATACTCCAGATGTGGTCTCACCAGAGCCCTATACAACTGCAGAAGAACCTCTTTACTCCTATACTGAAATCCTCTTGTCATGAAGGCCAACATTCCATTAGCTTTCTTCACTGCCTGCTGTACCTGTAAGCCAACTTTCAGTGACCGATGTACAAGGATGCCCAGGTCTCGCTGCACCTCCCCCTTACCTATCCTAACCGCATTGAGATAATAATCTGCCGACAAAGTGGATAACCTCACATTTATCTATATTATACTGCATCTGCCCACTCACTCAACCTGTCCAGGTCACCCTGCAATCTCCTAACATCCTCTTCACAGTTCACGCTGCAACCCAGCTTTATGTCATCCGCAAACGTGCTAGTGTTGCTCCTAATTCCCTCTTCCAAATCATTAATATATATAGTAAACAGTTGCGGCCCCAACACCAAGCCTTGCGGCACTCCACTCACCACTGCCTGCCATTCTGAAAAGGACCCGTTCATTCCTACTCTTTGCTTCCGGTCTGCCAAACAATTTTCTATCCATGTCAACACCCTACCACCAATACCATGTGCTCTAATTTTAGTCACCAGTCTCCCGTGCGGGACCTTATCAAAGGTTTTTTGAAAGTCTAGATACACTACATCTGCTGGCACCCCTTCATCCATTTTACTTGTCACATCCTCAAAAAATTCCAGAAGATTAGTCAAGCATGATTTCCCTTTCATAAATCCATGTTGACTTGGATTAATCCTTTTACTGCTATCCAAATGCCCCATTATTACCTCTTTAATAATTGACTCCAGCATCTTTCCCACCACCGGTCAGGCTAACTGGTCTGTAATTCCCCGTTTTCTCTCTCGCTCCTTTCTTGAAAAGTGGGATAACATTAGCTATCCTCCAATCCACAGGAACTGATCCTGAATCTATTGAACATTGGAAAATGATCACCAATGCGTCCACTATTTCTAGAGCCACTTCCCTGAGGACCCTGGGATGCAGACCATCAGTTCCAGGGGATATATCAACCTTCAGTCCCATTAGCCTACCCAATACTATTTCTCGCCTAATGAAAATTTATTTCAGTTCCTCTACCCCCTAAGATCCTCTGTCCTCCAGTACATCTGGGAAATTGTTTGTGTCTTCCTTAGTGAAGACAGATCCGAATTACCTATTCAACTCTTCTGCCATTTCCTTGTTGCCCATAATACTTTCACCTGTGTCTGCCTTCAAGGGACCACCATTTGACTTTGCTACTCTTTTTCCCTTAACATATCTAAAGAAGCTTTTACTGTCCTTCTTTATATTCCTGGCCAGCTTCCCTTTGTACTTCATCTTTTCAGCCCGTATTGTCCGTTTTGTTTCCTTCCTATAAAAGTTTCCCAATCCTCTGGCTTCCGACTACTCTTTGCTGTGTTATACATCTTTTCTTTTAGTTTTATTCTATCCCTAACTTCTCTTGTCAGCCACGGTTGCCTCCTACTCCCCTTAGAATAGTTCTTCATTTCTGGAATGAAATGATCCTGCATCTTCCGGTTATGCCCAGAAATTCCTGCCATTGCTGTTCCACCATCATTCCTGCTAGGATCCCTTTCCAGTCTACCTTGGCCAGCTCCCCTCTCATGCCTTCATAGTCCCCTTTGTTCAACTGCATCACTGACACTTCCGATTTAACGTTCTCCTTCTCAAATTGCAGATTAAAACGAATCATATTATGATCACAACCTCCAAGCGGTTCCTTTACCTCGAGTTCTCTTATCATACCTGGTTTATTGGACAACATTAAATCCAGAATTGCCTTTTCTCTGGTCGGCTCCATTACAAGCTGCTCTAAGAATCCATCTCGGAGACACTCTATAAACTCTCTTTCTTGGGGTTCTGAACCAACCTGATTTTCCCAGTCTACCTGCATATTGAAATCCCACATCACCATAGTGGCATTACCTCTGTTACTTGCCAGTTTTAACTCCTGCTGCAACGTACACCCTACATCTGGGCTACTATTTAGGGGGTCTGTAGATAACACCAATTAGTGTCTTCTTGCCTTTACAATTCCTCAACTCAATCCACAGTGACTCTACCTCGTCAGTCCCTATGTCTTCCCTCGCAAGGGACTGAATTCCATCCCTCACCAGCAGAACTACCCCCCTCCTCTGCCCACCCGCCTGTCCTTTTTATAGGATGTATAACCCTGAATATTAAGTTCCCAGGCCCGATCCTCCTGCAGCCAATTCTCAGTAATCCCCACAATGTCATATCTACCAACCTCTAACTGAGCCTCAAGCTCATCTACTTTACTTCTTATACTTCGTGCATTCATATACAATACTTTTAATTCCTTACGCATCTCACCTTTCACATCGATCCCCATTACACTTGGCCATACTCTCCTATCCCCTTGTGAGCTTCCTTTCCTGTTAATTCTGGGGTCATTAACTATTCCTTTACTCTCTTTCCCTTTAACTCCATCCTCGACTATCCCATTTGACACCCCATCCCCCTTATTCAGTTTAAAACCACCCGTGTAGCAGTGGCAAACCTGCCTGCCAGAATGCTGGTCCCCCACCTGTTAAGATGCAATCCATCCCTTTTGTACAGTTCCCCCTTACTCCAAAACAGATCCCAGTGATCTAAGAATTTAAATACCTGCCCCCTGCACCAGTTCCTCAGCCACACATTCAGGTCCCATAGCTCCTTGTTCCTGCTCTCGCCAGCACGAGGAACTGGAAGCAAACAGGAGATAACCACCCTGGAGGTCCTACTTTTGAGCATTTTTCCGAGCTCTCTCAAGTCACGCTGCAGAATTTTCATCCCCTTCTTTCTGACATCGTTTGTGCCGACATGCACTACCACTTCTGGCTGTTCACCTTCGCCCTTGAGGATTTTCTGCACTCTGTCCGTGACATCCTGGATCCTGGCACCAGGAAGGCAGCACACCATCCTCGAATCCCGTCTGTTCCTGTCCGTACCTCTCACAATGGGGTCTCCAACTACAATGGCGTTGCCTGACGTTGGCCTCTTTGGTTTTGGCTCGACAGCCTTTTTTGCTTTGCATGCCAGTCCGCCGCTCATTGTGATATCATCTTCTGTCCCGACAGCTTCTAAGTGGGTGAACCTGTTCTTTCGTATTATATTTTTAGATTGTTATTGTAAATTTGTTTATTGTTTAATTTGCTAAAACTGGAAAATATTTGCATTTCAAAATGCAAAGGTTACAGATGAGAACACTAGTGTCAATGTTTTGGAGTATACATGACAGTTAATATGAAGCAGCCTCTGCTGTATGTATGCTGTTTGCAGAACTGGATTTCAACTGTATTTCACGATCTTGCACGAGCAAAGATATTTAACCTGGAAATACCTTCAAGTTTATTATTTGGTCCCTTCATTGTCCAGTTAATAGCCAGCATAATATAAATGTTGTTAGACTTGCTCCCAGCACCCATTCTGAACATAAGTCATCAAATGGAGATGACTAGACTGAAAAACACTTCTGTTTATTTGCCTCCATAATGACATAATCAGGAGGTGCAGTCTGAGCTACTATCTCATTATCAAGATCAGTTGGAAGGCTGGTAATTTCCTAAAACATAAAAAAAACCTGCTGTTATTCAATGCAACATGCCTTGAACTTACCCAATACAGATGTACCCTCAGGTCTGTGTCAGCAAGCTCAAACCTGTGTATAGCTGAACAAAACAGTTTAAATAAACAAGTTTTAGGAGACAGAAACCACCTTGAAAAAATAGGGTTACAGTTGTCTATTTTCCTTGTATTTTACAAGGAACTGTGGTTCATCCTCATCAAATTCAACTGCTCATAGGAAATCATTCTCCATTTTCCACTGACATTTTGATTACATGCAAGCCTACAGCTTTAGGATTACAATGTGCGCTTTTAGTGTTTTTCAACTTGTTTTATGTGGGGTGTGTGGGGAGGGTGTTGGGGTAAACTTTTTCTAATCTCATACCTCAACGGAGAGTATCATTGGCACTAATATGGCTTCCTGGGAAAATACAAACTAGGCCCCATGTCTTCTCACAACCTGTTTCCATTTTATGACACCATTGTTCAAGACCCTAGGAACATGGACAACTTCCCATACCTTGACAGCTACATGTCAATGAAGACAGACAATTTTGACAAAATTCACCATTTTTGCACAGCCGTTGCATAGCCTAGATGAATCCTCTTGTATTCTTCAGTCAATAAGTCAACGATGACTTGGTTTCAGCTTTGAGAAAAATATTGCGGAACAGCAAAACATCAATACCCACACAAAACATATTGTCTATGAGGCATCAGTAAACCCTGCCCCTTTGCATGTGAATAAGATTTGGCCTACCTACAGCAATCTCAAATGCTTTCTCCATGAGATCCTCCAAATGCACAAACAAAATATTGTGTGCTCTTCCAATCCAACATCCCCAGCATCATGGTGGTGAATGTGCGGAAGTATTTGCCACAGAAGGCTGTGGAGGCCAAGTCAATGGATATATTTAAGGCAGAGATAGATAGATTCTGGAATAGGACAGGTGTCAGGGGTTATGGGGAGAAAGCAGGAGAATGGGGTTAAGAGGGAGATAGATCAGCCATGATTGAATGGTGGAGTAGACTTGATGGGCCGAATGACCTAATTCTGCTCCTATCACTTATGACTTTATGACGTTATGTAGCAAAGTCCTATTTGCACTCAATCAGTTCCATTGAGCAGGTAACATCCTTTGCATCCTGGATACTGTACTTTCAAAACAGACAGTTTTGAGTTGGGAATCATGGGAAGTGATTACTGGAAGGCAGAGGAAACAATTCACAAGTGCGCTGAAAGCAAATTTGAAAAAATGCTCCATCCACTGATACCTGGAAATCCTCTGCCCATGATCACTGAAAGTGGAAACGAAGCATTTGGGATGACATTGAAAATCTCAAGATCGTGTATTCGGAGCACACAAACCCCCACTGGAAATGTGTAAAGGAACACAGCACCAAGCAAAATAGTCATCCATCCATCTGGTCAGACGCCTGGATCTGACCATCTGTGGCAGAATCTTCAGGTACCACATCAGCTCAACAATCACCACAAACTCAACAGAACCAAAGTGGAAACAAGTCATTTTCAAAAAAGACAGAAAGTCAGAAGTAAAAGCATCTAGACTTTAGAGATGTTTGTTTGTAACACTCATTCCAATAAAAACTGGACTACTTTATGCATAAATCATGCACCCTGTGAGCAAGCAGATTTAATAGAAATTACGCAGGTGTAAGTACTGTTCGCAGTGCAACAAAGCCATATAACAGGAGTAGAAATTGTTCCAAAAAAACTTCTGAGAATTGATACAACACAGCATGTAATTTGCCTACAGTGTAAAGTTCCTCTGCATTCATATTCATGGATGAAAACTATCTGAGTTATACTTGGTTGATATGAAGGTGGAGGGTGGGGGAGGTACGGTTGGTTGGTGGCATTGAGATTGTGCAAGGAGCCAGAGAATTCTATTTAATTGACCAAAGTAAACTTCAACCTTCCCTGAAAAATTCCACTTTTAACTGATGTCAACACTTTTGCCTGTAGTCAGAAATTTCTATTACGCAAAGTCAAATATTTCTAACATAAACAAATCATTTCTTTGGCTCTATTACAGGTCCAACAGACTTTAACGCTACAGCTATGTTTCCACTCCTGATATTATCAAATGTTTGAAACTGTTTAACTTCATACAACATTTTCTTTCTGAGGATCAAACTGTATTAATGAAGAAATGCATCAGATTTTTTAATGGACGTGATCTATAGCATTGATTTACGACCAACAATACAGCTCTTAGATTAGACATTCTTTCTGCCTTTCTAAAAGTACCTGTGCAGATTTGAACATCTTAACATTTATAACAATTTTTTTTAAAGCTACGTTTAATGTATTTGTTCAGTATTGATGAGATCCTTGCTCAATGCAATGAGGTCCGAGGTTCCCACCTGCTTCAAAAGGGCATCAATTATACCAGTGCCCAAGAAGAGTAAGGTGACGTGCCTCAATGACTATCGACCAGTGGCACTAACGCCTGTGGTGATGAAGTGCTTTGAGAGGTTGATCATGGCGCAAATCAATTCCTACCTCGACAAAAACCTGGACCCACTGCAGTTCGCATACCGCCACAACAGATCAACGGTGGATGCGATCTCGCTGGCCCTCCACTCCGCTCTGGACCACTTGGACAATAAAAACTCATATGTCAGGCTGTTATTCATATGTCAGGCTGTTATTCATTAACAATCAACACGGGAGCACCTCAAGGCTGCGTGCTCAGCCCCCTGCTGTACTCACTCTATACTCATGACTGCGTAGCCGGTCAGAGTGCGAACTCCATCAACTCCATCGCTGACGACACCACTGTTGTGGGACATATCACTGATGGGGATGTCAGAGTATAGAAGAGAGATCGAGTGACTGTCCATATGGTGCCAGCACAATAAATTGGCCCTCAACACCAGCAAAACCAAGGAACTGATTGTGGACTTTGGAAGGAGTAGGATGGGGACCCACAGCCCCATTTATAACAACGGGTCGATGGTTGAAAGGGTCAAGAGCTTCAAATTCCTGGGCGTGCACATCTCTGAAGATCTTTCCTGGTCCGAGAACACTGATGCAATTATTAAGAAAGCACATCAGCGCCTCAACTTCCTGAGAAGATTACGGAGAGTCGGTTTGTCAAGGAGGACTCTCTCTAACTTCTACGGGTGCACAGTAGAGAGCATGCTGGCTTGTTGCATCGTGGCTTGGTTCGGCAACTTGAGCGCCCTGGAGAGGGAAAAGCTACAAAAAGTAGTAAACACTGCCCAGTCCATCATCGGCTCTGACCTTCCTTCCATTGAGGGGATTTATCGCAGTCGCTGCCTCAAAAAGGCTGGCAGTATCATCAAGGACCCACACCACCCTGGCCACACACTCATCTCCCTGCTACCTTCAGGTAGAAGGTACAGGAGCCTGAAGACTGCAATGACCAGGTTCAGGAATAGTTACTTCCCCACAGCCATCAGGCTATTAAACTTGGCTTGGACAAAACTCTGAACATTAATAGCTCATTATCTGTTATTTGCACTTGATCAGTTTATTTATGCCTGTGTGGATTTATGTATATAATGGTATATGGACACACTGATCTGTTTTGTAGTCAATGCCTACTATGTTCTGTTGTGCTGAAGCAAAGTAAGAATTTCATTGTCCTATCAGGGACACATGACAATTAAAAAAAAAATTGCGAAGAAAACAACAATTGCGAAGATAAATTGAATTTTCCTTTCTAAAAACAAATCAGGAGGATTGATGGAATTTAAAAACGTAAAATACTGTAGATATTGAAAAAGCAAAACCCTGTAAATCATGGAAATCTATATGTATAGAAATTGCTGGAAATACTCAATGGATCAAGCAGCATTTATTGAGAGAAACAGAATAAATGTTTCATGTAATAACAGATAACAGGCTGTTTTGAACTTGAAACAGAGAAAATAGGGAGAGAACAGAATGGAAGGAAAGTGTGGAAAATAGGTAACAGTGCAAGGTCCTTCACAAAAAGGTCCATCCTCCAAACATTTAAACTCAGATTCCTTTTGCTAAAACCCCTCAATCACAAGCACAGCCTGGCACATGGCCCAGAGGCAGAAGAAGGATAAGGCATGAGAGACCAAAAAACTGTAATATAAATAGTTCTCATATTTCATTTAGTTGGTCTTCAGAAACATGGAGATACTAGGAAATTGGCACTAAATTCTATATTCTCAAATATATATTTTTTCACAGTATAGTCTCCGAATTAAAACAAGAAATTTGATGCTGTTCATTAATTCCCATTGATTTATTCCCTGAACCTCTTCAACAAGTTATAGTTTTCCTGATTTGCACAGGATCTGAGATGGTTGGATGAGATATTTTAGTGGGCCATTTGAGGATGGAGGTGATTCATCAAAAGATCTGGACACCACCACTAAGGATCCCTCTTCTAATATCCTTTATCTTGCTTCGACAGGGTTCCTGGGCACATTCATGTACTGACACTGAACAGGACCCTATTCTCATGGGGCTCATTATATCTATCATGAGAGGCAGGATCATCTGCTAATTATTTATGGGTCACCAGTTCATGCAAATGTCAGCATGCAAATAAACACAACTGTCCCAATTAAGACCCAGAAGCCTGTGAAAATGATAGGGACGACAGATGGCACAATGGGCTAAGTGTTCGGCTGGCAACCGGAAGGTAGCTGGTTCGAATCCCGCTTGGAGTGCATACTGTCGTTGTGTCCTTGGGCAAGACACTTCACCCACCTTTGCCTGTGTGTGTCCTTGGGCAAGACACTTCACCCATCTTTGCCTGTGTGTGTGAATGTAATTATGTGAAGCACTTTGGGGTCAATGCAAGTTGACTAAAAATGTGCTATATAAATAAAATAAAAGAAAGAAAAGGTTGGCACTCACAAATACTACACTGGATCTCACCAATGAATGTAATAATGTTTTTTGCCACCTTGGCAGATCTCTCCTGGACTGTTAAGATCTTGTGTATATTCTACATGTGGCATGAATAACATTCAGTATTGAGTTTATTGAGATTAGTTTATTGTCACGTGTACCGAGATACAGTGAAAAGCTTTTGCGGCGTGCTAACCAGTCAGTGGAGACAATACATGATTACAATCGAGCCATCCACAGTGTACAAAAACGTGATAAATGTAGCAATTTTGTCCCAACAACCCACAAAACCTCTTTCTGACCAGTACAAACTCCACACAGACAGCACCCATAGTGCTCCTAAAAATGTGAAGCCCATGAGATATAATTTTTTCTCCAAACTCTCTGAAGGAACTAATAGTTCTCCATGTTCTAATGCCATTTCCCGGCTTCAATACAGTTCAGCGCTTCACATTGTAAAAGTTCATTTAACAAGCTATCTCCTTCCCCATGAGTTGGTATGACAGTCTGAAGAAGGGTCCCGACCCAAAACATGACCTATCCATATCCTCCACAGATGCTACCTGTCCCACTGAGTTACTCCAACACTTTGCATTTTGCTGAAGATTCCAACGTCTGCAGTTCCTTGTGTCACTTCTTTATTAAATGACAAGTTGGAAGATAGGGCAACATTGGGATACAGGTTCTGCAGCTTTAAAAGCCTGGTGGCTCCTTTAAAATATTTCCCTCGTTTAGCTTAGAATAGCTAAGACATACAGCCTGGAAATAGCCCCATTTGTCCACTGAGTCCAGACCAACCAGTGATCACTTATACACTAGTTCTATCCTACATACCAGGAGCAATTTACAAAAGCCAAACTAACTTACAAACCTCCAAGTCTTTGGGATGTGAGACGAAACTGGAGCACCCAGGGAAAACCTGCAGTCACAGGGACAACATACAAACTCCACACAGACAGCACCCATAGTTAGGATTGAACCCGGGTCTCTGGCACTGTGAGGCAGCAACTCTACCGCTGTGCAACTGTGCCACCCGAAGTAATGGAAGCGTGTAAATTAATTTCCTCTGAAGTTAAAAATGTGGAAGCGTGTTTATTTTAGTAAATGATCATACGGTTTCTTGAAAAAATACAACGGCTGAGTCAAATATTTTGATACTTCACAAAGAGGAACAGTATCTCCGGTTATTATTGTTGTAGGATTGGTGTAACTGCTGTGTGTTCTGTGGCAGCTTGAGTTGTGGAACTTGTATTCACTGCTTCAGCCATTCCCCTCTGTAAACTAGGTGAGAAAAGGTTCACATGCACCTCCTCCAGCCTAACCTACTGCATTTACCTCCTTTACATCGGCAACACCAGATTTAAACTAGGTGACTTTTTGCTGAACATTTACGCTCAGTCCAACAAGGTTGCTGGGTGCCAAGCATTTTGACACCCCTTCCCATACTGACCTTTCTGTCCTGGGCTCCCTCCAATGCCAGAGTTAGCCTAACCACAAACTTGAAGAACAGCCCCTCTTATTTTGCTTTGGTTGCTTGCAACTCAACGGTATGAACATTGTAGCTCCAATTTTAGGTAACTAACATGCAACTTCCCCCCTTTTTCCCCCTGTCTTATCTGTGCGCCAGCTGGATGTGCACGTATTTCTCCCTTTCCCCTCCTTCCATTTCCTTCCCTTTCCCCTCCTTCCATTCCTTCCCCAGCTTCACATTTCACATCTCTTTTATCCGTATCTTATCTCCTACTTTTTGTCTTTTCATCTCTGGTCTTTGTCCAGCTATCTGTCGATCAAAAAAGCTCACGCCTGTCTGCACCTATCAGTTGCCAGGCTTTGTCCTACCCCACACCTCTCTTCCAGTTTTGGCCCACCGAGTCCGTGCCGACTAGCGATCCCCACTCACTAACACTATCCTACACACCAGGGACAATTTACAATTATACCAAGCCAATTAACATACAAACCTGAATGTCTTTGGAGCGCGGGAGGAAACCGGAGTATCCGCAGAAAATCCATGCAGTCAGAGGAAGAATGTGCAAACTTCATACAGACAGGACCCAAAGTCAGAATCAATCCCACGTCTCTGGCGCTATCAGGCAGTAACTCAAGCGCTGCGCCACCCTGCCGCCCAGTTGCTTGTGTCTATAGCTCTGTAAACTTTTCTTTTTCTCAGCATCCAAGAGTACTGGGAGTTCATCACCATTTTGGCAGATGAAACACAACTATCCCATCACCTGCCAGTTATATGCCATGCCCAATTACCAATGGCATTGACTTCAATTGAACTGAATATTGGATGAGACATATGTCTCACACAAGTTTAATTTCATTCCCTTCACTGCTTACCCATTCATTTAAAAAATATGATGTTGACCAATAAAGTTGTTAACCTATGGGACCTACCAACCTCTATCCCCTCTCATCCAAGGCTCATACTTTGTTCTTCAACTGCTTCCATGAAACAAGACAGACCAAAAATAAACAGTAACTGGTGTTCTTAAAATACTTTGACTTTATTGTACCTTATTTTCTTCCTGAAGTGGTATATAATTCAGGAGTGAGTACTCCAGATTTCACATCTCTATTTTACTCAGAAGATAAATTACTGATGTGCTTTCTCCATACCGCTACTACAGATATGTTTTTGAGCTGGACTGATATTGTGGTGCTTCAGAGTGCCTGTAACAGATTTACATTGGTGGTTATAGTACAAAGGATGCCTTAAATGATTGAAGTCATAGAAACATAGAAAATAGGTGCAGGAGTAGGCCATTCGCCCCTTCGAGCCTGCACCGCCATTCAATATGATCATGGCTGATCATCCAACTCAGTATCCTGTACCTGCTTTCTCTCCATACCCCCTGATCCCTTTAGCCACAAGGGCCACATCTAACTCCCTCTTAAATATAGCCAATGAACTGGCCTCAACTACCTTCTGCGGGAGAGAATTCCAGAGATTCACCACTCTCTGTGTGAAAAAAGTTTTCCTCATCTCGGTCCTAAAAGATTTCCCCCTTATCCTTAAACTGTGACCCCTTGTTCTGGACTTCCCCAACATCGGGAACAATCTTCCTGCATCTAGCCTGTCCAACCTCTTAAGAATTTTGTAAGTTTGTCCAACCCCTTAAGAATTTTGTAAGTCAGACAATTTGGCCATATTAATACGACAATACCAGTTTTTAAAACTGAAGAGGGCATATCACTGGCTAGGCATATTTTTTGGGAGACATGTTTTAACCAGCTTGGGTATATTTTATCTGTAAAGTTAAGCTGTTTTGTCTTCACAGTCATCGAGCTATAGAGTGATACAGTGTGGAAACAGGCCCTTCGGCCCAACTTGCCCACATTGGCCGACAGTGTACCAGCAACACTAGTCACACTTGCCTGCGCTTGGTCGATATCCCACTAAACCTGTCCTTTCCATGTATCTGTCTAACTGTTGCTTAAACGATGGGATAGTCCCTGTCTCAACTACCTCTTCTGGCAGCTGGTTCGATACACCCACCACCCTTTGTGTGAAAAAGTTTCCCCTCGGATTCCTATTAAATTTTTTCTCCTTCACCTTGAACTTTGTCCTTGGGTAAAAGACTCTGTGCATCTACTCGATCTATTCCTCTCATGATTTTATATACCTAGAAAAGAACTCACCTCATCCTCCTACGCTCCATGGAATAGAGACCAAGCTTATTCAACCTCTCGCAATCGCTCACATCTTCGAGTCCTGGCAACATCCTCGTAAATCTTTTCTGTACCCTTTCAAGCTTGACAATATCTTTCCTATAACATGGTGCCTAGAAATGAACACAATATTCTAAATGTGGTCTCACCAGCGTCTTATACAACTGCAACATGACCTCCCAACTTCTATACTCAATACTCTGACTGATGAAGGCCAAAGTGCCAAAAGCCCTTTTTATCACGTTATCCACCTGCGACTTGACCTTCAAGGAACCATGCACCTGTACTCCCAGATCCCTCTGCTCTACAACACACTCCAGAGGCCTACTATTTACTGTGTAGTTCCTGCCCTTGTCCGCCGTCCCTCACACTTCTCTGTATTAAATTCCATCAACCATTCCTCCGCCCACCTGGCCAATCTATCGTGATCCTGCTGCAATCTTTCACAACCATCTTCACTATCTGCAAAACTACTCACTGTTGTATCATCAGCAAACTTGCTAATCTTGCCTTGTATGTTCTCATCCAAATCATTGATGTAGATGACAAATAGTACCGGCCCCAGCACCGAACCCTGAGGCACACCATTAGTCACAGGCCTATAGTCCGAGAAACAACCCTCCACCATCACCCCCTGCTTCCTTCCATGGAGCCTAATTTGCTATCCATTCAGCTATCTCTCCTTGGATCCCATGCGATCTAACCTTCCAGAGCAGCCTACCATGCAGAACCTTGTCAAATGGCTTACTGAAACGCATGTGCACAACATCTGCAACTCTGCCCTCATCAACCTTTTTGGAAAAGTCTTCAAAAAAATCGATCAGATTTGTGAGACACGACCTCCCACGTACAAAACCATGCTGACTATCCCTAATCAGACCTTGCCCATCCAAATGCCTGTATAACCTGTCCCTCAGAATACTCTCTGGTAACTTTCCAACTACAGATGTTAAACTCACTGGCTATAGCTCCCAGCATTTTCCCTGCAGCCCTTCTTGAAAAGAGGCACATCATTTGCCACCCTCCAGTCTTCTGTATTTAAAGATCCCATAAATTTCAACCAGAGCTCCCGAAATCTCTAGTTTCCGGCAATGTCCTCGGATATATCTGATCAGGCCCTGGAGATTTGTCTACTCAATAGTCAGATTTATTCATAATGTACATAATAAAGTGCAGTGAAATGAACTTGCCAGCAGCGGTACAATAAAAAAGAACACACAATACACAATAAAAATTTAACACAACCATCCACCACAGCATTCAACACAGTGGTGGAAGGTCCTTCATGCACGACAGTACCTTCAGTACTTATTCGACGGTAACACTGACTGCTCTCAAGACACTTCCATTGACTGCTCCAAGTTCCTCCGTCCTACCGTTTTTCTCCTCGGTAAATACAGAGCAGAAATACTCATTGAGGACCTTGCCCATCTCCTGTGACTCCACACAGAGGTAACCGCTTTGATTCCTGAGAGGTCCCACTCTCTAGTTACCCTTTTCCCCCTTATGTATTTATTAAATCTTTTAGGATTGTCTTTAATGCTACCCGTAGAGCTATCTCCTGGCCCCTTTTGCCCTTCTGATCTCCTTTTACAATTTACTCCTTATCTCCCGAAACTCCTCCAGGGATGCACTTGATCCCAGCTGCCTATACCTGTCCCATGCATCCTTCTTGTTTTTGACCAACGCCTCAATTTTCCTCTTCAGCCAAGCTTCCTTATGTTTGCCTGCATTTCCCTTTACTCTAACGGGGACGTACACATCCTGAGCTCTCTTCAGTACACTTTTTAAAATATCCCACTTGGCCTTTCTCCCACAAATAACCTGCTCCAGTCAACTTGAGCGAGACCTTCTCTCATACCCTCAAAGTTGGCCTTACCAGAGTTGAGCATTTTAATACGTGGACCCTCTCCGTCCCTATCGATAACTATCTTAAACCTAATCGAATTGTGGTCACTGGTCCCAAAAGACTCCTCCACAAACACTTCATTAACTTGCCCTTCCAAATTTCCCAATACTGGATCCAGCGTTGCCCCCTCACATGTGGGGACCTCTACATACAGCTTACAAAAACTCTCCTGAGCACTTTTGAGGAATTTCACCCCATTTAAACACTTCATACTATGATTTCCCCAGTCTATATTGGGAAAGTTAAAAACCCCTACTACAACAACTTTATTTGACCTGCAGCTGCCTGCAATTTCCTGGAACATTTGATCTTCTAATTCCCGTTGACTATTCGGGGGTCTGTAGTACACCCCGAACAAGGTGATCATCCCTTTTTTGTTCCTCAGCTCCAACCATATAGCTTTACTAGGATAACCGTCCATAATGTCACCTCTGATCACTGCTGTGACATCCTCCTTGATCAACAATGCAACCCCCTTCCTCTTTTTCCCTCACCCCTGTCTCTCCTGAAGCTCCTGTACCCCAAAATTGTGCTGCCAGTCCTGCCCCTCTCTTAACCAGGTTTCCATCATGGCTACAACGTCCCAGTCGCTCGTACCTATCCATGCCCTAAGCACATTAGCCATCAGGCCCCTTGCATTACAATACGTGCAGTTTAAACAACCCTCCTTCCTCACTCTCCGCATTTCACCTGCCTATTCTGTCCACTAACCTTTCCCACACCATCCTCCATACCAACTTCTAGCCTCTCACGTGCCTCTGTCCTGTACGAGATCCCACCCTCCTGCCAATCTAGTTTGAACCCTCCCGTGTAGCATTAGTAAACCTGCCCGCTCATGCTTTTAAATGAAAGCTCACTAAAGATAACCTAGTCAAATAACAATAAGGTCAGTGTAAAATCATCCCCAGTGTAAATTTACATGGTTAAAACCTTTATTATAAATCATCAGACATACTCTAACCTGAGCTGCATTTAACATAAATTTACAAGGCTGGTGTTCACAAGCATATATCATATATAATTAATTCTTGCTTGTTATCCTTTTAAATGTAAGCTGATATTTTGCAACTGTTTAGCATTCTGCATAGTTTATTACAGTATATTGCTGATGATGATTTGATAGTCACAACATGCACCATCAGTAATGCAGCCATCAAAAATATGTTCGTTTATGTCTAAGAATTCTTTAAAATAAATTGGAGAATTCAAAACATTTGAATTGATTAATAATTTAGGTCTGAAGTTTCTTCTAGATGTGAGTAGATTAGTACTGCATAATTAATGATATCGTAAAATGGGGCTTGATTTTGACTCCAAGTATTAACTCCACAACAGTTATATTTTGACTAATTCAATACTGCCGATTTCAAATCAATGTGCTGTCATATTCAATCAACGCATTGCACTGTAGACAGAAATCTAAGCTTTGACAAATTTCAAAACAACCATTTGGAAGCAGTTTTGTAATTTTTGTAACCATACTTTGTAATTATATCAATTTTAAGCAGGTTGAAGTACCAAATACTTTTCCTTATGCAAAAAGTCTAGATTGCCATTCAGAAAACCTTATGTTTAAAATGATTGATTTTTAACTTTTATCAGGAGGATGAGTGTTTCTTTGTCAATTTGCCAGCAGGAGCATTTAAAAATACCGAAGCATCTTTATCCCAGGACAAAGTTGTTTTGTTAGAAATCATAGTGAGTTTACCTCACTCTTTACATCATCAGTGCCAACAGAGACATTGTTTACAATGCTGCCTCTCCAATATTAAATAATTAAATGTACAGTGCAGTAGTGAACATCCGATTAGGTAGTCCCTTAACTATCCCTCACAATGCTGAATTACACAGTACCCTTGGAGTGCATACTGTCGTTGTGTCCTTGGGCAAGACACTTCACCCACCTTTGCCTGTGTGTGAATGTATGTGAGTGATTGGTGGTGGTCGGAGGGGCCGTAGGCGCAGATTGGCAGCCACGCTTCCGTCAGTCTGCCCCAGGGCAGCTGTGGCTACAGAAGTAGCTTATCACCACCGAGTGTGACTGAGGAATGAATGAATAATGCGATGTAAAGCGCCTTGAGTATTAGAAAGGCGCTATATAAAATCCCATCCATTATTACTCCAACAAAGTTCAATAACACCAGGGATATTTGGGAGTAAGAACATTTCTTTTTCGGGGTTTTAGGTGGCAATTTTTCATGTTAAAAAATGTGCAGCACCCTTTTGTGCTGCAGGATGAGAGCTCAAGCCATGATCGTCAACTCAGATTCAAATTTGTTAG
Source organism: Amblyraja radiata (assembly GCF_010909765.2). Lineage (NCBI taxonomy): Eukaryota > Metazoa > Chordata > Chondrichthyes > Rajiformes > Rajidae > Amblyraja > Amblyraja radiata. Next base: position 25,701,108 of record NC_045966.1, read on the forward strand.
GTGTGGCTCAGGATGCCCATTGTGGTGTGGCCCTGCCATACTTTCTGCAGATAAAGGCAGTGGACCAAGGTGACAAAATTAGCGGTTTCTGTTTCCTATGTGAATTCGGGTGCTCCAACTGAGCATTTTGTTACCCCTCTCCTCTTTGATGCCCTCCTTTGTGAACATCCATGGCCAGCTTCCAGTCATCTGTGTCAATGTTCTCCAAGTTCAAAGGGAGGGAGGGGGGGGGGGGGTTGGTTCGTGTGAATGTAAAACAGTCTGTGACTCTCTGCTCGCTTACTGCCATAAACCATGTCCAAAAACAGCTCCTGAGCAGATTTTAGAAGGCCTACCCTGCTGTATGCTTTGTAGCATTTGCCAGATGCTCCCAGGCAGAAAAGGTCAAGTGATCTGTCCTCTCCTGTGCTGATAATGCACCTCCTTCAGTTCACAAGAGATTAACATGGAACCTCCTGGCAACTGTCCTTTTTTGGAACGGAAAATTACCTCAGACATGCCCATCAACTCAAGAAAGTTCACAGCTGAGAAGTGTCTTCAGCGTTCCATGTCAATCATCTCTGGCGAAGTAAAAATATTTAAAAAATATGTTCAATACGAGGAATGGTTTCTGTCCTCATTTAATTTTGCAAAATACCTCTGCCATGTTGGGCTGGCAGTTTGGGTAAACAACGGCATAGGCGAAATTCATCAAATTCACTCCCCTCCACACTATCTCTCCAAGAAGTCATGGGCCCTGTGAGAGGACACACTCTCTCTCAGCGAGAAGCCTCTCCTCCTTCAGCCATCCAGCTGAATTGCAAAACAGCAGGAGCCACCCAGCGACATAAAATATGGGAGCGTCCACATCCTCGCAGTGCTGAGAACAGGTTTTGTAAATGAGCAGGGAGTCGACGGCTGGCAATCCTGCTGATATTACCCTTTTCTTACAGAAAATGAGGTAACTATTGGTACTTACTCCCACAGCTGCTATCTCTAGGTCAGCTCATCTGACCCTGTATCTTGTTTACAGTTGTCCTTGTTCTACATCCAGCACTACTTGTATGAACATCCAGCAGGTGATGATCCAGTAGCCAATTCACCATACGATCAATGTGCCCACAACACTGTAAAACAATTGGCTAAATGATGAATATATGCAACTGGATAGATTAATCAAGAGATGCTTAGGATGCTGATAAGAGAGTGAAAGTGAAATGGTTAACCTTTTTCTCATGTGCGTGTTGTCTAAGCCTCACAATTGCAGAGGAGTATTCTAAGGATACTGGCTTGGCACACCTGCTGTGTGTTGTCCTTGTCCGACAGTTGGTCCACATTTTTGTTTTCTCAGCTTGAACAGGACAGCTGCAGCCTTTTCAATGCACCTATTGATTTCAGCAACAAAGCACAGCTTGCTGGTGATTGCAGGGCCTAGATATGTGAAGCTGCCAACAATCTCAAGTAACACATTTTCAGTACTATTTGCTACTTGAGGATAGTATGGTACTGTCCTGGCCCATAGCATCCATCTTCCTAATACTGATTTTCAATCCAAACTCTTTATAGGCATCCAGAGAGTCTGCCTATTAACTCCTAAGATGTTCTTCAGCATGCGATGCTGGTGTGGTGCAATTTTGCTGAACACCTATCCTAATTCTGCCAAAGCCAACTAATGGTTGCTAACCATTTTAACTCCCCTCCCATTTTTCAATTTTAGGTAACCCCTCACTGTCCCCCGCCCCCTTCCCTCCTCTGTGCTCCACATGGACTCTCACCTACCTTTCTCCTACATGCCCCCCCCCCCCTCTCCTTCCTGCCACCTTTACAATCTGCAATCTTTCAAGCCTGTCTCACTCCTTCTTATCTCTAACCTTTGTCCCAACCATCTGCCTATCAACCCCCCTTCGCCTATGTCGACCTATTGCCTACCACGCTCCGTATTGCTTCTCCCTTTTTCCAGCTTTCTCCGCCCCCCATACACACAATATCCGAGGAAGGGTCTCGACCTGAAACGTCACCTATCCATGTTCGCCAGATATGCTGCCTGACCCGTTGAATTACTCCTCCTGCACTTTGTGTCCTTACTGGTATGGTATTTTTGGCATAGAGCAACTGCTATGCTGCTGCCATGATCCTTAGGCATGCAAGACTGAACAATGTAAATAGGTACCTTCTATGGATAAGCAACAGGTACATGATAGCAACTGAAGGAACTATGACAAAGAAGGTTGACTGAGGATGTGCAGGAGTTTTGATGTTTCCCCAACATTACTGACCTTACTCTTTGTGTTGTCATGCAAACCAATTTCAGTAGGCAATCAGTTGTCATTAGCAGTTTAAATGAACTGCTCCTGCTCACACAATAGAGTACTTCAGTAAGGTTGATAAAAGCAAATATGTAATGGTCAGATTAAGGTGCACCCAGTTCTAAAACCACTCTGGGACTTGGGGTGGTGAATTCAACTAAGATCTCAGGGAAGGAATTAATTATCTGGGGGTTTGCCCATGGCAAGTGAGTGGATTGCTTCATTAAACTCCTCCACTGTGGTTCAGGATCTAGCTCTCCTGTGACAGGCAGAATCTCTCTGTGCTTAGACTCTTCTCAGTGATGATGTTTCCATTGGAGAATAATTCAAGGTTGCACTCCACCTTCTCCATCTGTTTATCACGAACAGTGATGACCTCCCCTGCCTAAGCTTTTCATGAGCTGTTTCTCTGCTGTCATCTGCTGCCTTTTTGATCCCATCATACATGCACCTTGTGTTCCTGATGTCAGAGGACAACTGGATGCTCATTGGCACAGTGCCCAGCATCTGTTGGACTTTACTCTGACCAGTCTTATTGCACTCAGATTCTTCTCATTTGGGTTTCTCTTGTAGCTCTTGTGAGCAAATCACTTTCCTCAATGACATGTTCAATGGCAAGGATATTGGCTTGAGCCAGTCATAATATTTTCAGAAGAAGGGTCTGTAGATCATTGCATGTTACTTTAACATAGTGACCTCACCACTACTAACCACTCCCCATTATCTTCAGTATAATTGTAACCTCCCCACATCCAGCTCTCTCTCTAGCTCCAGTGACAGACCACGGACAGCTAGGGCACGAATGTGTATCAATATAAATGTTAGTAATAAAACCAGTTGTGAAGACATCGTGTGTTACATGGTGTCAGAAGTGCAATTTCTGCAGGAAGCTAAATCATTTTTCTGCTGCATGTCACTCCCTTGGAAAGCCTGTTCCTGCTCCCAGGAGAAGTCTAAACAACCTTGCTGAGGCTGATAGCGCAGCCGGTTCCCAGTACCAGTCAGCCGAACTCCCTGATTCTGATACCAGTTCCTCCCATGACGAATCGAGTATTTTTTCACTGTTGGGTGCACCTGCACTGATAGCTGATCCCTCAGTGCGTGTTACTGTGAATGGGACGACCTTTCTGGCGAAGGTCGACACGGGGGCGTTTTCCATTGTTATGTCAGTGAGCCTCTTCAAGCAGATAAGGTCTGGGGAGAAGGTTACTCCCAACGACTCCCGTCTTCATGCCTATGGGGGAGGCGTGCTCGTACCAGTCGGGAAGGCTACTCTTATCTGCACGGTCCTGGAGACCTCTCGGCCCCTCACTTTTCACCTGCTGCAATCTGAGAATGTCACACTGTTGGGCGCCCGTGCGTGCCAGGAACTCGGTTTGGTTTCCTTCCACCGCGGTATCCACCTGGTGCAGACCCCCCTGGACCCCATGAGTGAGTACCCTGATCGTTTTGATGACGAGCTGGGCAAGCTGCCCTGCAATTACAAGATCGCTGTGGACCCGGGTGTCGATCCGGTGATCCGCCCACCTCACCGTGTCTCCTTTGCCATGAAGGACAAGGTGGAGTCGACTCTGCGCCACATGGTGGCCGTGGGCATCCTCAAGGAGGTGAGTGATCCCACCCGGTGGGTCTCCACCATGGTTGTCACTGCAAAGAAAGACAAGAGTGAGATTCGAATTTGTATAAACCCCAAGGACCTGAACCTTGCCATTAAGCGCCCGCACTGCCCCATGCGAACGGTGGAGGACGTCGCTGCACAGGTTGGCCCGGCCACTGTCTTCTCGGTCCTTGATGCCAAGAGCTCTTTCTGGCAGATACCGCTGGATGAACGTTCCTCATACCTGACCACCTTCAGCACACCCTTCGGCAGGTTCCGTTTCCTTCGCATGCCATTCGGGATCAATTCTGCCAGCGAGGTCTTCCAGCGCACCATGGAGCAGCTGTTTGCCGGTCTGCCGTGTGCTATCATTGTCGACGACATCCTGGTGTACGGAAGGGACGTCGCTGAGCACGACCTCCACCTCCGCCAAGTCCTGGACAGGGCTCGTGAGATCAACCTCAAACTTAACTCCAAGAAGTGCCGTTTCCGCGTCCCGGAGGTCACGTACGTAGGCCACGTCTTCACGACTGAGGGTCTGAAGCCAGACCCGCAGAAGACAGCTGCGGTCTCTGAGATGTCCGCACCCGCCGACGTGCCCAGCCTGCAGCGCTTTCTGGACATGGTGAACTACCTGGGGAAGTTCATTCCCGACCTCAGCGAGCTGAGTGCGCCCCTGAGGGAACTGATCAAGAAGGACACTGCCTGGGCTTGGTTCCCGAAACACCAGACGGCTTTCGATGTCCTGAAGTCCAGACTGGTTCGCACCCCCTCCCTCAAGTTCTTCGACTTGAAGCGTCCCATCGTCCTCACCTGCGACGCCTCGAAGTTCGGTCTTGGTGCCGCCTGCCTGCAGCTCTACGATGGCCTGCAGCTGCCTGTCTCCTACGCTTCTCGCACCATGACCCCCGCTGAGCAGCGTTATGCTCAGATCGAGAAGGAGCTCCTCGCCGTGGTGTTTGCCTGCTCGAAGTTTAAAGATTACATCCTGGGCAACACCTTCACTGTCGAAACCGATCACCAGCCGCTGGTCACTATCCTGAATAAACCGATCCACGTCGCCTCATCCCGTTTACAGCGAATGATGCTGCAGCTCCAGCGCTTCACGTTTCGAATCGTGTACCGCAAGGGCAAGGACATGTTCGTGGCTGACACACTGTCCCGCGCACCGCTGGCGTCCACTGCCCGACACCCGTACGAATCGTCTGACCTGATGGTGTTAAACGTTAATATTGTGCCTTCACAGCAAATGCAGTCCCTGGTCCAGCACACTGCCAAAGATCCTGCCCAGCAACAGCTTGCCGACGTCATCCGTCGTGGCTGGCCTGACCATCGCTCATCCTTGCCGGCTGGTGCCGCACCCTACTTCCTGGTCCGGGATGAGCTTGTGCTGCACGACGGAGTGGTGGTGAAGGGCCACAAGGTTGTGGTTCCTACTGCGCTGTGGGACCACTACTTCCAAACCGCCCACAGCGGCCACCCCGGGGCGGAGTCCACTCTGTCCCAGGCCTAGAGCCAGTTCTATTGGCCCGGCATGGCACAGGACATCCGGGAGAGGGTCTCCGCCTGCAATAGCCTCTCTCCCCATCAGCAGCGCCAGCCGCTCCTGCAGCAGCCTGCCCCCGAACTGCCGTGGATGGCAGTCGCCACTGACATCTTTGAGTGGCGTGGCAAGCATTTCCTGGTCCTTGTGGACTCCTACTCCAGCTGGTTCGAGGTGGATTAGCTGCCCTCCCTCACATCTGCTGCTGTCATTGGGAAGCTGCGCCGCCACTTTGCAACCTTTGGCTCTCCTGCGAGTCTGCAGTCTGACAACGGCAGCCAATTTTCGAGCGCGAAGTTCCACGCTTTCGCTGCCACCTGGAACTTTCATCACCACACCAGCAGCCCCGAGTACCCGCAGAGCAACGGCCTTGCTGAGCGTGCCGTCTGCAGTGCCAAGGAGCTGCTGGAGCATTGTAGACTTTCTCGGTCGGATTTTTACTTGTCCCTCTCCTGCGGCATGACAAGTCCTGCCGTCCCCTTCCACGTCTATTCCCTGGCCAGGTGGTCCGGATGCAGTCCCCCTCCGGGCACTCCCGGCTGGCTGTTGTCGTCAGCTCTGCTGGCTCTCCGCGGTCTTACCACGTTGACTACGAGGGTACCATCTACCGCCGATCCCGCCAGCATTTGCTGCTGGTCAACGAGCCCGCTCCGCCTCCTGCAGCCCCTTATGCCCCGCCGGTTCCTTCCTCGCTGCCCACCGCTCCTCGCATGCCCAGGACTCTGCCTTCTCAGCTCTTTGTGCCCCGCCCTCGCCTGCCTTGCCCGCTCGCTTGCCCGCTGTTGTCCCCGTTTCCCCTCCCCGGTCACCTCATCCTCCCTCTCCTGCGCATTCTCCGGGTCGTTCACCTGCCTCTGCTCCTGCTCCTGTCCCTGCTGTTCCTGCGGAGGAGGGGGAGGGCGGGCTGCGTACCCGGTCCGGGCGGTTGGTCAAGCCGCCTGTACGTTACGGGGAATTTGCTTAGCTGTTTTAACTGTTTCCTGCCGGTGTACGCGTTTGTCTGTTCCTAGCGCATGAGTCGTGGTCGCACTGTCATTATTGTAATGCTTTGTTTTCCAAGAGGAAGGATGTAGTTCAGTGCATGTTCCTTTAACATAGTGACCTCACCACTACTAACCACTCCCCATTATCTTCAGTATAATTGTAACCTCCCCACCTCCAGCTCTCTCTCTAGCTCCAGTGACAGACCACGGACAGCTAGGGCACGAATGTGTATCAATATAAATGTTAGTAATAAAACCAGTTGTGAAGACATCGTGTGTTACAACTCCTCTTTACAGGGTCTCGACCCGAAACGTCATCTATTCCTTCTCCCCAGAGATACTGCCTGTCCCTCTGAGTTACTCCAGCTTTTTATGTCTCTGTTTGGTTTAAACCAGCATCTGAAGTTCCTTCTTACACATAATATTTTATTTTTTGTTTCCCACATATTGAGACTGCAGTGTTGTAAATAGTACAGTTATATTCAAACTTTCCTCTGCCTTCTCTACAGGATCGCCAGAGTGGAATCCAGGAACTGTTGATTTTCATCCAGCAGACAGTGTGATCAACGTTGATGTAGGGAAGGCCAGTCAAGGCACTGATGAGGAAGCTGTGACGAGAGAGACTTTGGAATCCCAAACTCTTCAAATTGCTATCTTAACAATTCAAGAATCTTATTTCCATCAGAATACAAGTATTGTTTTATATTCCATATTTCCTAAAGACATTTTCCAGACTTCCTGATGACGTGGAGTGAGGCCATTTGCCCATCAAGTCCTTTCCAGCTCACCGAACATTCTCATTCCCCCACTAATTTTCTCTCCAATTTATTTTCCTTATGTTCCCATCAACTACCATTTTCCAACACTTGGGGCAATTTACAGTGGGCAATTAGCCTTACAGTCTGCATGCCGTTGGGATGTGAAAAGAATGTGAGCAACTGGAGGAAACCCACATGGTCAGGAAAAACATTTAAACTTTATACAGACAGCATTGGAGACCAGGATCGAACCCTGATTACTGGAGCTGTGAGGCAGCAACTCTACCTATTGCTTCACATTCTCTGAACAATTTAATGAATTTCTAATGGGTTGTAAGTATTATTTCTAATGGGTTGTAAGTATTATTGGCATGAGACAAGTAATGTAGTCATGCATGATGTGGTTGAGTTTTGCATCTCATAAATTCATGAAAGTCAAACACAGGACACTTGCACCTGGCAAATTTAATTTATGTAAAATATAGACTATTCAGTATTTGGTTGAGAGAGATAATAAATAAATAGGGAATAAACATTATGTAGAGTAGGTATTACATGTAGACAGAGAAAGATTATTTTATGTTTCAGGTCAAAGACTCTTCATTTATTTTCTGGTTTTATTTAAGTTGGAAAAGACCATGGTAACTTCTAGAACACCAGGTTCTGCTGATTCTCTTTAATCCAGGTTGTTGCTTTTTTATTAACAGATAGTCAGAGGTTAATGTGAGCCGGGACATGAGGGCATTACATAGGCAAGTTAGAGATGGGAAAGATTTGCTTTACTGAACAGATTCCTGTCTGACACCAGACCAGGAGGAGTGTGACCGCACCTTCTGGCCCACAAAGAATTCATAGAGAAGGAACTATTTAAAATTTAAAGGGAACTAGACCAAGTGCAGACTCTTTGAGTCTGCTCCCCCAATGCAGCCGTCCCCTACCTGTAGCCCCCATGGGAGGCGTGGGGGGGGGGAGAGAGGGAGCTGGAGGGGGGCAGGGAGGGAGCAGGAGGGGGGAAGAGAGGGAACGGGGGGGGGGGCAGAGAGGGAGGGGAGTAGAGTTTGAGGGGTGGGGAGGACACGTCATCATAGGGGAGGGCTGGTTCCCGACCGCAATACTCCCTCGCTCCCGGCAGCAGGCTCCCTGCTGCAGGCTCTCCCCAATGCACCCATCCCCTACCTGTAGCCCCCACGGGAGGCATGGTTGGGGGGAGTGATTGGGGGGAGTGACATCACTTGCAGCGCAAGCAAGAAGACAGCAGGTTTTTTTTCAAAGTCTTTTCAGATTTTTGACCATTTTCATTAATAACTGGACAAATAAAATATGAATTTTTCAGATAAGGCGATTTTGGACTCCAGTGGAAAAATCTCTACTGGAATATGTAAACATTTCACCGTTAGTGCGTCATTTTTTCGAGAAGATATGATTATACACACACACACATACAAGATCAGAATTTTAATAGTTACTGGACCAAGTGGGATCCGTTGGGTCCCAGCCCCTCAACGCATGGCTGGGTCCCATCCCCTCAATGCGGGGGGGGGGGGGGGGCGGCCTGCGGTGTCTCACACACACTAACCACCCCACACACACACATACTAACCACCCCCATACACACGCACTAATCACCCCCCTTGATATTAAATTAATATTATTCAATGGCTCCTTTTACCCCATCCCCACCCTATCTGCTGATGCATAACCCCCAACTCGCAGGTGCATCTAGAGAGGGAGGGGGGTAGAGAGAGCGAGGGCAGAGAGAGAGGGGGGCAGAGACAGAGAGGGAGAGATGGGGGAGAGAGAGGGGGGAGAGGGGGGGAGGGAGAGGGGTAGAGAGGGGGGGAGGAGGGAGAGGGGGGAAAGAGAGGGGAGAGGGGGGAAGAGGGCGTCTTTTGAATAATGGGGGAGGAGGGAGAGGTGGGGGGGAGAGGAGGGGGGGAGAGGGGGGAGAGGAGTGGGGGAGAGGAGGGGGGAAGGGAGAGGAGGGGGAGGAGGGAGAGGTGGGGGGGTGAGAGGGCTGCGTCTTTTGAGAAGGGAGAGGTGGGGGGGACATCACTCGCAGCGCGCAGATCCATGACGGCAGCACGCAGTCCCATTGTGACGTCATCAGCGAAAGCCAGACGTTTTTGCCGATTTTTGAACATTTTCATTAATAACTCGAGAAATAAAGCACAAATTTTTCAGATAAGGCGATTTCGGACTCCACCGGATAAATCTCTACCGGAATATGTAAGAATGTAGCACGTCATTTTTATGATAAGATCTCAAAACACACACACGCACACACACAGACACACACACACACACACACACACACACACACACACACACACACACACACACACACACACACACACACACACACACACACACACACACACACACACACACACACACACACACACACACACACACACAATCAGAGTATTAATAGTTAATAGATATGATAGATGACATTTCGGGTTGAGACCTGAAGAAAGGCCAAAATGTTACTTATTCCTTTTCTCCAGAAATGCTGTCTGACCCGCTATGTTATGTTTCGATCTTTGGTTTAAACCAGCATCTGCACTTCCTTCCTACATATTTAAAAAGTATCTTGGCCTCTGTTAATTAGTTACCTCTTCCTGTCAGCTTCTGCAATTGGCAAACAATTATTTTTTCCTTATTATTAATATATCATCATGAGAATGTACGAACTCCGTACATATAGCACCCACAGTCAAGATGGAAACCGGGTCTCTGGCGCTGTAATGCAGTAACTCTACCATTACACCACTGTGCCACATTTCATCATTTTAACATATAGGAATTAAATGATCAGCTCTGTTTACTTCAACATTTGATCATCTTTCTATGTTACATGCACCTAAACACAAAAGACAACAAGCTCTTCTGCAAATATTGATTATTCTTTCCTGGAAATTATTATGATTACAGTTATTCCTAACTAATCAATACTCATTAAATTCTATATTAGCATTTAAACCAGTTTTGCTATTGCTTAGTAATACAAACCTTTATTTCTAACTATGAAATAGACACCACACACTTAATTTTATAAATTAGGTATCAATAAACAAATATGAAAAATGTAATGATATCTTCATCTTTAAAAAAAATATGGGATTACATTCCCTCATCTTTCATAATTTTTAACATAAACAAATTAAATCATCAGCTCTGTTTACTTCAACAATTGATAACAAATATGTATTTTTAGGTTGTTTTATAGGGTCTTTGAGTTAGAGAACATGAAAACCTAGCGAATGCCTATCATTAAGTGTCCATTTATACTAACGCTACACCAACCTCACATTCCCATTAACACAACACTGGGGGTCAAAGACAAATCCAAGTCACCGTGATACAGCAACTCTGCTAGCTGCAGCATTGTGCCGTTTCTGGCATCACTCCAGAAAGGAAAACAAGCACTTCCTGGTGTGACTCATGGGTGTGTGGCTGATGTGCCTTTTGCGCAGACATGCATTATATATTGTTATTTGCCATGCAACACTCCTCTTGGAGCATCAAGTTGTCTTGCAGGCAGCCAGGGATAATCAGGTCTTCTCAGCCCCAGCACCTGAATGGGACCTGTGTCAAATACGTCCTGTGTTTACATGTTATCTTTTAGATAATAGACAATAGGTGCAGGAGTAGGTCATTTGGCCCTTCGAGCCAGCACCGCCATTCAATGTGATCATGGCTGATCATTCCCAATCAGTACCCCGTTCCTGCCTTTTCCCCATATCCCCTGACTCCGCTATTTTTAAGAGCCCTATCTAACTCTCTCTTGAAAGCATCCAGAGAACCTGCCTCCACCGCCATCTGAGGCAGAGAATTCCACAGACATTCCATAAAAGTTTTGATGGACCTTTCCCAAAACAGCACCAGTGCCCATCCCACACTCATTGATCTTACACTATCTTCTACTACTCCACCCACTAATCTCTGCCTCAATAGCCCCCGACCCACAGATCTCACCTTTATTTCTACAATTAATTCAGGGTTCATTTTCCCACCCTTCTGATCGTCCCCTGCACCTCTAATATTCTTTGCAACTATTGATGTTCCTCCCCAAGCCTGACGACTCCATGAGGTTCTGGCCATACTATCTGATTGTTGAATCACCCCACCTCAGGTTTAGATTAGTTTATTGTCATGTAGACCAAGATGCAATGAAATTGCTTGTTTGCACGAAGCTAATAGAGTAAGCAGCATACAGAGAAATAATAAATACAAAAATGAGCACAAAACAACAGTATAGTGAAAAGAATAAAGTGCAGTCTGAAGTAGTGCAAAAAAAAAAAAGCAATAATGTAATAAGGGAATGAGGTAGAGTTAAGGGTAAGATTAGATAGACACAAAATGCTGGAGTAACTCAGCAGGACAGGCAGCATCTCTGGAGAGAAGGAATGGGTGATGTTTCGAGTCACGGCCCTTCCTCAGAAACTTCCAAGAGGAGGGTGTGAAAGAGGTGATTGGTTCAAGAATCTGATAGCTGAGGAGAAGAAATTGTTCATAAGTATGGGCATCCAAGCTTTGGAGCTCCTTTATCCTCTCCCAGAAGGTGGAGGAGAGAAAATGGAATGACTATCCCTTGAGAGAATGGAGCAGCTGGGCTTGTATGCTTTGGAATTTAGAAGGATGAGAGGGTATCTTATTGAAACATATAAGATTATTAAGGGTTTGGACACGCTAGAGGCAGGAAACATGTTCCCGATGTTGGGGGAGTCCAGAACCAGGGGCCACAGTTTAAGAATAAGGGGTAAGGCATTTAGAACAGAGATGAGGAAACAGTTTTTCACACAGAGAGTTGTGAGTCTGTGGAATTCTCTGCCTCAGAGGGTGGTGGAGGCCGGATCTCTGAATACTTTCAAGAGAGAGCTTGATAGGGCTCTTAAAAATAGCGGGGTCGGGGAATATGGGGAGAAGGCAGGAACGGGGTACTGATTGTGGATGATCAGCCATGATTACATTGAATGGCGGTGCTGGCTCAAAGGGCCGAATGGCCTACTCCTGCACCTATTGTCCATTGCCTACTATCATAGGCTGGAGTCCTTAAGGATTTTTCCAGCCTTCCTGATGCAACACGCCGTGAAGATGGACCGGATGGAAGTAAGTGACAAGCCTGTGATGGACTGGGCTGTGTTCACCACTCTCTGCAGGTTCATGCAGTCAAGAGCAGTTGCCATTATCAGGATGAGATGTATCCCTCTGTAGATGTTTGGGAGAATTTTTATGGACATGTCAAATCTTTTTAGATAACTAAGAAAGTGAATAAGCTGATATACTTTCTTGATTACCACATCAGTGTGAAGGGACCAAGTTAGGTCGCGGGTGATATAGATGCCTAGGAACTTGAAGCTCCTGACCATCTCTACAGCAGCTCTGTTGATGAGGACAAGGTTATGTTCAACTAGCTCCCCACTTTAGGTCCACAAACAACTCTTTCATTTTGCCAATGTTAAGGACTAGTTTGTAGTTCTGACACCATGAGACAAGGTATCCGATCACTTTCCTGTATTCTGTCTCATCATTGTTTTTGATCCGGCCGACAAGTGTGGTATCGTCTGCGAACTTAGAAATTGAATAGGCATTGCACTTGGACACACAGTCATGCACACGGAGTGGAACAGGGGACCGAGCACAAAACTATGAGGAGCACCTGTGCTGAGAGTCAGGGTGGGGGAACTGTCATGACCAATTCTAACCAACTGACGTCTGCCGGTCAGGAAGTCCAGCGACCAATTGCGGATGAAGGACCCAAGGTCCAGGGCCAGGAATTTATTGATGAGCTTGTTCAGTATTATGTTACTGTAGGCTGAGCTGTAGTTAATGAATAACATCCTGACATAAGTGTTCTTCGTGTCAGTACTGAGTGAACTGCAAGGGAGATAGCATCCTCAGTAAACCGATTTTTCCTGTATGTTAAACCGATTTTTCCTGTATGCAAATGGCAAGGGGTCTATATTATTCAGGAGAATTTTGCAGATGTGGCCATTACCAGTGCTTCAATTTTTGTCATTATGGTTGATCTTAGAGCTACTGGACAGTAGACATTGTGACAAGTAACTTTGCTTTTCTTAGGGACTGAAATGAAGAACGTTTCCTTGTTACAGATGGGATAGTAGACAGTTGAAGTGAGAGTTTGAAGACATCGGCAAAATCTGTAGCCATTTGAGTGATGCACAATTTTAGAACTCTTCCAGGACCTCCATCTAGGCCGTCCGTTCCGAGTGTTTAACGTCATGAAAGCAGATCTGACCTGACATTAAGATGTTGCAGGACAGAGCCATGAGGGATGGAAGGGCTCACCTTGGTGGAATTTTGTTTGCTTGTTTAAAATGGTCATAAAACGTAACAAGCTCATCTGGTAAAGATGCATTGTGCCAAAGGTTGCATGCAATCTTGACTTACAGCCCTTGATTGTAGTCAGGCCTTGCTACAATCCCCTGACATTCACTTCATAGAAGTGAGCCTTCACCTTATACTGGAATGGTCTCTTGACATTCCACAGTCTTACAGGGATAATACTTTGCCTTCTTGTACAATATGTGATCATAGAAACATAGAAAATAGGTGCAAGAGTAGGCCATTCGGCCCTTCGAGCCTGCACCGCCATTCAACATGATCATGGCTGATCATCCAACTCAGTATCCTGTACCTACCATTATCCATCCGGAAAGCCCAGATCTGGACCTTAGCAGAGAGTGGATCTCCCTGTTCAGCTGGCCTAGGATACCCTGCCCTCCCCATCAACTGGTGACACTATTTGCATTGCTGGCATCAGTTTCATTTAGGCTCTGAGGAACATACCAATATTGGGCATAAATCCTGGCACTATACATGAATATGTACAGTAAGACAACCCTTGCACACTATTTATGCCCAAGCCATTATCTCTACAAATGATGCTATTGATGAGATAGTGGAGGAAATATATTAAACTCTTGGGTAGATGTGGGCAGAACGATACAAAAAATGTAAATAGGTTAATGGTAAAATCAGATGATTACATGGTCAGTTGGAGAAAGGGTTTGGTTGGGTCAAAGATGATTACGGGTTGGAGGTCTGGGGTTAGTGGCTGGTGACATTAACGATTATGGATTTTAGGTTGATGAGCAATTCAACAGGGTTTGTGATTGGGGCCTACAGTGGAAGAGGGGAGAGTCGAGTTGGCAGAGTTAGGTGTACCAGTCAGAGTTGGGTCTAGAATAGTTAATAGTGGAGTGAGGGCGCCTTCTGACAGTATATTAGGAAAAATATTGGGATTTAACACTGAATAAATCACAAAGGATGAATTACTCAAAAGACCGTGGACATATTATAACTCCCTGCAGTGGTTAGGTAAGATCATGCTTAACAAATGACATGGCAGGCCTTCATTTTCCTTTTTTATAGGCAGAAGAATTTTCCATTGCTCGACATAGTGCTGTGCTTGACATGCTGAATAAGGATAAAACGACATTTGCTCATGTTTTACTTGTCTTTTAATATAAACAGTGTAGAAGTGGGGTGGTTGTGTGAGTGGTGCAACATTGGAAAGGAGAGTAACTTTGTTGCCAAAAGTTCTACTGAGTGCAAGTTGAATTTAATCATTAGATTTGCCTTATTTTGTGTCAACTACTGCGATTGGAAACATTGGCTAACTGTCACAAATATATCTTGTATCAAAGCATGATGTGATACTGGTAAAATGTATTTTTAAATGCTTTTTTTTCTACCAGTTATGCATTCTGTTTACTGTTTCAACTTGACTTGTTGCTAGCCACAGGGACACAGCTATATATTTTTATGACAGCAGGTCATTCTATGTTAATCGTTTATGTTTTCTTCTTTGTATTTATTGCAGCATTTACACATAACTGCTACTCTAGATTTGTACTTTTGATTAAACATAAGTATCTGTCAATAGCAGCTAAATTATGATTTACTAGAAATTGAAAAACACTTTTTTTTCAGGGGATATATATTTTTTTGACAGTTGGTCATTGTTACTATATATTCCATAAAAATATCAAGTAGTTTGCTGATTTAAAATGGGATATCAGTGGAATAGTCATCAACTGAGGACTTGCAACAATACTTACAGGCAGTATGTACTATCCATTGGAACAAAAAGAAGCAACTCTCCAGATCACTAGACAACATGAATGCAGAACCTACAATGGATATGTCATAAGCTCTCAAAACTGTTATGATAAAACATCCAGAAATAATTCTAATAACATTTCTCAAAAATCCCATTTAGCTTTTCCATAGGGAATTGTGGTTAAAGCACGTCTTAATTATCATTGGAAATTAACTCTGACAAGTATGAGGTGTTGAATGTCAAACTAGAGCAAGACTTGCACAGTAAATGGTAGAGTTCTGGAATAGGGAGATCTGGGAGTAAAGGTGTATGGTTCCCTGAAAGTGGCAGTTCAGGTGGACAGGATGGAGTAGTACTGGCATTCTTACCTTCATGGAAAAATTGGGCCGAAGGGCCTGCTTCCATGCTGTGTTGCTCTTTGACTTTATAACTGGTTACCTCTTGAACTCGTATCATCTCAGATTAGAGGTCAAGATCTGGTGATTATTCATTGAGCAGAAATAAAAGTGAAATCCGTGTTGGAACCTGCTTTTTACAATAGATGAACTTTGCGGCAAAATTCGTCTTTTCAAAAATCAGAACCAGAGTGCCAGACAGAGTGCCAAAACCAAACCGTCTCTCCATTTTAGCATTACTACCACTTAATCCCTGACCACAAACAATTGTGAACTAAAAATCATCCCTTCTGTTGTAACATGAACATAATTTAAAAAAAATACTTTCAAAAATACTTTAATTTGTGGTCAGATCAGAACCTTTAACACATTATCCAATTTGCTCCATTTTAACTAGAACTAGGTGGCATTCTTTTTTGCAGTAATCTGCAAATATGGTCAAATTGGTTACTTTTTGGGCTAAAATATTTCAGTTTTCTGTGTATGTGATGTTCCATCTATTACTGTTGACATGGATCTCAACCACTGCTGAAAATTCCATAGGCCTCTCATTTTTGGAAAAAAATTGTGTTTTGATTGAATAGCAGAAATGTGTAACCATGAGTTAATGCTGTATCTAATTTGCCATGCAGAATAGCATAGCAATAACTTAATTTATAGTTACAACACGCCTTAAGGAGCAAAACATCCTTAAAGGTATTTCACAGGAACATTACTCAACAAAATTTGACACTGAGCCATATGAGAAGTTATTAAAACTGACGACAAAATATTTAATCAGAGTGCCAGGTTCTAAAGTAAACCTGAAAGAACAGAAAGAGGCGATGAGAGGGAAAGTTGAGCAAAGGATTTACAAAATGTTGGGGCGATCACAATGATCACAACTGGTGTGGTAGTGGAAATCAGGAGAGCACACAAGACAAGAGATGGAGGAAAGGCACAAAACGCTGGAGTAATTCAAGAGGGTCAGGCTGCAGCCCTGGATAGGTGACATTTTGGGTCGGGACTCTTCGTCAGACCCCTGACCTGTAATGTCACCTATTGATGTTCTCCAGGGATGCTGCCTGAGGAACCCTCGTGGCAGAAGCTTCCAGAGGGCAGCAACCTACAGGGGAAGTCGAGCCAGTCCTACATGGCTGAATGCAAGATCCACTGGACCACATCCTGCAGGGAGTAGCTGCAAAGACAGACCCTGCTCGTAGGATCCAGCAGACCACGGCCTGGAATGGACAGGTAACCTTTCGGGTCGACACCAGTTCTTCAACTAATTGTAGTTGGGGGGAGGGGGGAGGGGGGTAGGGGAAACCTAGAATAGAGGGAATGCAGGACAAAGCCTGTCCTGTCCCCACCTCTTTGTAGGTCGATACAGGTGAGGAGCGTTGGATCGGCAGATGGATGGAATAAGTGACAAAAGGCTAGAGATGAAAAGGAAACCATGGAGTGTCAGATGAGAGAGATGAAATGTAAAGCCAGAGGGAGGGATATGTGGAAAGGGGGAAAGGGGGGGGGGGGGGGAGAGCAGAAAAGAGGGGCAGAATAGTGGGAGAAATGGGTGCTTTACCAGAATGTGGAGGTGTGGGGTTGGGGCACTAAAAAAAGTGTGGGGAAGGGGGGGGGGTTACTTACATTAGATAATTTAATGTTCATACCATTGGGTTGCAAGCCCCCCACTGGAGTATGATGTGCTGCTCCTCCACCATCCATGTGGTGCACTCTGGCAATGGGGACGGCCCAGGACTGAAAGGTTGGTAAGGGAATGGAAAGGGGAGGTAAAATGCACAGCAAGCGGGAAATCAGGTAGGCCTTGACCAAGCACAAGTGTTCGATGATATTGTTGCCTCACCTACTCTTGGGCTCATCAATGTAAAGGAGGCTTAGGACCAGGGGAATTGTTCCATCTGGGGGAATGGGAGCGAGTCAGAAATACAGGACACAGAGAGATGGGTGAGGGATGTATCCACAATAGCAGGGGGATAACCATGTTTATTAAAGAATGACATATTGGATGTCTCGAGGGGAAAGCTTCAATTTACGAGCAGATAAAGCGGAGATGGAGAAACTGAGACAAAGGGATGGCATTCTTGCAAGAGGCAGTGTGGATGGAGGCATAGTGCAGATAACTGTGGGAGTCAATGGGCTTGAAGTAGACATCAGAAAGGGGAGAGAGGAGTTAGAGGTCGTTCAAGTGAATTTGAAGTTAGGGTGGAAATTAGTAGTAATTAGTAGTAAAATTGATGAAATCGTCGAGCTCTGGGGGCCCGAATACAATTGTCAATGTGGCGGAGAAGGTGTTGGGGAATGGTGCTGGGGTATGTTTGGAACCGTGTGCGGACGTGGCATCGAAGGACGAGAAGCCGAAGCAAAGAAGTGGAAGCCAAATAACCGAACAGAAACGAAGCCGAAACGCCAACTAACCAAAAGGGTGGGATGCCTAAATGCAAACTAACAGAAAGGGTGGGATGCCTAAAAGCCAACTAACTGAAAGGCTGCATTGCCTAAAAGGAAACTCACCGAAAGGCCGTTCTGCCAAAACGGCAACTAACCAAAAAGCTGCGTCGCCTCCAAGCCAACTAACCGAATGGCCGCTCAGCCGAAAAGTCAATTAACAGACATGACGTCGCCGGGGGGGGGGGGGGGGGGGCGGGACTTGGCAGCGATTGGTCCAGACCCCTGCTTCCATCACATCACTGGCCGATGGAGATGGGAGGGTGGGGGTCATTTTCCCACACAAGCCATAGGTGACTGGGCACTCTGAACCAGAGCACCAAGTTGTAAGTGGTCCATGTGAAAGGACAGCACCTACCAACAATGAAGGCACTATGAAACCAGCTGCCGCAAGCCCTTCCCACAGGATGGGGTTTTAACTCGGCATTAAAAATCAAAAGAGAGTTACATTGATTTAAAAACGAAAATGTTACATATATAAATAGTTCTTAGATTCGGGAACCTGGTTAATTAAGTGGAGGGATTATTTTCCTGTCCCAACTATGCCTTTGCTTTAGCCGGTGGTTACATCCATTCCATCCCTCCCTCGCAAAGATGTGAGGTTTCATTAAGAGCACACTTGGATGAATAGATGCAAGCGGCTGTAAAGTGTCTCTTCAATGCGCGCAATACATGTAGCCGATGAAATGAGACAACTGTCACACCAAAGATAGACACAAAATGCTGGAGTGACTCAGTGGGACAGGCAGCATCTCTGGAGAGAAGGAATGTGTGGTGTTTCGGGTCGACACCCTTCAGACTCAGTCTTCAGGTCTGAAGAATGGTGTTGACCCGAAACGTCACCCATTCCTTCTCTCCAGAGATGCTGCCTGTTCCGCTGAGTCACTCCAGCTTTTTGTGTCCATCTTCGGTTAAAACAGTTTACAGATTATCTGGTGTTTTGTGCTTGGGAGCTTGTTGTGTGCATTACACAGGCAACCAGACGGTAAAGGGCCTCTCCCACGAGCATGCGACTGCATGCGGCAAGCGCGACCAAACCGGAAGCGGGGGCCGCGCGGAGGCCGAGTGATCCCCGTACAGGGTTGACGTGAAGTTCGAGCGAAGGCGTACACTGTCAAGACGCTGTGTATGGCGTCAAGGCGCTGTGTACGGCATTGAGACGCTGCGCACGCCCGTCGAGGAGGTGCGTACAGCCTCAATGCGGCTGCGAGCCGGCAGGTCGTTGCCGCGCGGAATTTTTGGACAGTGTCAGTTTTTCGGAGCCCCGCGCGATGTCGGGACCATCTCCGCACAACTCCAGACGATTCCGGCGATCGAAGTGGTACCGGCCCGGCGAGCCCGTACGGCTCAAGCGACCACGTTAGGTCGCGCTTGCTGCATGCAGTCGCAGGCTCGTGGGACAGGCCATTTAGAAATAAAACATGCTTCTTGTTGTCAAACAGGGGGGGAGAGTGGGAGGAGATAAAATTGTTTGTTGTTATGCACACTTTTCTTCGTCCCGCCAGGGGATTTGTGTCCCCCCAATGTTTTAAAAGCGATTTACTATGGCTGGCAATGCCCCGAGCCATCTGTCCTCATGGCCGGGGTGGGGGTGAATCACCCGGTGTGGTTGTCAGGGGGTAAATCACCCCGTGTGTGGGTCAGGGTCCGGGGGTCGGTGGGGTGAATCACCCTGGTGTGGGGGTTGGGGTCTGATGGCGGTGCATCGCAGTCAGTGACTCTGGGTGGGTGGAGGGGCCAGCCTGTCCCACAGCTCTGCTCCACCTGGCGCTGTTGACACACAGCCCGTCACCATGCGGCCGCATGGGGGAGAAGAGGCGGAGGGCGGCCGTGGCCGTGGGAGAGTGCGGGCTGTCCCGAGGGATGCGCTCCTTCGGCCGCTTACAACTTGGTGCTCGGGTTCAGAGTTTCCAGTCACCCAGGCTTTTAGGCATCGCGCTCTTTCGGTTTGTTTGCATTTAGGCATCCCACCTTTTCAGTTAGTTGGCGTCTCGGCTTCGTATGCTTTCGGTTATTTGGCGTTCGGCTTTGTTTCAGTTCGGTTATTTGGCTTCCACTTCTTTGCTTCGGCTTCTCATCCTTCGAAGCCACGTCCAGGTACCTTTTGGAACAATTTCCGTTCCGATATGTCTCAGAAATTGAACCCTGTAATAATCTAGGGACTTCCTGTACATGGGACATAACATGACTCAGGATTCAGGTAGCTGAGCAGGAGTTCTGGCAGGTGGAAACTCATCAGGAGAGCAATGAAGTAATCCAGCCTCAGGATATAAAAATCATAAACTAGGGTTTTCAGCAACAGATGGATTGAGACAGGACCCTGTTATAACCAATCTACATGCCTGTTTTTATTGTAGATTTCCCCCTATGTAAGTTATGGCTCATTTTTAAACACATATAATTTGGTTATTTCCATCTCCTAATTAACAGAGATTTTAAAAAGGGTCCACAAAATACAATAAAAGCAGAGATATTGAAACATTCAGTGGTTTAGGCACCATTTGTGGGAGAGAAACATGAAGTCAATGTTTCAGCTCAATCACATTTCAGCAGAACGTAAAACATGACCAAAATGTAGCATAACTCTTAGAAACTTGTGCAATTTGACAATTCAAAAATAATTGTAACAGGGAAAAACGCTATGGGAGAAAATCATTATAATTCTTAGTTACTTGTAATATTTGTTATTCTTGCATTTGCTAAGTAAAAATTCTGCAGAAGCCCTTGCTGACATTATAATTTGTTAATAAAACAAACACAGAATGTGAAGGTTTCTATTTTTCCTTTTTTTAAACATTTTGCGCAGTGACATACAGACGTACAGTATATTCAGAATGATGGATGATACATGCAGAGTGCAGTTTCAAATACTCACTCTTCTTACTTCCTGAACAGATATAAGGATGCAGCTTGAAGAGAATTTTACTGAGAAAAACCGTAAAGACATCTTAAATGTTTTCTTGCATTCTATTGTCGGTCTACAGTTAAATAAACAAAATATTTGCGACTTAATTTGCCATTTTCAACATTCGTGCAATCTATTTCTGTAGGCACTTCTGTTGATACCTAGTGCAATGTTAATATGAATCATGCAGCAGCAGTGTCCATTCCTCAGGGTGTATGATTCATCTTCATGTGAGCTGAAGATGGTTATTGCGGGTCTGTCTCTCGCTATGAGCTGTAATGCACAGTACATCCTGTTTAGGAGTACACACATTAAAACCTACCCTGGTCCTAGATTTGGTCCTACCCTGAGATATTATTGAAAATTAAACTCGGTGACAGTTGAAAGTTGAATCAAACCACAAACAGCTTGAGGCAGGCTTCTGCGTTAAGTCTGATCAAAACCATATCTAGGGATTGTTTTATAAGAGAGAGTGATGTGGAGAAAGGAGAGAAGGTGAGAGAAATAGATAGAGAGAGAAGGGAAGAGAAAGAGAGTAAGAGTGTATGTGAGAGAGAGAGTGAGAATGCGTGTGTGTGTGTGTGAGAGAGAGAGAGAAAATCACAATATTTCCTCACAATAAAGAGGAAAACCAAGGTAGCCCTATGCAAATCCTATGCTAAGACCAGCGCATTTGCAAACTGTAGAATCCCTCTCTACCTGGGGAATGGAGTCTTATCCATTGAGGCTTAAAAATGCATAAAAACCTGTTCAAGTTAAATGACTAGTTCTGTGTTTGTTGCATATGCAAGTTCTGCAACATTGCATTCTGTAAATTACCCGGAAATCAGCAACAGCATGTTTCACGTATTTAGTTTCTCACAAGCTAGCACCATATGTTACTGTTAGTTTTAGACTGTGGTGATTGTGAGGACAGATAGTTACCTAAATCACATCTGAAAATTCAGGGCCAAAGTCATCCAACATGAAAATGTATTGCCATTTGTTATGAACAGGTCCTCCCACTGAGCTAGAACTGTTCATCATATTGTCAGAAAATTATGAACCCTTAGAGAGACACCAGAAGGTGTCGGCACAAGAGATTACAATGCTGGAATGTTGAGCAAAAAAACAAAGTGCTAGAGGAACTCGGCATGTCAGGCAGCACCTGTGGAGGGAATGGGCAGATCACATTTCAGGACCATTCTCCAGACAGATGGAATGGGGAGGAAAAGCTGGAAAAGAGCAGTAGCAGTTGGAGAACCCCCTGGAAATTGATAGCGGATACAGGTGGGGAGGGGGTGATTGCCAGATGGGTGGAGATAGTGACAAATGCTAGAGGTGAAATGGAGATAAAAGGGAGTCAGATAAGGAGGGGTGAAAAATAGTTCCAGAGGGTGGGATATGGTGGAAAGGGCCAGGCTTGAGATAAAAAGGGAAATGTGGATCTTGGAGATGGGCGTGTGCTAGGTGATGAGTGTGAGGAAGGAAAAGGAACAAGGTGACTGGGTTGCTGGAAGAAATGTGTGAGTACCAGAGTGGGAAGGGTTTGGGAGGGATGGGGGGATAGAGGAAAGAGAAGGGAGGGACAGTGGGTATTACCTGGAATTGCAGGTCAATCTTCATACTGTTGGGTTGAAGATTACCCAAGTGAAATAGGAGGTGTTGTTTTTCGAGTTTGCAGGTGGACTCACTCTGGCAGTGGAAGAGGTCATGGGCAGAAAGATCGGTGTGGGAATGGGAAGTGGAAGTAAAATGGAGCTCCAGCAGGCCTTCGCTGAGCGCAAATGTTCAGCAAAACAGTCACCTAGTGTATGTTTGGCCCTGCAGACATTGTAAAATGTTTAATTGGAATTTGTATATGTAAACACGCATGTACAACGAGTAGTTGTACATATGTGTTTACATAGGAGTCATATTTCCACGAGTAGTAGCTCTACTCAATAACAAAAAAATCTGTAGCCTCCTTTTGCTCTGGTATTTTATTTAATTCACACGTTTAATCAATAATGTTTTATTATTAATGTTTAATGTTTTATGTATAATTCTTAACTGTCACTGTATGTCATGTTGTGGGCAGAGCACCAAGGCAAATTTCTTGTATGTGAATACTTGGCCAATAAACATTAATCCATTCATTCACAATGGTTTCTTTGAACGGGTTGCATAAGCAAATGGTTGAAGTTTTGTTTGTCAACTCTTACTGGTCAGATTCTTTTGAATTGTCAGCATGGAACTGCCCATTCCAATAAATTATCCATATATTGCCCAATCTATTCATGGTGCCCTTCATTGCCATGCCAATTTGTAAGTATGGTCAAGTATTGACTCATTCGTCAAACATCTTTTCTTATCTAATATGGAAACAAACATGCTCAATGCTTTATATTATTTGTGATTGTCTCTATGATTTTTCTCCCGGATTGCATGCACTAGTTTCCTAGAAACAATTCTTGGTGAGGACAATCTAGATAGTTAGCAACCCAGCCTGACACTTAATACAAGCAGCTGATGGAATTACTGTTCACTGTGGTGTATGTAAATAAACTACTTAATGGATTAAGTAGTTATGTTTGGAGACTTAATCATTTTGATGTTTTTCCAAGTGTGAATTGATTGAGGCTACTCAATGAGGAAAGATTGAGTTGAATGGGTTTAGATTCTCTGGAGATTAGAAGAATGAAACATATAGGTTTCCGAAAGGGCATGAAAGTTGAAAACTGAGAAGTGGAGACACAACAGGCTGCAGATGTTGGAATCTACAGCAACAAACATCTGCTGGAGACACAGAAGGCTGAGCAACATCTGTTGGAGGACACAGGGTGTTGGAGTAGATCCATCGATCATGCAGCATCTCAGGAGAACATTTATGTTCAGAACCCTTCTCAGTGACGTTTATGCTCTTTGCTTATCCATGTTCGCTTGAGGAAATGCTGCCTGACCCGCTGAACTACTCTAGCACTCTGTGATTTATTTTGCAAACACGCATCTACAGTTCCTTGTTTCAACTATGGGAGAACGGAATAGTTGACATTGTGGTCGAGAGCCTGGATTAGGAGCGAAACTGAGACGTGTTACCCTTAGCTAGAGAGTTTAGGATTAGACGGTCATAGTCTTAGGATGTGAAGGCAGACATTTAGTACCATCAGAAGGCATATATTCACTTAAAGGGATTGAATCTTTGGAATTCTCCATTTTAAGGAGCGAGTAGTGTGTGTGTGTAGTATATGTGTACCCTAAGGAAACTTATTTGAGTATATTGTGGTGTGGTGTATGTCCCTGACTTGATAAGTGTGCCAATGTCCACCAATATATGAAATATATGAAATGGTTCACTGACAATTCCATTTAGCAAAATGTCTCTTTGCGAGTACATGTTGGCAAACTATACTCATTTAACCGTTTCATTTTTAACTGTACTCCTATGCTCTTGCTAAGTACTTGGCTATCTTCTTAACTTTGATAGCTCAATGAAAGTGTCTTGTTTTAAGCAAACAAAAATTACTTACGAACTACGTGTACCATGTTGTACCAGGCACTGCCATCAATTGAACATTTATTAATTACTCTAGTTTTAAGGTTTGCATGAAACATGAAAAAGCTACAGACAATATGCTGTCATCAGGATTGGAATGTTGCTGCTTGAGTAGCAAGACCAGGATCCAATGTAAGGATGATAGATTTGTAGAGACATTTCTTTGAGTGGAGAAGTGATGGGGGGGGGGGGGGGAGGTATTAAATGTGGTGCATACTGTATGTCAACAACAATGAGACACATGAATGGACCCTGCAAATGAAATGAATGGAAACATTACAGAAGATGAATAACATTATTAAGGTCTCAGCAGAGAGCATAGAGAAATGCAGTCACACACAAAAGGACGGTAACATCATCAATAATAGTGATTCTATTAGTGCCATGAATTACAGATACATTTGAGACATATGAAAACCATGATGAGATACAGGTCCACCACCAATTTTCCAGCAACTGGTGGTCCAGCACCTCCTTTAATCAGGAGAAAATTATGAGAATTCCCCCCAAAAACGTGCGGCATAGGCTGAGTGAAGCAGCCGATCTCGATCCCATCAGTACTTCTGTGCCGATCGTCAGATCGAATTTGCCTCCTGGGGTCCTGGAACTCTGGCCTACTCGGAGCTGGCAGGTCCATTCATATAGCCAACATATTTGGCTGACTCTGCAGGCCAGCATCTCGGTCCACCAATGCCGTCACTTCCATTAGTTTGGCAAAACGGATAATATGGCAAGACTCTGGAGCCAAGGGCGCCGAAAAAATCAGTGGTGATCCGTATTTTTAATATGGTTTATTGAAAATCTTCAAGTTTGACGTATTACTATGGCCAAAGGAAATGGATGGTGATTATGCGGTTAAGCTGAATACATTGACAAAATGAGGTATTTTCCATTATTGTGGATTTATTAGCAAATGAAGCAATTCAGGTAAAACTATTTAACGCAAATATGCAATGGTGACATTAATGAAAGTAATATTTAATAATGTGAATCAGTTTTATTCAAGATATGATTCCAAAGCAAGCAGGAACAAGTCCACAAAGATTGGAGTGATGACATAGTCTTCAACAATGCAGCTGAATCACATGTATTCTGCATTGGATTTGGCAGGAAGCCAGTAGGTCACATGTTTGCAAAAGGCAGGAAGGCTGCTCGGCATCTGGGTGCTAAAGGTGAAAGCTTTGCTATGGATGTTATGGCCTCAAAATGCCTCAAGTAACATGTGACATAGAGTCAGGCATATTGCAGAGGCATGATGATTGATTGAAGGAACAATTTTATGTGTACACATTGAAACTGCAGCAAGTATGTTGTAGGCCTGGCATGTATTGGAAAAGCCTCATTTTGGGGCGGAGCATGACTGCAGGAAAGTCTCTCCAGGTTATGGGGAAGGTGAACTGTTGGTTTGGTGATGGAGACACTTGGGTCCAGTTATCTATAATAGACATGGGCCATAGGTATTCACCAGCAAACATGCATGTGGATTGAAGATGGACAAAAAATGCTTGAATAACTCAGTGGGACAAACAGCATCTCTGGAAAGAAGGAATGGGTAATGTTTCAGGGCAAGACCCTTCTTCAAATTCTCGACCCGAAACGTCACCTATTCCTTCTCTCCAGAGACGCTGCCTGTCCCACTGAGTTAAACCAGTCTTTGGTTTAAACCAACATCTGCAGTTCCTTCCTACATGTGGATTGGGCTGAATGACTCAAATGACAGGTCTATTTATTTGAAAGGATCTTAAAATTGTCAAGATCTAGAGCCACTGTGGTACACTAGCACCATCCAAACAGACCATTTTCCATCTCACAAATAATGGCAGACAGGCTACAGTAACAAGCTGCAGTACCAATTAAAGACTTATGGGAACATGATGGTTCAATGGCTACTCTGCAGCTATGTGGAATAGTGAGAGAAGGCAGTGAAAGACCGCTCTCCGCATGAAGCCAATTATAGTCACCAAAGAACAAGCAGTGATACACTGGCATCACAGGAGATGAAATTTGATGAGCGTCATCTGTGAGGGTTTGGTTGAATAGAGAAGCAAACAGCTAAACATGAGATCTTCGTGATAGAAGATAAGCCAAACGTTTAGCTGAAACATGCAAGTACTGCATGTTGAGGAAATTTGGAAAGGTTGTTTAATTTAAGAGCAAAGGGGTGTGGTGAAAGCACATGGCAATGATTCTCTGGAAATTAGCTTAGAAATGAATTAACAAACATCAACAAGAATATGCCTTCCCTAGAAAAATGAGAATATTGAGGGCATTTTCATGAATTCACATTGCTGGCTGTTCTTGTGTTAGCCAATTTAGGCTGATCATTTCTATTTTATCATGGATCAGCAAGTGAAGAGGGTAATTATGATGGTTGTGAGACATCAAGGCTGATGATGTTCATCACAGACGTACCTGCAGAGATCACCATGATATATTTAACCTGTGAAGTTATATAACAAGAAGACAGACACAAAAAGTTGGAGTAACTCAGTAGGCAGACAGCATCTCTGGAGAAAAGGAATAGGTGGTGTTTCAGGTCGTGACCATTCTTCAGACTTTTCAGATTGAAAATAATAAGCTGGCCAGAGAATCAGATCAGGCTGAGATATTCCAGGGAAAGGACAGGCTGAGTCTGGAGTCTATGTAAGATGTCTATTATGATTGCATGTCAAGGGCATCACTTGAACAGCAAACTGATTTTTTTCAGAACAAGGGGACTATTATAAACTTTGATGACAAGCACTTTAGAGAAAGAATCCGTTATATGTTGGAACAGAAAGACGGTGCAATTTCAAAGGAGTTTCAGCACAGCTTTGCCATTACAGAAGTCCACAAACATGGTGAGAAGCATAAGGCTCAAGATGTTCTGGAGTAATACCAAGTAAATCTGGCACAAACAATATGATGAAGGAGATTAACATATGCGTTCTGGAAAAGAGCATGGTGTCTGCAAGCCTTTTGCTATTTTCAGAAGAGCTGAATGACCTCTATCAAATATAGACTGAGATGGATACTTTAAGAAAAGACTACATTGCAATGAACAGCCAGCTCAAAAGCTCTTAAGATACTACGTGAGATGTTACAGAGATATAAACTCACATACACTGTAGCTAGAGTGCAGCGAGACAAACTGATAACAGATAAGGCAGAGATAAAAGCCTTGGAGATTATCCAGAAAGAGAAAATCAGAGATGCTTTGTGACTTTAAAAATCACCAGCTAAAAAGAGGAAAGGTCCAGTATGCATGAGTCTCAGTGGGAGTCAGGCCACAAGTTGCAATGGAAATGGATGTATGAAATAAACAGGTTTAAGAAGCAACTGAAATAAAGATGAATATGAATTAGTGTACTGTATCCAGAAATGTACGAAATATAATGTATAATTATGACTACTGTGGTAGTTGACGTTAGCTGGGTGTTGTTTTATTTAAATGGTTTGGGTTTACAAATGACACAGGAAGATGGTGGTCAAGTATGTAATTCCATGCATTCACAGTCATGAAGATGACTAATTAAAGCCATAGATGCTGAACAGGAAGTAAGACAAAGGTTTCATGAGCAAAAAAACAAAGAGCTGACGGAACTCAGCTTAGATCAGTCTGAAATAGGGTCCAGACCCGAAACATAATCTATTTATTTCCTTCCATAGATGTTGCCTACCATGCTAGCTACTGTCAACATTTTGTTTATTGTCAGAGGTTCCAGCAACAGCAGTCTCTTGTGTCTCTGGACTTTCATAAAATCCATCTGAAGAAATAATCTACTAGAATTATAGGAATATAGAGTGGATATTTCAGAGAAGTCAATACATGTTGCAGTGACAAATCCAGTCAACAAAGAGACAGAGTAATCAATTGAATGTATAGTTTGCTGAACCTCAATTATATATTAATAGAAATAGTTAATTGATTACATCCTGTTATCTGTGTAAGGAATTGATAATTTGAATGGGCTTAGTCTCTATAGTGTACTCTTAAAAACTGATTATACCATGTGGTACGACTTTTGATACGTTGTTGTAACAGATACGTTATTCAGAACTAAAGGGAACCAAGTTCAATCAATGGTGATTATACTCCAGCCCCTGGTCTCCCGAACTTCAGGAATCGAGCTGCAGAATACAGAACACACGTGTTCGTACGCACGCAGACACTGAGATCTGAGGTACTCATTCACCAGGGCAGGTAAAAGGATAGATCTTACTCTGAACATGTTGTTATCATATCGTTTATCATATTGTTTACAGTGTACTATGTTTACATATTCTGCTGTGCTGCAGCAAGTAAGAATTTCATTGTTCTATCTGGGGCATATGACAATAACACACTCTTGACTCTTGACATCAATCAGACAGAGGCTGTCTAACAATCTGT
This sequence comes from Amblyraja radiata, assembly GCF_010909765.2. Classification (NCBI taxonomy): domain Eukaryota; kingdom Metazoa; phylum Chordata; class Chondrichthyes; order Rajiformes; family Rajidae; genus Amblyraja; species Amblyraja radiata. The sequence goes on from NC_045966.1 coordinate 25,729,994, forward strand.
CCCTGTTGCACCCAATGTGTCTTGTCATAATAAAGCTACATGATAAGATTCTGGTAAACGTGGACATCTTCCCACATCTTAGGAGCCACCACTCAGTGAAAGCCGACATTAATGATACAATGCACCACCATAGTTTTTGGTCAACTTAGGGTTTGACAAAGCAGTATAGGGCATCAAGGTTCCTTACCTTCCTTTAAGGTTCTCTGGCATGGACAACCTACAACAGATATCTCAAAACACTGGGAAAATATAATCAACGCGTCTCTGTAAAATTCTTTAAATTCATTAGAGGGATAACACATCCAATGTTAGCATCATCTCCCTTGCCAACATCCCAAGTATTGATGGCCTAGTTACTCTCAATGTGCTACATTGGGCAGGTCTTTTAAATGCTCAATGCCAGATTCCTGAAGCATTTACTCTATTTTGAGCTCTGCCATGGGAGATTACCAAACAGAAATAAAAGACTCAAGGATGTGTTCTAAGCTTCCTTGAAGAAATGCAACATTCCCACTGACTTGTGGGAATCTATGGCTCAAAACAGCGGAAAGTGAAGAAGGAGCATTCCAGATGGTATTGTAAAGCTCAAAACCATGAACAGAATCTGACAGAAGCACAGCACAAGCGGTAGGCAAAGTGGATCACCTCACCAACTACCCACCAATCCTTGCCCATCTGAGAAAAAGTCTGCTTCGTTGTCGAGAGTATTCAAGATAATATATTATTGTGATTTAGAATTAGAGGGAAATCAGAGATATGGGGAAAAGGGAGTAAGATTGACAATTGTCTATTTTGTTAAATGCAGAATAAGCTTAATGCAAGAGTAATCTGTTCCAATTCTTTTTCCTATGTCATTAAATGCTTAGGATGCTAAGATCAGAATCTTGTAACAATTCAGATCCTCACATTTCATGCAAATGCAATTTAATTCCTTCAAGTAATCATGGTAACTCCCATTGAGAATTCTATTCTTTTGGTTTATAATGAATATCTCAAGTTTGAAAATTAGTCAAACCAAGTCTTTAATTTCTGGATAACTATTATGGGACAAGTAATCCAGCAAAACTTTTCAAAAAGCATTAAAAGAATGCAGATTCAGAAAATTCCTTCAAAGAGCACACTGAACGGTAGTGCCTCCACTCCCTTTATGGTGGCAAGTATGAAGATGCTGAAATACTACATTAAGTGTATGACTAAAATGAGCAACTGCTAACTTCCTATTTTTATTTTCCCAAAAATGGCTAGATTTTATTTTTTTAATCCATTTTATCTACCATTCCCTTTGATCTAAACATAGCTACTAACAAAAAAGCAAGATTGGCATCAATGCAACAATGTTCAAGACAGTATAAAATAGTGCAGAAGCTGGAAATGTGAACAGGAAACAAAAAATGCTTGAAATACTCACCAAATCAGGTGGCATCTATAAGGAGAGAAACAGAGTTAATGTTTCAGATCAATGATCTTTCCTCTGCTCAATAAATTATACTTACTAGATTCATTTATTTATTATTAATATTCTGATATTTATTCTGAAACCTAAATCTGGTGTTTGCTCCACTGCAGATTTATATGGCAAATTTGTTGAAGCAATGTAATACCTGACAGACACGATGTTAAAATGTTGAGGAAATTAATAATGAAGGATTCAAGTAAAACATTTACAAAACTACAAAACTTCCGTATTGTACAAAACTTCTGTGAAATGTGACATTTTTCTGATCTCTAAGAACCCAGCTCTAATATATTGATACTATTTTTTTGATCCATCTACAAACATAGAATATGAATATGCAAGTTTGTTTTAAATTTAAAAATTCAATTTCTGTGATTCTTTTGTAAATATATTTTTATTTTATTTTTCCTTTCATCTCTAAAATGTTTCTAACAGTTGTTGAAGCTGTCAATGGAGCAGCACTCTCCAAGGATATATTTAGTTTTAAAGGCCCAGTGACTGACATCTAAACAAATGAACACTTGCCTTGGTTCCGTCTGATCGACATTGGCCAAAATGTTGAGGTCAACATCAAAGTGTCACATGAACATTCTGTCATGGGCCATTGCAAATAACAACCTCGTCAGCAAGGGAAAAAATAATGTCAGTAGATATAATTCTGATAGATCTAAATGTTTTTATTTTATAAAATCTATTGCAAATATTGATTTATATATTGGAAATGTTGACATATATTTTGAATTGTGCTCCAGCAAAATCGCCTAAAAAGTTGTTATTTGCAAATACTTGGTGGCTTTATGGCATTACTGTATATTCTCAACGGCACATTTTATTCTTTTCAGCTTAACTTTTCAGTTCTCACGAAGCGTCTTTGATTGGAAATGTTCATTGTTTCTCTTTGCGCAAATGATGCCTGCCTTGCCAAGTGTTCTCTGCATTTGCTGTTTAATCTTCTGCCTTAGTGTATTAGAGAGTTGAAATGAATTGGGTGCCAGATTTGGTGGAAGGGGATGTCATCAGGGAACATTATGGGGTAAATGAGGAGAACACATGAAAGACAAAATTGTGGTTGGAAGATGGGGGATAATTTCACGTGTAGATGATGAAAATGTTTGAAAGGGTATGTAAGGAGTAGGGGAATAAAAGTTCAGACAAGGATATTACCTGAGGGTGTTGATCAGACTGGACTCATTTGGACAGAGGTTTACAGAGATGATCAGAGGGGTCATAGGAGAGATGACTGGGCATGGGAGTTGTTGGCCAGATGATAATTGAGCCTGATCAATAACCTTGGAATATTCCTCACCATCCTCCATCTGCTCCATGATGACATGTAATCCTCAGCAAATGATTCACGTCAGGCTGGTATAAACTGGATCCATATTATCACATCTGTTCTGTTCTCAATCAATTCTGATGAAGGTTCGCTGATGAGGGCGTGTTCCTCTTCTTATCGATGCTGCTTGACTTGCTGAGGCTTTTCTGTTTACGTTTCAGATTTCCAGCACTGATTTTTTTTTTAAATCTTCTTCTTAATACTGGACGTCACCTCCAACAAGCTCCATACTACAATGGAGTTAATCTACAGAACAAGAGGGAAGTGGTTCAACCTTCATCATTTCTGCTGCAGAACAATAGAGCATAGAACAGTACAGCCCAGGAACAGGCCCTTCAACCCACAATGTCTGTGCTGAACACGTTGCCAAGTTCAACTAATCTCCTCCATTTTCATGTGATGCATATTTCTCCATTCCCTGCCTATCTCTGAGCCTACCAAAAAGCCACAATTGGATCTGCTTCCACCACCATGCCTGTCAGCACGTTCCAGGCATTCACCACTCGCTGTTAAAATACTTAACTTTAAAATGTCTCACTCTAATCTTAAAGCTATGCCTTCTAATCAACCTTGGGAAATAGGTTCTCATTGTCTTACCTATCTACACTGCTCTTAATTTTATATACTTCTCACAAGTCTCTCCTCAACCTTAACCTTGGACCTACATCCACTGCTCTACCCCAATCAATCACCTTCATAACCTCCTCAAAAAACTCAAATCAAGTTTGTTACACATGACCTGCCACAGACAGTCATAATTACCCCCATCTTTTCTAAATGCAAGTAAATCCTAACCCAAAGCATCCTCTCCAATAGCTTCCCTGCCACTGAGGTTCACAGGCCTAGAATTTCCTGGATTATCTCTACTTCGCTTCCTTAACAAAGGGACAACACGGCTGCTCTCCAGTCCTCTAGGACCTTGCTTATGATGAGACAAGATACAAAGATCTTCATCAATGTCGTCAGGCCTTGAGATTTTATCCATCTTAATTTTTTTCAAGAGACCCAACACCACCTCCTCCTTGATCTCAAATTACCCTAGCATATTAGTATACCCCACACTGATCTCACTATCTTTCATATTCTTCTCCTTGGTGAATACACATGCAAAGTACTCGTTTAGTACTTTGCCTACATCCTCTGATTCCAGGCATAAATTCCCTCTTTTACCTTTAAGTGGTGTTATCTTCTCCCCAGTTACCCTCTAGTTTAAACCATATGTATAAAAAGCCTTGGGATTTTCTTGAATCTGACTTGCAAATGACACCTCTTGGCTCGTTTTGGTCTTTCTTATTCTGTGCTTGTGATCCTTGACCCAAAAACTCTGCCTAAGAAGAAGTGTGAGATAATTCTACCCATCAGTAAAGTCCTGAATTAATTAAAAAAGCTGTCCAGATTGCAGTTCCTTCCACATCCAGTTCACCAAATTGCCAACTGTATTCCTAGGAAATCTAAATTACAATTTGTCTTTGTGTACTATAGGTGTGTCTGTTTGCTTGTTGAATAGCATATTGACAGGCACACCCTTCATTATGCAAAATAGAATTTTGGGTGTTTAAAATTGATTGTTATTAAATAATAGACCTTATTGTACACCCACAATAAAAACTCAACATTCCAGAAATGCTCAGCAGACCTATCAGTACTTGTGTAAAGATGAACAAAATTACTGGTTAAGACTGGCAATTGAAAAAATATCAGCATTCAAATCTTTCACAGAGTTCACCGATCTATAATGTTACCATCGCTTCCCTCTCCAAAGCTGCTTTCTGACCTGCTGAGTATTGTATTCACAGTATTTCTAATTCTGGTTCATTTAATGTTTTATGCACAAACAAATCTAATATATACACATCTACAAACTGAAGGAATCCACCATTCTCGGCCTATAATTCCAGAAACATATCTCATCTCTTACCATTGACACAGAAACACAGGATCTCTTCAGTCACATAGAATTTTGTTTTGAGCACATTTATCGTTAGTGTTTGGTTTTGAATTATTTATTTTAGGTTAATTTACTCTTTGAATTTCTTTTTAAAATTTGTCTAGGTCTTGATATTGTGATAATGTACCCTTTTAAACGATATTGTTTGTTGACATTAACGTAATAATTTTTTCCTACTTAATTTTAAATATGACCATTCATTATTTGTCATTTGATGCCAGTGAAATGTCTGCATTGTAAACAACGTGCCCAGCCACCACAGCCATATCGTTTTTTGAAATAATATTTTAAATTAAACTTTTATATTCAATTACCCCCCAATTTTATTTATCGTAAAAATTTATTAGAGGATTTCTTCCGGTCTTTTGGAGGCCAAGATGCTTCTGAGATGATTACAAAAATAACACACAATGTTTGAATCTACAGATCGTCTTGAGTGCCTTAGGATATGTTGTTTCAATTCATATGCTTTAAATATAGTCTTAAAGCCGCGAACTTTTGTTTAATTCCCCCTGTACAATTTTATGTATGTTATTTCCTGTTGGGTTCAGTAAGCGATGTATTTTAAAGGGAGACACCTACTGATACGTGCATTTGCTTCACTCGATAATCGGAGAACATGAAGTGGAATGTTCACCTCGTCTGACAGTTACAATACTCCAGCATTTCCTCCGTTAATATCAATAGCACATCACTTCCTGCTTTTCGATATCAGAGAAAAAACAACTGTTGCACTTCCATCCGGCAACTATAACTGACTATCGTTTTTATTTACGATGCCCGCACAACAGCCTGGCACCACGAATCCCAGCCTCTTAACTGGGGAACCCCTCAGCGCACACCGAGCTGCGTTGCATTCACGACGTGCAGACTTGCAGTACCGCCACCATCCATCCACCATGGTCGGGGCAGCGGTGAGGCCACACTGCCAGCTCGGCGAGGATCGCAGCAACCGTGTCACACAGCGCGGGAAGATGGCGGATTGCTCGCTCACGGACGAAGACTTCTCCTCATTCGTCTTCAATTACCTGACAGAAAACGCAGAGTCTCAGGTAAGAAGCCGTGCCCTTGCTGGACTCGGCTGCCTGCTTGGCGACACCCCCGTCCGCCGGTCGGGCGGGTGGATGGCAACGCTTCTCCATGCAGATGCCGGGTGCCGGAGCTGGAGCGAGTTGGACCGTGCATTGCCGGTCTCTGGAAAGTCATGTGCATGTAGTGTAGTGGCGGCGAGCGGAGCACCGGCTTCACTAGTGCTGAGAACTCTGACCCGGGCGCTGCTGACCGAAGACTCGCCGCGGCTGATTGTCTTTTTGCTACATGCTTGCTACATTGTTGCAAGTGTCATTGCAGAGGGCTCGCTTCCTTCCTTCATTCATTCCGGACACGTGGGTGCACAAAGTTACAGCAAATAGCTCATATTCTTCTTACAGCGGGGCCGTGATTCGTTCCAAAGTGTGTGTGTGTGTGTGTGTTCGAGTGTGTGATGAGCCGTAGATGCAAAAATAATATACAACTTCTACTTTTTTTGCCTAAAAATCAGCCGATCGAAGCAATGCTAAAGTCGGGTTGGAATGGGGAATTAAAAACGTATCTTTCTGTTTCCTCTTTGCGGCCAATTGGAGTTGGCTTGTTTTATTTTCACAATTCTTACAGAACAGTGGGACAGATTGATTCAGCAATGTGAGAGCTTGCGTAACTCGGGATATTTCTTACTCAACAACGTTAATGCCTGTGCGATGGATCTTTGGGAAGACAGATGACTGTAACAGACTCTAGTTGTAGCCACTTTATAATTGGTGACATGTCTAAACTCGCATCGTTCGCTCAAAGAGGCGTAACTGTGAATGTCAACTGGGTTGTATAGCGGTTACAAGCCTTACTTTTCCAGCCCTACTCCTCAGCATGTTGGAAAATGCACCTCGTATAAACTTGTATAGTTTCTTGAATGCGTATTATTTTTTTAAATGTCATTGATGTTTGCGCAGGGGATTATTGTTTTTGCATTCTAATCTCCAACATTTGCGTGACCACCGCAAAAAAAATCTTGAGAAATGCTAATCATGCTTACGATATCATTTCATATCATTTATAAACTATAACTCCCGATAATGTACATTGCGTAAGAGATGCGAGCACGGGGTATGAAAGACAGTTTGATAATGTGTCACATGAGAGCTTGCTGCACCGACGAATGCTGACGTCTCTGCTTTACTACTGGGAGCTGAGAATGAACCTGATGCCACTGCATTTCTGGCACCACACGCTGCGCATCTCAAGTAGAGCGGCCACATAGTGCGTACTCTCCAATAATTAAAAACAAACCTCTTGTTTTGATTGTAGAATGTCACTATGTACGGTTATACCAGCCGATCGCGCCTGATCAGACTCCCGCAAACGTGCATGCCGTTTCATGGGTCCAGTGAAGCAGCGATGTCCTGTGCAAATTGAAAGCAAATGATTGCAGTCCCAATAAACGCAATTTTTCTGACATGTCATAACTTTCTAAGTTGTGGCTCGATATATCTAATATATTAGGACAGTGCGAAAGCTTTTTAATGGGTCACCTCAGTGTGACCCTTGACACTGCCATCTAGTGTTACAGTTATTTTTTGATGAAGGTGCATCTGGATTGTAACAGCAGCTGAGAGAAGCAACGGCAGTATTTGAAGTCTTGAAACAATCAAGCCAATATACACATTGACTGATGTGGGTACAGTAACAAAGCCGGTTGCACGAGTTCAATTTAAAGAATGTGCTTAGATGGAAAAGACTTGGAAAATTACTCTGATGTTTGGCATGGGTTATATTGAAAATATTGAGCAAATTTAGAAGTATTTATTTCAAATTGTCTCGGGTTTTATTCTGTGGTCTCAAATTCTTTAAAAGAAAAGGCCCATGAACAGACATCAGAGATGAGCAGCTTGTGTCAGTTGTTGACATGGAATAGTTGAACAGAGCAGGAAGGAACTGCAGATGCAGGTTTACACTGAAGATAGACACAAAATGCTGGAGTAACTCAGCGAGACAGACAGCATCTCTGGAGAGAAGGAATAGGTGTCATTTTGGGTTGAGACCCTTCTTCGGACTGGACAACATTTCCTCCTTTTCCAGATTCACAGCAACTACAATGATTATAGGGAAGGGCTATGATCCAACAGTTCTGTGATTAAAAAGGATACCCAATTTACAATGGTAAGGGCAATCAGAAAAATCATTCAAAACGTCACTGTCTCTTCATCTCATCATTGTATTTGTTGAATATCTTCCCTTGGAAGGTGGGGTCGCTACACTCTGACCCTTGGAATCTTGCATTTCTTACAACAATAAAATGCACTGTTGCTGCATTCATGGATTAGAGTCATAGAGTGATACAGTGTGGAAACAGGCCCTTCCAACTTGCCTGAACCGACCAAAACGTCCAAGCTACACTAGTCCCACCTGCCTGCTTTTGTTCCATATCCCATCAAACCTGTCCTATCCATGTACCTGTCCAACTGTTCTTAACAGTTGGGATAGTCCCAACCTCAACTACCTACCTGTTTGTTGCATACAACAACCACCCTTTGTGTGAAAATACTACCCCTCAGGTTCAAATTAAATATTTCCCCCTTCACCTTAAAACTATGTCCACTGGTCCTTGATTCACCTACTCTGGGCACGAGATTCTGTGCACCTTCCTGATCTATTGCTCTCATGATTTTGTACACCTCAATAGGATCATCCCTCATCCTCCTGTGCTCCAAGGAATAGAGTCGCAAGCTACGCAACCTCTCCCTATAGCTCAGACCCTCTAATCATGGCAACATCCTCGTAAATCTTCTCTTTACCCTTTCCAACTTAACAACATCTTTCCTATAACATGGTGCCCAGAACTGAACACAATACTCTAAATGAGGCCTCACCAACATCTTATACAGCGGCAACATGGCCTCCCAACTTCTGTACTCATTATAAACGTGAGCTATGTCACTGTATGTATAATCTCTATCTGAACTGTTGCCTTTCTGTGGCCAATGTAAACCTAGATATAAATGTCTACATTCATAAATTGACATAGATAAGTTTAACAAAATATATTGCATTGTCACTGAAGTGGACATCAATTTAGTTTCCAGGCAAAAATTTGAAATATCCCAGATTCATTGTTTTCTTACTTCCATTATCAAAACCACTCCTTACACTCAAAACCTGTTCATCCAATTCTAAACCTGTTTTCTTTCTTTTAACAGAACTCAATTTTGTATATTCTCGAGCTAATATTATTTGAACAATATAAGGACTCATCCTGGTATGGTGTCTACAATATGGCAGGAGATGGTGGGCTCTTGAATAGAGATAGGAAAAAAAATGTGCGGTTGCAATTGCAAAAAGAGAACGAGGAGGCTTTAGTTGAGAGATGAAATAACATGAGTTGGTTTGGAAAGAGAGTCCACTGATGTGATAGCTGATGTCTTTGTAAATTCTCCACTTTGCTCCAGCATGAATGTCCCTTTCAATGACAGAAATTGTAAGCTGGATCATGAGTTAATTATGAGTTTGGAGACATTTGTAAATAAGGGTGAGGAATTTGACTTCAGTGTGTGGGCAAAGGATTCCATTTGACAGCACTGGTACAATATGCGGGGTGGAACGAAGCACAACATTGGATATGGTGGTGGAGTTCTCAGTCACATTTTTACTCAGAGCAATGACATGACTATTGCAATAACAAATATATTTTCTCAAGAGAACATTGGCTGTCATCTCACTAAAGTTTATATGACTTTAGCTAAGCAATTGTACTGACAGCCAGTAGGTGTATTGATTACTAAAATGTGTGTAACCTTTTATCACATTGAGGTCATCTGCTTTGTGAAACAAAGTATTGATCACGTTGATCTATATTAAATCACATCAACTTCAGGTTGGTTAAGACACAGAGGATCAACGGGTTAGAAAGTGCACCAAGTAGGTTCTGCTCAAAGGTGACCTCTCATATTTAAGTAATGCAAAGAGGAAATGTTAAAGGACTCAGTTGAGCTGAAGTACAAATGTATAGTATGCTTTCTAGCATGCACTACTGGAGAATCAAATTGCTTCGCCACAGTCAGCAAGTTCTTTGCTTGCCCTACTTCATTTTCCATAAAACCTAGAACTAGCTCAAATGTAAATTACACCAGGAGGGGGGGCAAGACTCATAACATTACAGCAGGCTTATTATATAATATGGATCCAACATTGACCAAGTAGAATATCATGTTTGGACAGAAGGATTATTTTCTGATTTTGCATTCTTAAGCCATAATAAATAATAGTCCAGTGTTTTAAATGTTAGTAATATTTTAATTCAAAATTTAAGTTGTATACTTTGGATAAGCATAGCCAATACACAGCTACTGCCAATGCTTTTGTAGAATGCAAATGGAAATGTTTGAAAGAGGGGATGAAAAGGAATCGATTTGTTCATCAAATTATTTTACTACCTTCATTGTGACTGATTTTTGTTTCAAAATACAGAAAATGAATGTCACCATTTCTATTAAATGCTTGTTACATCAGTCATTTGTTTTATCCTATTGTTTTGATTAATGTTATGAAGTGTGGATGTTAATTTCTTGCTTTTATTTACCTTACATCTCTTCCATAATCAAACATATTTATTAGTTTGTTTAAGATGCCCATGTTGCTTAAGTGGTGGAAGTTATTTGGGGTTGGGGTGGTTTTATTTAGATAGCAGTTTCATTAAATAATGACATGAAGTACTATGTTACAATTGTGCATGGGTGTAGGTGCTGAAGTACAGTAAACATACTTATTAGTTTGTTTAAGATGCCCATGCCACTTAAATGGTGGAAGTTATTTGGGGTTGGGATGCTTTTATATACATACAGTAGAGAGCAGCTGGCATGTAATGGCGACATGAAGTACTATGTTACAATTGTTCATGGGTGTAGAAGTTCTGAAGAAGGGTCTCGACCCAAAACTTCACCCATTCCTTCTCTCTAGAGATGCTGCCTTTCCCGTTGAGTCTGTTCGATTTAAACCAGCATCTGCAGTTCTTTCCTATACAGTAAAGCCTCATTTTAACGGACTTCTTTGCAACAAATTTTGGTTAGATCAGAAGTACCTGCCGATGCCACCCCTAGCTCGCACCACCTCCTTGGCTGTTACAGCCCTGGTTTCTGACACCACCCCTGGCTCACGAGGTGCTGCGAGCCCTTCTTCACCCACTGCATGGTTCGGTTGACGTGGCTGTTGTTGCAACTCACTTTGATGCCCTTAGGGCAGCTCTTTCTTCAGGCTGCCATCAAAGACAAGATGCATGTGGTCACTTAGTGGCTCCCTCTACTTTCACCTGCTGCTGCATGTTCCTAGTTTTTAATGTGAAAGGCCACAAGGTGCTACAGTAGCTCAGCAGACTGAACCAGTCTGAAGAAGGGTCTCAACATCACCTATCCATGTTCTCTGGAGATGCTGCCTGACCCGCTGAGTTACTCCAGCACTTTGTGTCCTCTTGTGTGTTAACCATCTTCTGCAATTCTATGTATTTTAACTACATGCATTGATAATACCTTACTCGGTTATAGCTGACAATCAGCAACAGACAATTCCCCCCGCCCCCTCATGGTCCGTTATAGCGAGGGTTGACTGTGAGGTATCTCAATGATACAACAACCATGGTGAGGTATATAACTCCACACTGTTGAATTGTATCGACTGATACAGTAATCTGATCTATTTGTTCTTATCAAACAAAGAAGAGGCTGGTTTTAAAAAATATCAAGCCACATTCTGACAATTTCTTTTTGCATTAACATGTGGCTAGTTCAAAATCGAAGAAAATATGCCAAACACATTGCGTGTTGTTTAGTGTTCTCCATTTCTGTCTTCAATGTTGCCTTTCTGAAGTTATCTTGGTGAAGACAGTTCATGTACACTAAAATTTACACTTGTCTCATGCTTACTAATCTGGAAATAAAATAATGCGTCATGGGTTATATTTTGCAAAACACATTGTCACATTTTAATTCTCAGGATGCCAACCACAAGCCCATGTTTCACTTCAGTTTGAACATTCTCTTTTGCGCAATGTAAGAAATTTTAAGATTGTGAAATGCAGTTTAAACCATCTTAGAGCAACTGCTTCGTCAATACACTGATGGACAGAGATTTCAAAGGTCAGGTAGATCATTGAATCCATTAAGTTCTGTCAGATGTTCTCCGAACAAACTGGAGTAATGCATAATATATCAGATAAAAAAACAGTTTAACTCAGCCAGTAAAACATTATTTTAGGTTTAGGTTTCTTCTTGTCATGTATACCGAGGTAGAGTGAAAAGCTTTGTTTTGCATGCTATCCAATTAAATCAGACAATACTATACAAAAATACAATCAAGAGAAACTCAAGTACTATAGTTAGACCAAAGGGAAAGACACAGAGTGTGCAATATAGGTCTCAGCACAGTAGTTTAGTTTAGAGGTACTATGCGGAAACAACCCCTTCAGTCCACCGAGTCCATGCTGACCAGCGACCCCCGAACTCTAACACTATTCTACAGATAAGGGATACTTTTACCGAAACTGCACGTCTTTGATATGTGGGAGGAAACCGAAGCACCCAGAGAAAACTCACGGAGTCATGGGGAGAACGTACAAACAAGACAGCATCCATAGTCAGGATCGAGCCCAGGTCCCTGGCACTGTAAGGCAGCAACTTCACCACTGCGCCACCATGCCTACCCCAAAATACACCAGTACTTTGCAGTACATCAGTTCCACAGACAAAGTCCAATGTCCACAATGGTGTCGAGGTGAATTGGACAGTACCCTAGCTTACGGAAGAAGTGTTTGAAGCCAGATAACAGAAGCAAAGAAGCTGTTCCTGAGTGGTGGTGTGTACTTTCAAGCTTCTGTATCTTCCACCTGTAGTTGAAACAATTCTTAAGGAGCTTAAATAATTCAGTTTAAGAATTCTTAGCTATTTATGGAAACCATTGTTTTCTGTGTGGGAACATAAGAAAGAGGAGGTGAAAATAAGGGGAAAAAAATGTAATATCTGCGTACTTCTCCTTATTCCCATAATGCTGGTTAAAATGTTTGTAATGTCATTTGTGGAAAGAAAAATATACTTTGGTTTTGAGAAGTATGATAAGTTTAAAGTACCATGTCAGTGGTAGTAGATGGATCAAATGTCCCCCTTTGGGTTTGGCCAGCATGCTGACAATACAACTTGAGAACCGAGAGTTCTTAATACCAGGGTATCTATTCATCAGAACACTGGCAACATATTACAGATGCCAGAGATGGATGTATCTTCCACCAGCTTGGTTCAGCCTTTGAAAACTTTAGTTGTGACCTCTGAACCTCCCTATTCATATTCTACTGAATAATTGATCTGCACAAGCACAATTTGGTCCCTTATTATGTTATAAATCTCAATCCTATTTCCTTATGTTTTGTTTATCTAACATAGTAGGCATACTGTCTGGCTAACAAAATTGCTCTAAATACTGACATTAATGGAATGTTGTTAAATTGTAGCAACAAGTTTGGAAAAGATTAAAACAGACTGGCATCTTGTGCGTTTCAAAAGGGACAGTGATAATGTGAGTTAATTAATGTTGAAACCAATTCCTATATTCCTCAATAGCTAGTTTCGCCATAGATCAGCGATTAAAATCGTCCTGTTTGGTTTCTTTCTGACAAACAGCACAGTGGGTGTGCTGTGGTATGAACATTTCACTGACAACTCCTTTAGTTTGGAAATTTGTGCGTCAGCTGTGTTGCATAAGTGTTCTGTAATGTTTGATAATGTGGCAAATTTGGCTGGATCTCACACTTGTTCCATATATGCTCTGACTGATCATGGAATCTCAGATATCCTCAAAAATTCTTTCTCCAGCTCTTGTCTCCATTTTTGGTTCTTTTTCAACATACTTCCTTTTATATTACTTAAACATTCCTGTTTAACTCCATACATGTACTTTTATGTTAAAAACATATTTAAAATAAAAACAAGCCTGACTACTTTCAATAGCTCTGGTGAATGTGCAAAAGAATACTTGCACAAATTTATTTCAAAGCATTGCAGTAAAATGTGTTGGAAGTAATCTTTCTGTGTTAATTGATTTCTATGTTTAAAAAGTAATGATTTTGAAATGTGTGATTGTTTTCAGATACAGAGGTGTGCACTTTGGCCTTTGTAAGATCTTTGCTAAAGTTATCAGCAATGTACGGTGAAATATTTAATTGAATAACATGCAAGTACTTAATTATTTTATAATTTTCGAATAAAATCTTGTCATTTCCCTCAGGTCACAAGATGACTTGCTGGTTCTTACTTTGGAAAGGGCCAAGTGAGGGAGTATGGATAACCTATTATTGCCCTGTACCTGCTCTTACTTTTCCCTATGTCCCTGAGAGGACTGCCCACGCTGTGTACGACAGTCTGCTTGATTAGGTATAACCTGGAATTGATAAACTGCTGATATATTTGACTTTAATCATTGCATAAAATCGCCACAACGGCATATTTGAAACTGAATATGGGAAGGAAAATGTAATGAACCACTGACAGGATGACCTGCCTGACACAAGTAATCAACGATAAATCACTGCTCCTTCATTGTTTGAAGAATTTAGCCCAAAAATGTAGTTGTGAGTATCGTTTGCTAACTCCTGAACTGTTTGAGTACCATTTAGTACAGTTTCTTCAGAATCTTACCTATGTTTTTAAAAATAAATCTCATATACCCTTCAAGTACTGGGCCCCATGACCAAACACCCATGTTGCACGATGCTACACCTGGTTCATTATATCAACAGTCTTGTGATAAGGAGAAGGAAGCCACTATTTTGACACTTGCTGGTGAGAATTATCATTGGCAACATTCAGTTCCTGTTATATTAAGCTGTCATTAAATGGAGAGAACTTAAAATGGTAGAGTTCAAGGGTGGATGGTAAACAGGACATGTTAAAGTTGTCCGTGTGTCAAGTCCAAGTATTGGGAAAATTGGGTTAAGTTTTAAATACTTTTCTGTATTACTGATGTTACTATGGTGAATACAATTCCAAATAGCTATATGTGAATTATTGTTGAAATGCCTGGAGGCATAATAATGAGTTAGACAAATGTATGTTCTTTCATGTTATTCCAATAGATAGTTGGTTCTCAGCACAAATGTTTTACCTTACAAAGTACTGTCTGGCTAAAATTACAGACTTTAACTAACAGTGTTGCACTGTCACATTCTTTAGTGTTTGGTAAGCTTTCATTGTACTATAAATATTGTGAAACTATGTCAGGGTATTTTTCATGAAATAATATTTATTCACTACAACATTTCCAATCTTGGAAAACATATAATAGTGTCAGTGTTGCCACTAACTACATTTGTTTCCGTTTTTGATACTTTCACCAAAGGACTGATTAATATTTGAAAATGCTAGCTCTAACATGTCAGTTGTAGGATTATCCTTTCCTGTACAAACATAGACCAGGGAGCTGAATTCCAGCAGAGAGGCGTGAGTGACTTCCTTGGCGTCAAATCAGCATTTGGTTTGTGTGTGGTATCAAGGAACCCTGGTAAAACTGGACACAAAGGGGAGTTGTACCTTACACAAAGAATGGTGATTATAGTTGTTTGAGGTGAATCATCCCAGTCCCAGGATATTGCTGAGGGCCATACACACCTCCATATACAACTACTTATTCAGCGAGCTTCCTTCCATCATGAGCACTAATCTTCACCGGTGATTATAGATTGTTCAGTTCCAGCCACCAACTTCTTAACAACAAAA
Organism: Amblyraja radiata; assembly: GCF_010909765.2. Lineage (NCBI taxonomy): Eukaryota > Metazoa > Chordata > Chondrichthyes > Rajiformes > Rajidae > Amblyraja > Amblyraja radiata. Next base: position 25,745,515 of record NC_045966.1, read on the forward strand.
CTGTCCACCTCCAGTCATGGGCTGATTAATTGCCAAGTATTGTGTAGCTTATATGTCAAGCGACAATCATCTTTAATCAGAGGCACCCTAACCACCTACCCTTGACAATCAAGGCATTATTGTTGTTAAGTTAGCCACTGTCAATATCCTGGGTTGTCACCATTAACTGGACCAGTTAATATACTGTAAATATGGAGGGTACAGGACTAGGTCAGTGGTTGGGTATGTTGCAGGAAATGACTTGCCTAGGGAAATGACTCTTCTGGGGAGATGCTAACTGCATTTCGTTGTCTCTGTACTGTACACTGCACAATGACAATAAAGCTTGAATCTGAATCTTACCTCCTGACTCCTTGAACTCATTTGATCTACACAGAACAAGCGAGGAGTGTATGGAATGCTCTCCACCTGCTGAAATAAGTGGAAATCAATGTATATTTACACAGCTTGATTCCATATAGTAGTCACCACCTTAATTGTCTCCCCTTTTTCTTACTATTAATTTGAGACATTTTATGGGTAATCAGTGACAGAAGAATCATTTCACATGATTTTTGGGTCAGGATATCAAGTAAACCCATTCACAGAGATTCCCCTTTCTGTTTGATATCTTTATTATATTTTTCCACCCTTTAGGTTTAGTTTTTCATATAAAATATGAAGCAGTTTCTAATTCTGTGCAAGATATAAATTATAATGCAGCTATTACGTAATACGCACTTTAAATGGTAACCAGATTTACACTGTCAATGTGGAGAATTATGCTGCCTTTACTCTCTGGCCCTTTCAAATATCAAGTCAATAACTTGCCACGAAGAAGGTGACGTGCATAAATCTGCTCAAAAGCCACAAAGTAACTTTAATTGTTTTACAAATGTAAAACATTGTTGCACGGGAACAGGGTGGGGTTAAGCACCCCGTAGAGCCTATTCCAACATAACAGGCAAAATATCTGGACTCCATGTTCTGCCTTTGAGTCTCTTGTCCAGAGTAGGTGCATTGAGGAACAGAGGACATAGGTTTAGGGTGAAGGGGAAAACATTTAATAGGAATCTGAGGGGTAACTATTTCACACAAAGCGTGGTGGGTGCATGGAACAAGCTGCTAGAGGCAGTAGTTGAGGCAGAGACTATCCCAATATTTAAGAAACAGGCAGGTACATGGATAGGGCAGGTTTGGAGGGATATAGACCAAATGCGGGCAGGTGGGACTAGTGTAGCTGGGACTTGTTGACCGGTGTGGGCAAGTTGTCTGAAGGGCCTGTTTCCACACTGTATCACTTTATATCTATGATCCATATCCCTTGATCTAATAGCACAAAATCTGGCAATCTCACATAAATGTTTCAATACATCCAATATCTGGTCTTTGGAAAGAGAATTCAAGATTTCTATTAGACTTCATGCAAAAGTACACTCATGATTTCTGAATGACCTACCAATTTGAAAGAATATCATAAAGAAATACAGACCTCCTACATCCGGATATCTGTTAAATTAGATCAAAGCAGATATTTGACCTCAGCACCACGATCCTACACTAATTCTTTGATTCCCTTTGTATCAAAATATCTACTCCACCGACTGATGTCAGGTTAATTGCTCTGTAGTTCACAATTATTTCTCTCTCACTCATTTCTTAAATAGTGGGGTGACATTTGTGACCGTCAATATGTCAGAGCAATTCATGATTCCGTGGAACTCTGGAAGATAACCAGTGCACTTACTATCTGCACAGCTACCTTATTAAAATAAAAGCCTCTGGAATTTGAAATGATTTAGTTTAGTTTAGAAAGACAGCGCGGAAACAGGCCTTCTGGCCAACCAACTCCATGCCAACCACCATACACTAGGTCTATCCTACACACTTACAAACCTGCAGGTGTTTAGAATGTGTGAGGAAACAGGAGCATCCAAAGATAACACGCGCATTCACATGGAAAACGTTCAAACTCCGTACTGACAGCACCCCTTGTCTGGATTGAATTTGAATCTCTGGCTCTGTAAGACAGGGAATCTACCGCTGCGCTTTTGTGTTGCCCCAAAGGTAGCTGTATACTGTCAGGCAGCCACTGTGGTGGTTAATGGACAGACAATCTTTTTGGGTCGGGACCTTTCTTTATACTGAGTCCTCCATCAGTTTGTTCTTTACTTGTGTTTCTACCTTTTCAAAACTTTGCTCTGCAGGCCATTGGATCTTAGGGATCAACTTTCAATCCAATTATTTTCTTCCATGCTTTTTATTTGCTACTGTTCATTTAATTAATTTCTTCAATCACATTGGGTTGTTGTTCTCATTTGAGTTCACTGTCATTTGTTCCTTCTCCAATATAATATCTCCTGTTTTAATCTGCAAGAGATCCGCATTAACTTTAGATCTTTCCATTTTACGTATCCGCCAATGCTTTTACAGACTGTCGTTATATTTCTCACGAGATTCTTGTATTTTACTGCTCCTCCTTTGACGCATTTTGAAAAAAATGAAAATCTCAGAGATACTGTTTTTTTGTAAACATTGTAAGCCTTTTCCTTGGATCCAATACTTTCTTTAGCCTCTTTTGCTAGCGAGATGGACCACTTTACCTATTATGGTTACATGCTATAAAGGGAGAGATGTTCATTACAAACTACTTGAACTGTTACTATTGCACATCTACTGTCATATTGTCAACGTTGTTTTTCTCAGCCAACTCATTCCCCATATCTTTGTAGTTTCCTTTCCAGAGATATAATTTTATTTCAGATTATACCGTATCACTATCAATTTTTATACAAACCTGTATTGCATCCCTACATTAAAATAAAGCTCTTTCGGTGACATTAGAATAAAGCAGAACTTTATATTTTCAGTATTGATGATAGAAGTTGGAGTTCTGGAATAAAACCAGAAGATGGGGAGAACATGAGTAGGTCAGGCAACATTAGCTGTGAGGAAAACAGTTTACTTTTCAATCAATCCCTCTTCATCAGACCAGTTTTGAAGTTGGTGCTTCATGTTTTGAGGTAAATATGATCTGTTATTATACCAAGAATGCTATTCTGGCATAAGAATTTGATGGGAATACAGATGAACAAATATGATACATTATTTGTAGAGGATTGTAGCCAACTGGTTATGCATAAATGTCTTAAATATCAAAGGGTTGCTTCAGGATCAACATCTTTCATTGTTGGCTTCAGATATATGAATTGTGATTAATGACAGTGTTGAGGAAGATAAAGAGGAAAAGAATGAGTTTTCTCCCTGTTGTGTTCTTTGCAGTAAGGCAAATCTCACCTGCGAGAGATTCTGTTTATGAAAGGATTTTTCCGCATAATTAGCATGAAAAAAATGATCTAGCTCTCACAAGTATGAGAGATAACTGGGCATTTGCATCTGTTTGGGCAGAGAAACTTAAAGATGCCATTTATGGTTTTCATTGTTTACCAGGTATGAATTAACAGCCATTAAAGAAATAGGATATATATTTTTTATTTTAATGTAACAATTTTTCATCACAGTAATCCAAATGTTATATTTTTATAGATATTTATATGGCTCAGTTTAATAGCTGCTGATTTTAAGTATCTTCATATGGCATGCTGAGTTTATAACCTTTTCATAATATATTTTAGATATTTAATGTAATCTTTCAAACCAAATGCTAAAAGTAGTAAATTGAGATAGAACTTTAACTAGCTGTGGGATGTGCTCTTTTAAGATGAAAGAAGCTAAGGCAAAGATTTTTTAGGGATGGTGTTATTCATTGTAACTATCCCAATTATTAAATAAAGTAGGGTGCAGAACGGAAGTCTTTTCAAAGTCTTATAGAATTGATTTATAGAGACTATAACATTGTTCCTGTCTTGGGAAAGTTACACTGACCTATGTGTTAAAAAAAACTAATCTTAAAGATAAGGTTGCTTGTCAGTGAATATTGCTTTATTCTTAACAATTTAATTTACAGTATTCTAGCTGCTGAGACACATTTTTAATGCAAACTGGCTGTCTTCCTGTATAGGAAGGAACTTGAGATGCTGGTTTAAACCTATATCATCTGCGACTTGTGCTTGCAATAAGCAGGTAACCTTTCCCAATCTACCGGGTTTTGTACTTGGCGACCGAGGGAAACATATTTTTTGAAACCAAGATAGTAATGGAGACCAATGGATGTGCAGAGGCAACATTATCTGTGACAGAGACGCACCTAGGCTTTGAGGTTTACAAACCCACTGACTCCCACAACTATCTCGATTACACTTCTCCCCTCCCTGCTTCCTGCAAATAATCTATCTCCGACCCCCAATTCCACTGTCTATGCTGCATCTGCTTCCAAGATGAGGTGTTCCATACCAGGACATCTGAGATATCCTCATTCTTTAGGGAACGGGGGTTCCCCTCTCCCATCATAGATGAGGCCCTCACAAGTGTCTCCTCGGGACCCCGCAGCTCCACCCCTGCTCCCCTTCCCCCTAGTCACAGCAGAGATAGAGTCCCCTTAGTCCTTACTTTTCACCCCATCAGCCATCGCATACACCACATAATCCTCCGACATTTTCGCCAGCTCCAACGGGATCCCATGACTAGTTACATCTCCACCCTTCCGCCTTCCGCAGAGACCGTTCCCTCCGCAACTCCCTGGTTTACTCATCCCTTCACACCCAAACCACCCCCTCCCCAGGTACCTTCCCCTGCAACCGCAGAAGATGCAACACCTGTCCTATATCTCCTCCCTCGACTCTGTCCAGGGACCCCAACAGCCCTTTCAGGTTAGGCAGAGGTTAATTTGCACCTCCTCCAACCTTATCTACTGTATCCGTTGTTTAAGATGTGGATTCTTATACATCACCGATACAAAACATTGACTGGGCGATCGTTTCGCTGACCACCTTCGTTCAGTCTGCCTGGACCTACCTGATCTCCTGGTTGCCAAACACTTTAACTTTCCTTCCCATTTCCACACTGACCTTTCCGTTCTAGTCCTCCTCCGTTGTCAGAGTGAGGCTAAATGCAAATTGGAGGAACAGCATCTCATATTTTGCTTGGGCAGCTTACAACCCAGTGGTATGAATATTGATTTCTCCGACTTCAAGTAACCTTGGCATGAATTCTCTCTCCATCCCTCCCCCACCCAAGTCTTCTCGTTTTCACCCAACAAACAGCTAACAATAGACTTTCTTTATCGTCATTACTTTGTTTGCATATCTTTCATTCATTGTTCTATATCTCTCTGCATCATCGTCCATATCTCTCGTTTCCGTTTCCCGTGATTTTCAGTCTGAAGAAGGGTCTCGACCAGAAATGTTCCTTCTCTCCAGAGGTGCTGCCTATTTGTGTCTGAGGTTTAAATCATATTGCTGGATTTAATTTCATCATAGTCTAAACAAAAATATTGTTTAAAATGCTTTGTGCTAAACTGTGAGGGGCTTGGACACCCCTTTGGACAACATAGCGGTTAGAAGCAAGTATAGTATATGACCTCTCAAATCTGCTCTACCTTTGAATAAAGTCATCGCATACATTTCCGATATTACTTGTATTCCTAGATCCCCTTGGTGACCAAAACTTTATCGATTTTTGGCAGGAATAGACTCATTGACTGAGCATCTTGAGTATGGGTTTTCCCTCTGTAAAATAAGATCTATCAAACAGCACGTGAAAAGTGAGATGATCTTTTAATTTGCTGCTATTTTAAGAAGATTTGTTAATTTAAGAATTGGATGAACTTCATGCTCTTCAGGTGTTGCCATGTATTTTTTCTCCAGGTAAAAGACCCACACATCTGACGTAACTCAGCGGGTCAGGCAGCAGTTCTGGAGAGCCTGGATAGGTGACATTTCGAGTTGGGACCCTTCTTCAGACTGATTGTAATGGTGGTTGGGTAGGGGGAGGGGAGAAAAATGGAAGAGAGTTGGATAAGTGGATACAAGTGAGGGATATTTTGGATTAGTTGATGGTTGGGTAAGGGCCAGAAATGTAAAAAAAATCAAAAGGTAGTGAAATAGGAGACAAGATTAGTTTAGTTTATGATTGTCATGTGTACCGATGTACAGTGAAAAGCTATATTTAGCATGCTATCCAGTCAAAGACAAGACTGTACCTGAATACAATCAAGCCATCTACAGTGCACTGATAAAGGGTACGATATTTTGTGCAAAAATATAACATTGAAGTCCAATTTAAACATAGTTCAAACGTCTCCAATGAGATAGATGGGTGGCCAGGACTCCATTCTAGCTGATGAGATCACCGTTCAATTGACTGATAACAGTTGGGAAGAAACTGTTCCTGAATCTGGAGGTTTACGTTTCCAAACTTCTGTACCGCTCGCCTGATGGGAGTGGGGAGAAGATGGAGTGACCGGGATGAGACTGATCCTTGATTATGCTGGCGGCCGTGTCGGGGCAGGGTGAAGTGTAGATGAAGTTAATGGAAGGGAGGCTGTTCTGTGTGATGATCTTAGGTCATGGATGGAGCTGTTCATAAACCACTCTCTGATGCATCCCAATAAGATTATTTCTAAGGCGCATCTGTAGAAGTTAGCTCCCTCAAAAGGGCAGCTAATATCATCAATGATTTACGATACCCTAGCCATACTCTCATCTTGTTTTACCATTCTGAAGAAGATACAGGGTCTGGGAGCCATGACCTCCAGCTTCAGGAACAGCTGTTTCCCAATAAACATTAGGCTCTTTAGCCACACAGCACAATCCTAACCACAACTCTACCTCAGCAATAAACTACTATGGACTTTGTAGAAGTTATACCACATACTTAAGCTTTCACTATTTACAAAAATTCCAGTGTTTCTGGTTTTATGTAATTATTTGTGTGTGGTTGCTTTATCCAATTTAACAAATATTTTTGCTTGTAATGAACCATACTTTTAACAAAATACTTTTGCTTGTTCTGTCAGTGTTTATTTGTGGCTACGTTTTGAATGTGATGCCAACACCTATGATCCATTATCCTGAATTACGTTATTATGAGAGTGGAGTTGGAAGATTATTGAGACAGCCATTTAATTAACTTCATTAAAGACGTAGCCAGGCCTGCTCCATCTGTTCACATTAAGGATGCTTAGATTGGTAATGTTTTGCCTTGTAATTGCCATTTATAAAAATGCCAGTGGACCATCAAGTACAAAAACAAACAAAAACAGCTTCAGAGATAATATAATCACACACTGGTTACAGCATGAAAGGAGGCTTGTTTGGCTAGTTGCTTCCACACCAACTCTAAGCAATAGCGATCCACATCACTACCTACATTCTTTCCTTTCTGATAGTTATAACAGTTTCCCTTTGAATGCTGCAATTGAATCAACCTCCGTGCTTTGAAAGTGACTTCAAAGTAGTACAAGGAATCTGCTACCTTGTCCAAGGATAGGAACTTTATATTTTACTGAGGGGATTTTGAACACACAGAAAATTACAGACTCTAATTGTGTGTCATGATCGCTCGATTTTCACTGAAAAAGGACCTGACAGCTTACAGCAATTTAGATTGATCTTGACCTTCTAAAATCTTGCTATTTTCCTATTTAAAAAAAAATGTTGCTAATTACAGTGTTTTTCATTAGTCATTTCCTGGCTTTCTCCCACATTCCTCCAAACCAGCTTATTTTCTCACTGGCAAACAGTTGAAACAGACAAGTGTTGCACCACTGTTTAATTTAAAATTAGAATCAAAGACCTGCAAAAGTTTAAAAAAAAACAAAACAGAATATTAAATACAATTAGAATTTACTAAAATTGCAGTATATCAACAAATTTGATTTTAATTTGTCAGGCCTAAAAAATACCAGTATATGCCATTTTGCTGCTTTGTTTCTCACAGTTTATTACCCTTCAAAGTTGAGTTAATGTTATTTGTCTAGTTAACTGAGCATTGTGCTACTTGGGAATGACAAATTAGCATATTGTGAGCAGATTCAGACTAGACAGGAACTAAAAATCAAAGATGTTGTAGATGGTATCGGGTTTACCGATGAACAGATGTAGACAGTTCTGGATTTTATTCTAGATTCATATGCAGTTAATTCTGCATACTAGGTATTCTGACTACTCAAAACATACTAGATCCATAGATTTTTCAACTACACTATACTAACTGGCATGTTTCTAAAATAAACAATTGAGATCCTTTAAGGAGTGATACATTGTTCGCAAGCTTTTGTTTTCTCTAACTTTAGAAAGTGGGTGTCAGTCACAACAGTTTAATTCTGACTTGAGACAAGGTGGACTCTCCATTGAGAGTTTGTGTATTGATCTAGAACAGAGCTCTAACTGTTATTTTCTCTCTTTTTAATTGAAGTATTCCCCAGTACTCCAGCTGAATGTAAGTTTAAGGCAGACACATAAACAAACTTTCCCATTCACTGAATCACGGGAGGACAGAACTAATTAGATTACAAATTTATCTTCAGTTTCTAACATGCATAATTTTGTTGCAGTTACACCTTGTACTTTGTTTCCAAAATTTGATTCCTTTGAAATCAGTTTGTATTTGCTGCTGTTTTGCATTTCGTGCAAAAAACCAAGGGCATATTTTTACTCTGCTTTTTTAAGGTCAAAAACAATTGTTGCAAAATACATATCCGAGCATCAAAAAGCAAATATTTTGATGCATTTGTTCCTACACCGTACATAAATGGAAATAAAAACTATCTTGTGTATACATTCGGGAGAATAAATTAATATCTGTTCCTTCTTCTTCAAACAATTGCCTTGGAAGTTGTCTGTTGAGTGATAGAAGTGATAGAGAATAGTTTTTTGCATAATTCATCCTGAATTTTATGGTTACTTTTCTTTGCTAACTTAGGTTCAATTGTGATAACAGATTGGATAATAGGAAGTTGACCTCTGCACTGTTATGCAAGGAGATAATGAAGGATGGGCGGCCTTTTGTTGCAGTTCGGTGGTTGAGAAGAGTTTTGAATTGTTTAGTTTGAAAGCATGTCTTCCATTTTGGATGTTATTGGCTCATGAACCTCTGCCAGGCTGCTTAGGCAGTCAGTAGAAACATAAGATACCTTCATTACTGAGAACTGGTCCTGTTCAGAGTTGTTGTTCGCTGGTTTTGCGTGGGGCCATTGACAGCGTGTCAGCTATGTGCATGTCTTTGCCTTTTTTACAGACAATGTTGAAATCAAATTGCTGCAGCTGCATCATCATCCATTGCAGGCGAGCCGGAGCATCGTGAATGGGCATGTTCAAGATGGTGACCGGTTTCTATAATCACAGACTTTCCAAAAATAAAGTCTTTGAATTTCGTGCAGGCGAAAACCACAGCAAGTTATTATTTTTCAATCTTGGCGTAACGTTGTTCAGTATCAGTTAGTGTGCAAGAGGCATATGAAACAGGCTTGCAGTCGCCATCGGCAGCAGTCTGCAGGCAAGCCGCACCGTCCATAATGGGACGCATCACATATGAGCGTGGGTTTGGAGGCGTGGGTTCGTATCCCACTTCTGACACCATGTAATAAGTCGAGTCGGACACACATCAAGATACAACACATGTTTATTAAAGTCCACTTACAGCATCGGTCTGCAGTAAGTACAGTAACTAGCAACTACACAGACTGAAATACGTAGGCAAGCTCTTGGTAATATAAATCGAATATAGGCGGAGCAACTACTAACAAGCACTACAATTGGTTAGTAGGAAATAACCAATCTACAAATTGTTGTTGCAATGTGATTTTCTATTGTAAAGGGGCAGCACTGTGGCACAGCTAGTAGAACCACCATCTCACAGCACCAGAAAATCTTGCATGACCCTGACCTTGGGTGCTGTCTGTGTGGTGTTTGCTCACTCTCCCTGTTACCATGTGGGTTTCCTCCAGGTCTCCTGTGTCCATCCACATCCCAAAGACGGCAGGTTTATAGGTTTCTATAACATTGTCCCTATTGTGTTGGGAGTGGATGACAATATGGGATAACATAGAACTCGTGTGAAATGAAAAGCATTGTGCAAATAGCATTTATTTTTTTAATTTATGAGGTCTTTACTACAAAAAAACACACAATTTGAATATTTTTGTATATATTGAGTGGTTGACAGGTGGTATCACTTCCATTTAATTAGCCTTGAGTATTTTCAAAGTGGCCAATATTTTTTTTCTCTTTAATTGAGTTTGTGTATTCATGTATTGACTCAATGCTGAATATTGACTCCTAAGGCAGTTGTTCAAATTATTTTTGAGCTGAAGTAGTAAACATTGGCTGTCAGCTCATACAACATCACACCACTTCAATTTATCATGCTTATCTTTATGGATTTGGAATGGAATTATTATGGAGTGTGCATTACTGTCACCTGATTTACTGGAGTTGGGCGTTTCAATGCCAGCATGCGGAGATGGGGGCTCCACCAGAGCCCTGCCTGTGAATGCGGAGCAGAACAACTGACAGCCAACCATGTCATCTCTGAGTGCCCGCTCTACCACCCACCAAATGGAGCTCAGGGCCTGGCAGACATTGACACAGAGACAACAACCTGGCTGCTCAACACCCGGCTTGAGATCTAACTATTCCTTTGGGTTTAATTATGTTTCATTCGCAAGAAGAAGACCTGATTTAAGAAGTACCATGACTCAAAATTCAAGCTTTTGAGGAGCATGGAATTATCAAGTTCAATCCATTGGCATTATGATGATCGGTTTCCTTTTTACTGAAACTGGTCAGGATTTAAAGGTTTTGATTTTAGGAGACTTTTTCCACATTAATCTTGTCTGTCATCCAAGAGGGCAAAACATTATGGAGCATTGACAGACAATGCAGTATCTAGAACAGCGACATGATTTCAAAATAGCATTTTGCGATCTTAAGGTCACCCACTGATTGGATTGTGACGGCTACAATATTATAAGTATTTTAAGTGACTGTTCTTTTCAAAATAATTTACAAACTCAAAGGAGAATGTTAAGTAATGCTTTATGATGTTGGTTGAAATTAACAGTTGAGCACATTTATTATAAAGCTCAGCCCTTGAGGAGAAAAACACTAACTTGGGTAACGAAGTACCTGAGGCAATGTTTCAATGTTTCAAGTGAAATCATGTACAGGTGAGTTTCACTTTGCAACGTTTTAATCTTCCAGTAGGTCTTTGCTTTGTTTTATCATTTTTTTCTATGTTCATGATTTTATTAATGAATTAATTAATTGAATATATCTAAATATGTAAATATTGTGTCAAATTATGAGTGTTAAATGAATCCCACATAGTCAACATGTTCGCAGAACCAAGATTTCATTGATGTGACAAATGAGTCATTCAGTGCAGCAATTTTGGGGAATATGTCCATTAGCTGTCATATCCAAAGACAGGAAGAAAGCAAACTCTCCAACGAAGAGGCAAGAATGGAATTGGAAAATTCACAAAAGCCAAAATCTAACGAATGATTCAGATCCAAATGATGCACAGGGAGGAAATCATTCAGCACCTTCTTGAAAAGGTGTAGCAAAGGAAAATTGATACATTACTTAACAGACCTTTACTTATACCAATGGATTTAGTGATCTAATGCAATCAAACATTTTATAAGCAAATTTTGCACCAGTTGCACTGAGATATTATACACTTCAATAAATAATGCAATGAGGATTGAGTAAAAAATAAGGTAGGAAATCATAATTCAGACGAATAGCAGGAGGGCAGAAATGCTTTCTAGGAATCAGTGTTGGGAATAGTGTTAATTGTCAAATACACAAATGATTTGGACAAAGTATTTAAAAACAATTTGTCACCAATTGAGCATGTGACTAAATTGGCGGTGTGGTTAAAATAGTGAAAGATTCTGATGCAAATCTGATTTTAGCAAAAGATTTTACAGAAAGAGTGTTGGCATTTCAATATGTGATGATAACGTTTTGTATGCGGCAAGATTTTATCATTTGAAAATTAGGACCTAGAAATTAATCTGTGCAATTCCAGGAGAAACTGGTATTGTGCAGGCCAATATTGAGCATGTCTGGAATAGTAATGCCAGTCATTAATGTCAGATGTTTTTTGTTTGTCAACGGTTATCAGGTATCTCAGGATAATTTCTCTGATGTCGAGCCCATCCAATTAATGTAAGCAACAGTGCAACAACTAAAACTTCTTTCCAGTGAGATTTTCAGCTACTTTGCTCCTCATCGCTCCCAGGAAGGAGGCTGAAGGGTCAAACTTCATATTACTTAAATTGACATTTCTCCTGGAGCAATAGACTGAGTACTGCACAAGCTTCTGGAAAGCAAGCCTCAGATTGATTGACTCAAACTGGATTCTCAGCCATCACACCTCCAGGTGCTTTCTGCAGGTTCGGTCTCAAAAATACAGATGAGAAATACAGAGAAGATTGTGCAAAAAGAGAAGTGGTGCTACAGTATGTTCCACAGGTCAGAACAATTTGCCGCTTGAGGTTTGATTGTGATCTCTGAAAATCGCAAGTGAAACTCGTGCATGTACCTGTGGTGCTCTCAGAATAAAGGTCGGGATCACAATCTCATGCAGGGTCCTTGCAGGGTGTCTCATCTGATATGCGACATGCAATAAACTTTTCTGTTGCTGGTGCATTGCAGAAATCAAGAAAGGTTTTACTGGCAAAGCAGAAATTATTTTTTGGTAATGTGACACATTCACACCTGGAAGGGGAATTTTGCTGCATTTTGAGGCTACCAAAGATCTACTTGTTCTGGACCCAGTGCAAAGGAAAATTCATAAAAAGCAAAATTCTAAAGATTGATGCAGGTCCAAAATGATGCGTCGGACTGAAGTTAAGTCAGCACTTTCTTGAAAAGGTTTACAAAGGGAAAATTGATACATTGGTTAACAGACCTTTAGTTCTACCAATGGATTTGATGAACCAAGCACTGTGCAAACAGACTTTGCACCAGCTGCACTATACTATCCATTTGCAATAAATAATGCAGGAAGGCTGGAGTAAAAATAAGATGGGAGCTAATTGTAATGTTCACATGCACCAAGGCTGGAAAATATTCTTACTGGTTGCATCTTTAGAGGCACAATAAATGCAATATTACAACAAATAAATATACAATAAATAAATTATCAGTTATTCTAAATAAACCAGACCATGACAGTACAAGCCAAAGTTCACAGTGCAGCCTCAGTGCAAAGTCCATTGTAGTTTAATGCTGAGATACAGTTATCATTAGGGTTTTGGAAGGTGGCTAAGCGCTTGATGGTTGACGGGAAGAAGCTGTGCTTGAAGCTGGTGGTACAGGCACCTTGCGTTTTACACTGGGGCTACGTACTTGAAAAGCAGTGTGTAATTAAAAAACGTGTAAATGAACCATATGCAACAATGTTGTCAGCAGTAAATTTGAGCGCGTTATTCCAGAAATATGGGCATGTAACTCAAGCCTTGATATTAAGGGAACAGGTGCATTATTTCAAAAAAGCATAGATCAAACACACGTACAACGCAAGGTTATGTAGTGGTTCTCTGGCTCCTGTACCAGGCTTCTCGATTGCCTGGAAAAGCAGTCAACATAATTAAAGACATCCTACCCTGCCATTCGTTCGTCTCCCTGCTCCTGTCCAGCAGAAGGTACAGAAGCTTTAAAACGCACAACACCAGATTCAGGAACAGCTTCTTCTGCTCATTCATCAGGTTTCTGAATGGTCCTTCCATAAGCTGGGGTATTGTTCAAGTCATATCTACCCCATTGAGGGTTGCATTTCTTTGTCAGAGTTAAGGAAGTTTTGTGCAGGAGCTTAAATTCAGATACTTCCTCTCTCATTTTAAATGTTCTTCGTTTTGCATTGAACTTCTATTTTTGCCTTCTAAAGATTAATAATTTAATTCTATTCATTGAAGAAGAATAGCTCATTAACAAACGTTTTTTTATCGGTTCTGTTGCTATGTTGAGTCGATTACTTTTCAAAAAGATAAGTTCTACTTTCACTGGAGTAATATTTTCAGATTGCAGAAAAAGAGCTATTCTCAGATAAACACAAAAAGCTGGAGTAACTCAGCGGGACAGGCAGCATCTCTGGAGAGAAGGAATGGGTGATGTTTTGTGTCAAGACACTTCTTCCATCTGGAAGAAGTCACACATTCCTTCTCTCCAGAGATGCTGCCTGTTCCGCTGAGTTGCTCCAGCTTTTTGTGTCTCTTTTTGGTTTAAACCAGCATCTGCAGTTCTTTCCTAACAAGAGCTATTCTCACATGGGGAATGAAAAGGAGTTTAATTTGCTTTATTTTGAATCTTGTTCTCTTACACGCTCTCCTTTGCCCCCCCCCCCCCCACATTCTCAAACAAGGTTTTAGCTGTTTTCCTTTTGCAATTTTAATTTTAGTCTAAATTCTGTTGCGACTTGAGCAAATGGAAATAATTTGATATTTAACATAATTTTATTGAATTTTAAACTTTCAATTACATTATTGCCTGAATAATTCAAAGTTTTACTTTCACGTGCAACCGCAACCAATATCTGACCATGAAAGGCAGATCGGGCATTGACAACAACCTGCTTTGGCTTGTTCCCAGAGAGTGCGATCTGCAGTCTCGAGGCCACAGAGTCAGCTGATTGCTTCAGTCATTGTGATTTATATAATGCTCATTCATCTGATTACTTATATGGCATTTGAGCATCAGGGATTTAGAGGAATCTGTATTTGCATGGCGCACAGACACCTGAACCCCTTGAGTATAGAGGCCCGGTATTAATGCCCATGCACTCACTATACACAGAGTAACACACCCTACGTATTCCTACTTTTTACCTCAGCTTTGTTTTGAGAACTTAAATCTTTATATATATTCATTGATGGGAGCACTGGCTTCAGTAATCAATGTCACCGCAATGGTCTGTGTTAAATATTTATGGTATTGTTGGTTGCGTGTGGGATCATTGATATTCTGCCTACTGGTCTGTGCAAGGCCTTTTAATGCTCTCTTCAACTTCTTCAATCCCCCTGCTCATTTTTTTTATAACCCTGCAAAGTTTTTCTTTTTTTAAATATTAGCCTTTTTCTCTTTTTAACGATACACTTGATCTGTTTCATTCTCCTTTTCAGGCAACATATTTAAAGTAATTCACAGCGTCAGAAAAAAAACGTTCTCTTGCCAATTACTTTTAAAAAATCTGTTTCCTCTTAGTGCTGTTCTTGTAAATGAAACTTGTTCCCTATTTTCACTCACAAAACCCTCTTAATTTTGAATACATCTATTAATTGTCTCCTTAACCTTTACTCTGAGGTTGCTGGGAGTTCAACTGAATTTCTGGCAATAGGGTAAGTGACTGCAGAAATTGTTATTCTTATAAGGAGTGGGGCGTGGGGTATTTTGAGATTTGAATGGTGAATAGGCTAGAAAGAGGAAATGGTTTCATTTGTAATAATTGACTTGAAAGATTGGGTCCGTTTTAATGCTATCCAGAATTGACTGCCTTGTTAAAAGTTATTTCATAGAACATACAGAGGGTGGTGAATGTGTGGAATTCATTGCCACAATAGGCTGTGGAGGCCATGTCAATGGATATTTTTAAGGTGGAGATTGATAGATTCTTGATTAGTACGGGTGTCAGAGGTTATGGGGAGAAAGCAGGAGAATGGGGTTGTGACGGTAAGATAGATCAGCCATGATTAAATGGCAAAGTAGACTAATGCCCCTGTCCCACTTAGGAAACCTGAACGGAAACCTCTGGAGAATTTGCGTCCCACCCAAGGTTTCCGTGCGGTTCCTGGAGGTTTTTGTCAGTCTCCCTACCTGCTTCCACTACCTGCAACCTCCGGGAACCGCACGGAAACCTTGGGTGGGGCGCAAAGTCTCCAGAGGTTTCCGTTCAGGTTTCCTAAGTGGGACAGGGGCATTAATGGACCAAATGGCCAAATTCTGCTCCTAAAAATGTGAACCTGTGATCTTATATGCCACAGGAACAGGCCCTTCAAAGCACAATGTCTGCTGACCATGATGCCAATTTAAACTGTGCAGCTCAACATGGTCTATATCCTTCCTTTATATGCCTGTTCATGTGTGCGCTTGAATGCATTTGAAACATTGCTATTGTTTTTTCTTCCATTACTTCCCCCGGCAGTGCATTCCGTCCAACTGCCACTCCCTGTGTGTAAAACACAACTTACCTTATAAATCTCCTTTAAACTTTCCCACTCGCACCTTCATACTTTTCCCTCATATACTTGCCATTTCCACCCTGGGGGAAAAAAAACTCTGACTATCTACATTATCTATGCCTCGTAAAATTGTGTACACTTCTATCAGGTCACCCCTCAGCCTCCAACACTCCAGAGAAAACAATACAAGTTTATCACACTTGTAGCATTTGCACTCTGGGACTGTCTGAGCTGCCTGTCCTGCCTTCTCTCAATCACATTTCTGTTATGACTATAACATCCCAGTCTCCTGAGCCCTGAGCTCACCCATCTTGCCAGTGAAGCCTCTTGCATTGAAATAAATTACTTCATTTGCCCAGCCCCTGGCTGTCTACCGACTACAATATTTGCCCAGCTTCTCAGCTGTCTTTTTTTCTCTTGCACTTAATTTAAAATCTCTTAATTTAAGATCTCCGGAGTAGCATTGGCAAATTTCCCTCCCAGGATATTGGTCCCCCTCTAGTTCAAGTGCAACCCATTCCTCTTGTACAAGTGACCTCGGCTCCAAGAGAATGATCCAAGAACCAGAATCCTTTATCCCTGCACAAGCTCTTCAGCCAAGCATTCATCTGGCTTATTCTTCTATTCCGGCCTTCTCCAACACATGGCATTGCAAGTAATCCAGTGATCACTGCCTTTAAGGTCCTGCCTTTTCACTTTATTACTAAAAGTCTGTTCTTGACCGGTTTTGGCAATCTGGGCTGCGATTTCCGAGAGAACGCCGCCACCTACGGCCGTCATTTTTGGCCACCTCACTCATAGCCCCCCTCCGCCGTATGTGTGCCGAGGATTTTTCCCGTCGATGAAAAAATGACAGAGATATTAATGATTTTACAAAATTCCCCATTCTCTCTGCTGCCCCTGCTGGCGGCAGGGGGGAGGGACTATAAAACCAGGAAGTGGTGTGCCTCAATCAGTGTCTGCAAGCTGGAGGAAGGCAGAGGGTCACGTTCCTCTGAGCTGTGAATAACACTGAACCCATGTCTACTCAAATGTAAGTGTCCTTAGTGGTTCTAAAACGCTTGCAGAATGTGTCTATTGGTTCTAAAATGTTTGTAAAAAGTGTTTATTGGTTCTAAAATGTTTGCAAAAAGTGTCTCTTTTGGTTCTACAATGCTTGCAGAATGTGTCTTTTTTGGTTCTAAAATGTTTTTTTTAGGTTCTCCCCCTCTCCTCCCCCCTCTCCTCCCTCTCCTCCCTCCTCTCCTCCCTCCTCTCCTCCCCCCCTCTCCCCCCTCTCCTCCCCCCCTCCTCTCCTCTCCTCTCCCCCCCCTCCCCTCCTCTCCTCTCCCCCTCTCTCCTCCCCCCTCTCTCCTCCCCCCCCCTCTCTCCTCCCCCCTCTCTCCTCCCCCCCCCTCTCTCCTCCCCACCCCCTCTCCTCTCCACCCCCTCCCCTCTCCCACCCCCCTCCCTCTCCTCTCCCCCCCTCTCTCTCCCCTCTTTTTCTCCCCCCCACCATTCCTCCCCTAAACCCCCTCCCCTCCACACACCCCTACCTCCTTCCCTCCACCATCCCTCCCCCTCCCTGCTCCCCACCTCTCCCCCTCCCCTCTCAGCCCCCTCTTCTCCCCCCGGTCTTTTCTCCCCCCCCCCTTTCTCCCTCCCTTACTCCCCCCCCCTTCTCCCCCCCCTCTTTCTCTCCCCCCCCCTCTTTCTCTCCCCCCCCTTTCTCTCCCCCCCTCTTCTCTCCCCCCCTCTTTCTCTCCCCCCCTCTTTCTCCCCCCCTCTTTCTCCCCCCCTCTTTCTCCCCCCCTCTTTCTCCCCCCCTCTTTCTCCCCCCCCCCTCTTTCTCCCCCCCCCTCTTTCTCCCCCCCCTCTTTCTCCCCCCCTCTTTCTCCCCCCCCTCCTCTTTCTCCCCCCCCCTCCTCTTTCTCCCCCCCTCCTCTTTCTCCCCCCCCCCCTATCCTCCTCTCCACCCCCTATCCCTCTTGCCCCTCTCTCTGTGTCTCTGTCTCTCTCTCTGCCCTCACTCTCTACCCCCGCCCCCCCCCCCTCCCTCTCTAGGTGTGACTGCAAGTTGGGGGCTATGCGGCAGTAGATAGGGTGGTTATGGGATAAAAGGAGCAAATTAATAATATTAATATAATATCAAGGGGGTAATTATCGTGAGTGCGGGGGGGGATAGTTAGTGTGTGTGATGCTGCGTTCCGCCTCCTCCCCCCCCCCCCCCCCCCCACAACCGCACGTTGGGGGAACAGACCCAACGGGTCTGCACTTGGTCTAGTATCTTATTATATTCCTTCTGCAGTATTTTTTTCATCTGATATCATCTGTCCACAACAATTTCTGGATGCTCACCCTCCCACTTAAGAATGTTCTGCAACTGCTCAAAGATGTTCTTGTCCTCGGCACCCAGAAGATAACAGACCGTACCTCATCTCATCTTTATCACCAGAATCTGCTGTCTGACCCCTAACGACTGAATTTCCAATTGGCATTGCTCTGCCTGACTCCACCGTTCCTTGCTGAGCATTGGAGCCGGTCATGATGCCACAGACCGGGGCTGCTGCTGCTGCTGGTCACTGAAACATCACCCACCTCAGCCCCAACATTAGTAAATAACTAAGTAAGTAAGTTTATTGGCCAAGTATTCACATACAAGGAATTTGCCTTGGTGCTCCACCCACAAGTAACAACATGACATACAGTGACAGTTACGAATGACTCAGAAAACACTGAACATTAATAATAATAAAACATTAATGATAAAACACCATTGATCAAGCATGTGAACCAACAAAATACCAGATCAAAGGGAGGCTACAGATTTTTGGCTGTTGAGTAAAGCAACTATTCGTGGATAATAACTGTTTTTATGTCTGGCTGTGGCAGCTTTGACAATCCGGAGTCGCCTTCCAGAGGGTAGTGATTCAAAGAGTTTGTGGCCAGGGTGAGAGGGGTCAGAGATGATCTTGCCCGCTCGCTTCCTGGCCCTTGCAGTGTACAGTTCATCAATGGAGGGAAGGTTGCAGCCAATAATCTTCTCTGCTGATCGGACGATTTGCTGCAGCCTCCAGGTGTCGTGCTTGGTGGCTGAGCCAAACCAGACCATGATGGAGAAGGTGAGAACAGACTCTACGATGGCCGTGTAGATTTGGACCATCATTGCCTGTGGCAGATTGTGCTTCCTCAGCTGCCGCAGGAAGTACATCCTCTGTTGTGCCTTTTTGACTGTGGAGTCGATGGTAGCCCCCCACTTAAGGTCCTTGGAGATGATGGTTCCCAGGAACTTAAAAGACTCCACAGATGTGACTGTGGTGTTGTTGATGGTGAGTGGGGTGAGGGGAGGGGGAGCTCTCCTAAAGTCTACAATCAATTCCACTGTCTTAAGAGCATTGAGCTCTAGGTTGTTGCTACGGCACCAGGATGTCAGCTGTGACACTTCCTGTCTGTAGGCAGATTCCTCCCCATCCTGGTTCAGTCCAATCAGGATTGTGTCTTCCGCAAACTTGAGAAGCTTGACAGCGGTGTCTGTGGAGGTGCAGTCTGTCTGTCAGGAAGTTGGTGATCCACTGACAAAGGGGTTCAGGCACAGTCAACTCGGAAAGTTTAGAGTGTAGTAGCTCTGGCACAATGGTGTTGAATGCAGAGCTGAAATCAACAAACAGGATCCTCGCATAGGTCCCCTGATGGTCTCGGTGCTGTAGGATGAAGTGCAGGCCCAGGTTGACTGCATCATCCACAGATCTATTGGCCAGATATGCAAACTGCAGAGGGTCCAGCAGGGAGTTTGTGATATTTTTCAGCTTGGCCAGCACAAGCCTTTCGAGTGTCTTCATGACTACAGAGGTCAGTGCGACAGGCCTGTAGTCATTAAGACAAGTAATCCTTGCCTTTTTGGGCACAGGGACAATACTGGAGACTTTGAAGCAGGCAGGGACAGTACATGTTTGCAGGGACTGGTTAAAAATGTCTGTATAGACCGGTGCCAGCTGTTTGGCACAGAGCTTAAGAGTAAAGGGGGAAACATTGTCAGGCCCTGGGGATTTCTGGCTCTTTTGTCCTCTGAAAAGCCTCTCCACCTCCTCTATTTTTATTGTTGATATTGGATAAGTTATGTTGTGCAGCACAGAGGGTGTGGATGATTGGGTGTGAAGTGGTGATTGGAGGGGGTGGGTGTAAAAAGGCATAGTCTTTGCAGACTGAGGTCAGGCTGTGAGTGGTTGGTTGGGGTGGGAAATGGTCCAGTCTTTTCATACTGGAGTTTTGCCTTAAGGAGGTGTGAAGTGGTGAATGGGATGGAGAGGGTGCAGGGTCCATTCTTTGTAGACTGGGGTCTGGCTGTGTTGGTTGGGGAGGGGGGAGGGGGGAGGGGATACCAGGGTTACGTTTCTGATTTTCAAACCTGCAGTAAAACTCATTCAGGTTGTTGGTCAGCTGACGATTGTCCAAAGAGTGGGGGGCTTTCCTCTTGTAGCTGGTAATTTCTTGCAAGTGCTTCCAGACTGAAGAAGAGTCACTAGCCAGAGAGGTATACCTGGGGTAATGGACACAGGAGAACTCTGCACTATCTGCCTACCCCCTCCACCTTTGCTGGTGTTCATCCAACTACCTGCTACCTGCACGTTAGGTGTGACCATTTTATTAAAAATATTTATGATGTTCTCCAACATCTTCAATGATCCTGAGATTCAACTCCAGCTGCTGTTCCGTGATGCGGTTAATCAGGAACTGCAGCTGAACACACTTGCCACAGGTGCAGTCACTATGTATAGTGGAAGTCTCCCTGATCACGCACATCCTGCGGGAGGAGCACATCACTGCCCTAACTGCCATCCTGATTGCACAGTCTGAAGAGTAAAGTGAAAAGGCCTTACTTGTTCTTACCTACATCTTTACTCAGCCTCCTTGCTGAAGCCTCACAAGCCAAAGCCTCAGCGTTTATTCCTCAAACATTGCCCTTTGGAACTCACACACAGCCACTCTTTCGATGGTCGTGCCAAAATATTCCAACATTAATTTCCTGTATATATTGTCCTTCGTACTATTTCTCTGATTATCATTTATTTCATCCTTTATTTTACTCCAGAATCATTGTAATTGAAGGTGTCTTAATTATGCCCCTGTCCCACTGAGGAAACCTGAACGGAAACCTCTGGTGACCTTGCGCCCTACCCAAGGTTTCCGTGAGGTTCCCGGAGGTTTTGGTCACTCTCCCTAATGGTTGAAAGTGGTTTCCGTGTAGTCGAGACTTCTTCTATGTTCCTGCAATTATTTCAACAAATTCAAAACCGGCCTCGACTAAAAATAGGTTGTCGTTTGGTCGAAGCCAGTGGAGTGGGGTCGCTATTTACTTACAGGAAGTCGAAGGCAATCTCCTTCGCTGACCGGCCATTTTGATTGGCTCATTGGAGTTTTCAGCAAAGATCCTCTAGGATCTTTGGTTTTCAGGACCTAGAAGATCTGCCGGAAGGTAAAATGCCCACTAACTTTATCAAATTATTAAAAACTGTCTCCATTCGGTCCCCCCTCCTTCTCTCTCCTTCTCCTCCCCCTCTCCCTTCTCTCCCTTCTCTGGACGATCTCCTCCCTCCTTCCCCTCTTACTCCTCCTTCTCCCTCCGGTCCCTCCTTCTCCCTCCTGAGAACTCCTCTCCTCCTTCTCCCTCCTTCCCCTCCTGTCCTCCGTCCTCATCCTCTCCCCGTCTCCCCCTTCCATCCCTTTCTCAATGCTCTCCCCTTCTCCCCCCTGTCTCTAACTATTCTTCCCATCTCTTACATCTCCGCTCTTCTCCTCCCTTCTCTCTCCCCTTCTCTTATGCTTCTCGCTCCCCTCTCTCTATCCTCTCTCCCCTTCTTTCCCCTTCTCTCCCTCCTTCCCGCGCTCTCTAAAGAACTTACCGTGATCTGTGGCAGCCGTTTACCTTCCTCTTCATTGCGC
Organism: Amblyraja radiata; assembly: GCF_010909765.2. Lineage (NCBI taxonomy): Eukaryota > Metazoa > Chordata > Chondrichthyes > Rajiformes > Rajidae > Amblyraja > Amblyraja radiata. The sequence goes on from NC_045966.1 coordinate 25,767,500, forward strand.
AGACAACGCTGCTCCGTTGTCCCTGGCCCCCACTGTGTGTGTGTGTGTGTGTGTGTGTGTGTGTGTGTGTGTGTGTGTGTGTGTGTGTGTGTGTGTGTGTGTGTGTGTGTGTGTGTGTGGGTGTGGGTGTGTGTGTGTGGGTGTGTGTGTGTGTGTGTGTGTGTGTGTGTGTGTGTGTGTGTGTGTGTGTGTGTGTGTGTGTGTGTGTGTGCGCGTGAGTGGTCGGTCGGTAGCAAAGCTCCTGAAGGATCTTTGGTGATTAGATGCAGCTCACGCTTCGGTCGAGGCTTTCCAGGCGAGTGACCAAAACCTCTGGTCACTCATGGAAACCTTGGGTGGGGCGCAAGGTCACCATAGGTTTCCGTTCAGGTTTCCTAAGTGGGACAGGGGCTTAAGAAGCTAAAAACATCGCAGCCTGACTGGAAGCTAATGTTCCTCTGAAATCATTTTGATTAAAATTCTGCAGAATGCAGATTTTGGTAGAGGGATAGTTGAAATGTACACAAACGTTGATCTCAGTACAGTCTGTTCTTAAATTCTAATCTGATGAACAGCTTGCCCTTGCATTAGACTCTGCTTCATTTATTTAATGGCATTCATTCTTCTTAAGAAGGAATAGGATGAATTGACAATTCCCTGTCTGTTTTATGCAGTTCTTTCATGAAACTAGGGTAACTTTGTGACCTTGCAATTACATTGTGACATTAATCATTTTTAGTTTGCTTCAGTTCCCTAATGTTTGTTAGATATTTAAACTACAATCATTTAAGAATAATTAGCACCCTATCGATTGGAATTTACTGGGAATAGGTTTGGCCTGAACTGCGGTGAATTTCCAGGATCTGCAGATTAAAAAAAATATTTCACATGTGCAGTTGTCACCAGGATGAGCTGAGAATGTGAATTTGATTGGGGTATTCCATCGCAAGAGCTTGATGCTGAACTCACCTCAGCACCCAATATTACTCTTCAAAAGGGGACCTTTAGTAGTAAAAATCCAAACTAATATTTTTGATCCACTGGTCTGCTAAGTATAGAATCCATTTCATTCATATTTAATTAAATGTAATGATGAAATGTTGCACCTGCCTAATTTTTATAATTCGTAGTATATGACATCTTAAAGAGAGGCTCACTGTACTACATTTGACGGATTATCACTGGGTATTAACTCTAAATAGACTTGCCAAGCCCTGTCGCAATAAGTCATGTCATAAGATTTGTGATCCACATGATAACAGTTATCCAAAGCATATGAAATGGACATAACTGGCAAACATTAGGTCGCACTAGCAGGCACCAAAGCTGTTATATCTCTGTAAGAGATATTAATAATCAGTTTGCATATTCTACCAAATTAACTGAATAATTTCTGATTAATATGTACTACACAATTCAATGTCTGTTGTATACTTTGGAATTATCCTTTTGCTGATTACATTTTATTTGAATCTGTTGCATGGATTTATAATGCCCTATCATGATGGTGAATTTGAGTCGGCATCAGGAAGGAAAATATTGGCACAGCAGAGGACATATGCTACAACTTTTCTCTCAGGACAGAAACAAATACAGATCCTCCCCAGGTTACAAACGCACGATGTATGTACAGCTGTACTTACAAACGGCCCTTTGGGAGACCATGGATGAATCTCGGCTACTACCAGGCTCCAATCATCTTCTGTCATGGAGGACCTCTGCTCACAACAAAATCTTAATGGTTGAGTTAACGTACTAGTTTAACTACACGTGGCCATTGGTTGGGCTTTGTGTAATTTTTAAATTAAAAAAAAAATGTTTAATATATTTCCTGATGGCCTTGTTTTACATTGTTATAAACAATTATCAGGAATGGAACCTTGCCGTAACCTGTAAGTGACTTTTGTTTATTAACAATGTGAATTTTCTGATCACTTTTATGAATATTATTTCAATTGCAATTTTGGATTAATTAAGCTTTATTTACTCCTTAGAGAAATACTGCAGTGTGCAAACTGTAGTAAATTTTTATATTCTATACCTGAACAAAAATAATGATTTGCATGCTTCATAATTCTATCGCTCCTTTCTGATAGATTACAAAAGTGAATCCTTCGGAATAAAGTTTGGTCAATTTTACTTCGGAGTCACGTGAGTGACTTCGTGAAGAACCCCGCCTACGGCGCATGCGTGTCATATCGCATACACGCATTGAACGTGTCGGACCTGGGGAGCACGTCCCCTTGAACGGGAGAGTTAAAAAGCCGGTCGACGGCAGGTAAGTGATTCTGCATTTTCACCGTTTTTTAGGAATGGATAGAGGACGCAGAAAGGCTGTGAAGAAGCTGCAGGATGTCGGCGGTAAAGGTGCCGGGGACCCGCAGCAGCAGCCGACGGCACAGGCAGTTTGCGTTGAGCCAGCTGTGCCAGATTCAAACCCCGCGCCGGGAAAAACTAATTCTAGACCGGGCGGGAAGGCGAAACGCAAAACGAACCGCTGGGAAAGTGAGCCCGAAAAATCGCCGGTAAATACTTACTTGTATAGCAGTGATGATGACCAGCTGCAGGGCATAGAGCAGCCGGCAGCGATCGCATCTGCAGAGCTCGGAAAACAGTACGAGTGGCTGCAGCATGTGGGGCCGTCATCTATCTGTTTGGAGGAGTACCGGGACGGCGAAAAACGGCGTTTGCAGCGGCCGGGAGCAACCAGAGCCGGTAGGCATGGCGACGAGTTGCGATTTAAACCGCGTGCGACTAGTGCCCGAGGGCACGAAAGTCGGCAGGAGCGGTGGGCTAAAAAGAAACACCCGCGAGCGACTAGTGCGGGAGAGCACGAAAGTCGGCTGGAGCGGTTGTGGGAGGAACATCTCCATAGTGTCAGGCTCCAGAAAATGGATAAAAGCCGCACACATACAGGTGTAAGTCCCTCAGAGCATGGCCAGAAAAGGCTGCTGGACATATCATCCTCATCTGAAGAGGGTGTTCAAGGGCTGCCTGACTCGGACTCTGAACAAGAGTCAGAGCCACGTTCCCATATGGAGGATGAGGGAACACAGTTGCTGGACATGGTGCACACATATTTCCAGCAAGAAGAAACTGGAAAAGACCTAGAGGCCAGGATGGCGGCCAGCATTGATTATATGACGACCCATCACCTCAAAACTGATACCTTAGCTGAGGTATGGGCAAGACATTTACCTCCGCGAAATTGTGCGGCTCTGAATGTACCCAAGGTGAACCGAAGCATTTGGAGACACGTGGGGCAGGATATTCGGAGTCTGGATATAAAAATACAGAATGCTAGTAAAGGACTCTCGGCGGGTATAACAGCTTTGGCCCGTAGGCTGGAAAATGTGGATATGTCCAATGACATGAAAGACGCTTTAGCACTGTTTTGCAATGTTCAATTTGAACTGAACAACATCAGGAAAGGGGCTATTCAGCCAACGTTAGACCCAAAATTTGCAATCCTGTGCAAACAGAAAGCCATAAAACCTCAAAATTTGTTGTTTGGGGGTGACCTATCAAAACAGGTCAAAGATTTGGAGGAAGAGGCCAAAACGTTGGGCCTAATAAAAGCGACCAAAGGATATGTCGGAAAACGGTATCATCCTTATGGGACGACTAAAAAAGCAAGTACTAGTATGTATAGTACGAAAAATTGGAGAGAGGCCAGAGGAAACCAGCAACAGCGTCCTTTTTAGGGGTTGGCCCGGGACGCCCACAATGGAAAATGCGGAAGCCTCCACTTCAACATTTACCCCACTTTCAACCTCAAGGCCCTCCGCAACCTCGGTTAAGACCAAGAAAGTAACACCACCGATAACCATGGAGGTAGGTGGGTCTGTGCCTCAAAAATTAATAAGGAGCACAGAACTTGGAGGGAGGTTGCAATTTCATTTGGAAGCATGGTGTAAGTTAACTGTGGATAGGTATATCCTTAGCAGTATTAAGGGATATCTTATAGAGTTTATACACATACAAGAACCTCCAGTACAACATACACCGGACAGAACTTATATGCTTACCAAATTAGACAGAGCTAAAGCAAAAATTGAAATACAAAGGTTGTTCACGAAAGGAGTAATTGAAAAGACCAAACATGAACAACAGGAATTTGTCTCAAATATATTCATTAGACATAAGAAAGATGGGGGTTGCCGGATAATTATTGATTTATCAACACTTAATAAGTTTGTACAATATGCTCATTTTAAAATGGATACTTTTAGTACTGCTACAGAGCTAGTGTCGGCAGGCTACTTTATGGCAAGTATTGATCTGCAAGATGCTTACTATACGGTACCCATCAGAGAAGAACACAGACGGTTTTTGAAATTTAATTGGATGGGTCAGCTTTGGCAATACAAGGCGCTACCAAACGGGCTAACGTCAGCCCCTAGATTATTCACAAAAATTCTTAAACCAGCTTTGGCATTTCTTAGACAACAAAACTATAGAGTGATGGCATATTTGGATGATATCTTGATTGTGGGGAAAACTTATGAATTGGCTAGTAGAGCAGTGGTTGCCACAAGAAAATTGATGGAACAGCTGGGATTCATTATCCATCCAATTAAGTCAAGATTAACACCTGCAACTAATATTGATTACTTGGGGAGGCCTATGGAGCTAACAATTAGAGCTATAAAAGAACTACAATGGTGGGAACAAAATGTTATATATAGCTCCAACCCAATAGTTATTCCAAACCCATCTGTGGTATTACAAACAGATGCCAGTGCACTGGGTTGGGGAGCAACGGATACCATCTCGAGCTCTGGAGGGAGATGGAATATACAGGAAACTAACCTACTTACCACAAAGGGTATAAATTACTTAGAAATGTTGAGTGCTTTTTATGGTTTAAAATCTTATTGCTCGGGAATGATTAACCAGCATGTTAGATTGCAGATAGACAATACCACGGTGGTGGCATATATAAATCATATGGGTGGAAATATATCAATATCCTGTGATGAATTGGCAAACCATATTTGGGAATGGTGTATCCAAAGGAATATTTGGTTATCGGCTACGTATCTACCAGGGATACTTAATTCAGTGGCAGACGCCAGGTCACGAAAATTTAATGAAAATACGGAATGGATGTTAGACAGAAAGATATTTGCTGATATCACAGCAAAGTACGGAAGGCCGGATATTGATCTTTTTGCATCCAGGTTAAATCATCAGTTACCTAGGTATATATCATGGGAACCAGATCCTGAGGCAGAAGCTACAGATGCATTCTCTTTGCACTGGGGGAAATGGTTCATTTATGCATTTCCTCCTTTCTGCCTCATCAATCGGGTACTACGGAAAATTCAGCTAGACTCGGCATCTGGGATTCTCATAGTACCTGATTGGCCTACCCAACCATGGTTCTCGGTGCTGCAGGATTTGGTGCTTACACCATATATTACTTTAAAACATAGTCCTCAGTTGCTGGTGCATCCGGTGACTGGGGACAGCCATCCTTGCCATAATTATCTAAATTTATTGGTTTGTAGACTCTGAAGGAACCATTTCGGCATATGGGTTTATCTGATAGAACTGTGGACATGATCACAGCAGCACAGAGACTTTCCACTCAAAAACAATATTTATGTCATGTCAAGAAATGGACTAAATACTGCCTGGACAACAATCTAGACCACAGAAAGGCGGATATTCCAGCTGTCCTAGAATTCCTCACAAGCCTGCACTTTGAAGGACTCAGTTACAGCACGGTCAATAGTGCTAGGAGTGCCTTGTCCAGTTATTTATGGGAAGGCACAGAAAGACAGGGTGTCGGCTCACATCCTCTAGTAATAAAACTGCTACGAGGCATCTTTAACACTAACCCACCAAGGGCTAGATATAGCCAAATCTGGGATGTGAGCGTAGTCCTAAAAATGTTACGGAATTGGTCACCGGCTACGGCATTTCCGCTAAACTATCTAACTATGAAAATGGTTATGCTTATGGCGCTGGTCACAGCGCAAAGGGTCCAGTCATTACAGAAGTTAAGATTGGATAACTTGACGGAGGCGACAGGAAGGCTGATTTTCGTGATCCAGGGCCTTATTAAGCAAAATAGACCAGGATCAGCGGGTCAGGTGATAGAGTTCATAGCCTATCCACAGGATGAACGTCTCTGTGTAGTAAAACACATCATGTTACATATGGACAGAACGAAGGCTATCAGAGGCAATGAAAAGGCTCTTTTAATTAGCCATAAGAAGCCATACCATAAAGTCTCGACTCAGACCATTTCACGGTGGCTGAGATATTGCTTAGTTCAGGCAGGAGTGGACACTAATGTATTCAAATCTCACTCCACCAGGGCTGCATCTACATCAGCAGCTAATCGCCTGGAGGTACCGATGGACAATATCCTCAGAACTGCAGGATGGTCATCAGAGAAAACGTTTCGCACATATTACAACAAACCAGTTAGAAAAGAAGAAACGTTTTCGGGCAAAATTTTGAGTTCTATTTAATTTACACCTGAAGCTTATAAGGTTTATAAATTGATTTAATAAATATTATTTACAATTTTTGCTTAAAAATGTTGGTATCATTGTGTTTTTTTTTTTAAATACCAGTAACAATTTCTCCCAAACTACCAAGGCAGTTGTGAAGATTGGACTCGTTCCACGGCATGAGGTCACAGAGCTTTGAAGTCTTCACGAAGTCACTCACGTGACTCCGAAGTAAAATAGTAAGATTAAACGAGAACTTACCAGTTTGAAGTTTGATCTTTATTTTATGAGGAGGAACGTTGAGGGAATACGTGCCCTCCGCTCCCACCCTTATATGGTCATATCTTAAACTGGTATCTCTTTAATAATCTTACTATCTTAGGTCATTATTTTCTATCTGTGACCTCACACCGCTGCTTTGAAGAATGACACGCATGCGCCGTAGGCGGGGTTCTTCACGTATTCCCTCAACGTTCCTCCTCATAAAATAAAGATCAAACTTCAAACTGGTAAGTTCTCGTTTAATCTTACTATTAGTGTGTATTGTGGGATGTCTTTCCAGGACATTTAAAGTACAAACAAATGTAATCTTCAACGTGCAATTAAATGTAAATAAGAAAAACATGATATTAATCTAGTGGTGTGCCTAATATTGTATACATAAACACAGCCTGCCTCCATTGCACCAGTAGGTTTAGAAATGTGCTGATCCATATGTTTCAGAGCCTCCATTCTTGAAAGGAAATCACATAGATTGCTGCTAAAGCTGGCATTCAGCACTATTCTTGCTGATCATTAAGAAAATGGATATATGTATTACCAGGTGACAGTCTAATTTGTAAACCGATCTAAGGAAACCTCTATCAATGTTCCGGGTTAAAGCAATCGTTAGTGTCACAAAAAAAAAGCCTTTCATCTTTCCTTTCTTTCGGAGAAATGTGTAATTTTAACTTTGCAATTGCCCAGGTTAAAGTTGCAAATGATTGCAGTGAATGTGGGCTCCTCTTACTCTCATTCGGGCATCATGACATACCCCTGTTTCACCGTATGTCTATCTTATCACTAACAACCTACCTCATGAGCAGATGGATTCAATAGATGCTGATGAAAGTAAATACTTTCATTTATGCTCCTGTTTCATTGTTGCAAAAGTTCCCAAAGAAGCTATCTTTTACCATTTTGACAAAGGACTATCTGGCAATATTATCCAAGAAAATAGGGTCAACCTCTAAATGTACATGGATGCTGCTAACTCTTTGAGCTAGACTGTTTAACCTTGGTATGTTAATTGACAGAAACCTTTGTACTTGCTCCACAAATGTTGATATCTCCTACTGTTTATCTTTGGTTCTGCCTTAGATTAGTTGATATTGAAACTTACCAAATACACATTTGATAACTCCAATATTCTTGCTCTCCCATCTAAAATGTTTTGCAATATTTATTTCACCAAACAATTATATATTTTGGTCCAAATCATCCATGACTCTTGACCTTTCTGAACCTGCATTTCATCTCAGAAACGTTGATTTAAAATGCCGAACCTAACAGGCTAATGCAACATTCTCATTATCCAAGTGAAAGGCTATAAGGATGTCCATATCACTTGCGCCATGATAGGTGCCATGATTGCAAAACTGACTACCACCTAACCCACTTAGGCTTGGGCCAAAATAATGGCGACAGCAGAAATGCTGCCACAAGAAGCTCAACATTTAATGTCTCAGGACTCCGCAAAGCTAGATCTTAGTCATAGAGTCATACAGCACAGAAACTGGCCCATCATCCCCACTCGTCCATGTTGGCCAAGAGGCATGGAGTAATGCAGCATGGAAGACAGAATTTCACAGACGTCATGACAATTCCCAACCAACATGAGGTGCGGAGCGTTCACAGTACTTGGACTACCCTGAGGCCCACCATAATTATCAGCTGTGAAGAAATGCTTAGCTTCTCTCCCAGAAGACATCAGGATAGGTTTGATGAGAATAATGAAGACATCCATGAGCTAATTAACCACAAATACAACATATTCTTACATTGGAACCTTCATCATGCCTCCGGGGAAAAAATGCACAGCTCTGGAGATTCTATAGGCTGTGGTCGAACAAAAAGAACTTATGACTTACAGAACAGATGTTGGATGAAATGAGTGCAAGAGGTCCAGCAACTGTAAAGCGCAGACTACACTCTGCTGTCAAGATCATTTACTTCTCATGTCATTGAAAGCCAAGAAGAGAGCAGAACTTATCAAGGATAATGAGGTGAAGATAGTAACTCAGCGGGACAAGCAGCATCTTTGGAGAGAAGGAATGGGCGATGTTTTGGGTCAAAACGTCACCCATTCCTTCTCTCCAGAGATGCTGCCTGTCTCACTGAGTTACTCCAGCATTTTGTGTCAATCTTCAGTTTATATCAGCATCTGCTGTTCCTTCCTACACAAGGATAGTGAGGCAATGAGTTTCTCCTGGATCTCATCTGAGACTTTAGGCTTCAGAGATTCAGCGTGGAAACAGGCCCTTGGGCCCACTGAGTCTGCACCGACCAGCAATAACCCCGTACACTAGCACTATGCTACACACTAGAGACAATTTATAATAGCCATTTATCTACAAGGTTGTACATCTTGTTTAGTTGAGTATAGGAGCAAAGAGGTCCTTCTGCAGTTGTACAGGGCCCTAATGTGACCACACCTGGGGTATTGTGTGCAGTTTTGGTCCCCTAATTTGAGGAAGGACATTCTTGCTATTGAGGGAGTGCAGCGTAGGTTTATAAGGTTAATTCCCGGGATGGCAAGACTGTCATATGCTGAGAGAATGGAGCGGCTGGGCTTGTATACTCTGGAATTTAGAAGGATGAGAGGGCATCTTATTGAAACATATAAGATTATAAAGGGTTTGGACATGCTAGAGTCGGGAAACTTGTTCCCGATGTTGGGGGAGTGCAGAACCAGGGGCCGCCGTTTAAGAATAAGGGGTAAGCCATTTAGAACGGAGATGAGGAAACACTTTTTCACACAGAGAGTTGTGAGTCTGTCGAATTATCTGCCTCAGAGGGCGGTGGAGGCTGGTTCTCTGGACACTTTCAAGAGAGAGCTTGATAGGGATCTTAAAGATAGCGGAGTCAGGGGATATGGGGAGAAGGCAGGAACGGGGTACTGATTGTGGATGATCAGCCATGTTCACATTGAATGGCGGTGCTGGCTCAAAGGGCCAAATGGCCTACTCCTGCACCTATTGTCTATTGTCTATTGTCTTTGGAGTGTGAGAAGAAAATGGATCACCCGGAGAAAACCCATGCGGTCACAAACCAGCATCCATAGTCAGGATCGAACCTGGGTCTCCAGTGCAGCAACTCTACTGCTGTGCCACTGTGCCTCCACTTGAAGTGGTGACTGACTGTAGGGCCTCAGGCTATAGTATAGTCTTGCCATTACCTGAGACAGAGGCTGAAATGTTAATATACCTTTTCAGAAAACTCAAAAATCCGATGGCTCAGGAATTGAAAGAACCCTTGCTCTAGTTTGAAAATGCCTGCTGAAGTTTTAAAACCTGGCAGAGAGCAATTTCAGACACACTTGCATACTCTCACCTTCCACATCTGAGAAGAGGAGGCCATGCCAAGGGATCTAGGAGACGCCATAAAGTGAAACAAAAGTGAAAAATGGTTTTCCTGTGTTTGCCAAAGGGAATGTCATCTTAAGGATTTTCCTCAACCATCAGCTGCTGGTGGCCAAAGAGATACTCCTTGGATTCCATTCATCTAGAGGTAAAATGGACAGGATATCCACCACATAACACCTCTTCAAGTAATTCAGAGCAGCATCAACCACCATCGATTATGTTTTGTGACTTTACAAATGCCTTCCTCTCTGACAACCAAGAGTCACAATGGAAAGTCCTTCTCAAATATGGCTTCCATAAAAATTCCCTCAGAAATTTCCTGCCTTATCCAGCAAAAACTTGTGTAATCAAAAGCATGGTTTCCATGTGAGGTACTGATCAACTCCTGCTCTTGTTTTGTTATGTTCTTGTAGTAGGGAACAAACAAATGAAAATGACTAGTGCAATCACCTGATGGTTGTATTCTAGATTAATCAAACTTTTTTAATTACTAGTGTTTTAGATTTGAAATCCTTGAACATTGTTCTAGCCATTCACTTTTATGAGGCACAGTTAGAAGGCATTTAGCACAACAATAGAAAATCATTATTGCTTAAATATTAATTGTCTACTGTTCAATACCTTAGTTGTAAATCATGAGGAAGCAAAAACATTATTTCAAAGACAATAAGTACTGAAGCAAAGCCACTTGCAAAATTCTGAGTAAATTGCCAAAGGTTAACTAATGTTTCGCAATAGTTTAGACTTCAAAATGTAGCACCGTAAAGTTGCTATCAGGTTTATTTCTCAATGGAATATTCCAAGGTGCAGCAGTTGGTTAATATCCAATATCTTTTATGTGATGTTAATCTGACTGTTGCAGATTAGAGATTCAGAGAAATGACATCATACAGCATTGCTGGAAAACCTTGGACCTTGTCTAAGGATGAATTTTCGAGTGCTTATCTGGAACAAAATGGCAAAAGGCAAAGGTCATTGAAATGGTTATAATCTAAATAATGAAGTATGATAAAAATAATAATATATGTAATTTTTAAACTTGCCTTATGAAGCTTTTTTTCTGACAGTATTCAAAGGCTCAATTAAATTTTTTGAGAAATCCGCAAATTTTTAGTTCACATAGAAACATAGAAAATAGGTGCAGGAGTAGGCCATTCGGCCCTTCGAGCCTGCACCGTCATTCAATATGATCATGGCTGATCATCCAACTCAGTATCCTTTACCTGCCTTCTCTCCATACCCCCTGATCCCTTTAGCCACAAGGGCCACATCTAACTCCCTCTTAAATATAGCCAATGAACTGGCCTCAACTACCTTCTGTGGCAGAGAATTCCAGAGATTCACCACTCTCTGTGTGAATTTTTTTTTCTCATCTCGGTCCTAAAAGATTTCCCCCTTATCCTTAAACTGTGACCCCTTGTTCTGGACTACCCCAACATCGGGAACAATCTTCCTGCATCTAGCCTGTCCAACCCCTTAAGAATTTTGTAAGTTTCTATAAGATCCCCCCTCAATCTTCTAAATTCTAGCGAGTACAAGCCGTGTCTATCCAGTCTTCATATGAAAATCCTGGCATCCCAGGAATCAGTCTGGTGAACCTTCTCTGCACTCCCTCTACGGCAAGAATGTCTTTCCTCAGATTAGGAGACCAAAACTGTACCCAATACTCCAGGTGTGGTCTCACCAAGACCCTGTACAACTGCAGTAGAACCTCCCTGCTCCTATACTCAAATCCTTTTGCTATGAATGCTAACATACCATTCGCTTTCTTTACTGCCTGCTGCACCTGCATGCCTACTTTCAATGACTGGTGTACCATGACACCCAGGTCTCGTTGCATCTCCCCTTTTCCTAATCGGCCACCATTCAGATAATAGTTTACAGATAATATTCAGACCATTCAGATAATAGTCATTAGACAGAAGCATAAATTCCAGTAAAATAATTTTTAAGATAAGTTATCAGTGTTTTATGGTATTATAACATGACTGTTGTACAAAAGGGTAATTTAGCACATGAATGAGCATGAAACATACTTACATTTAGAATATTCTATTTTCTGTAAGAAAATGGTTTCCAAGAACATTTTTGACAAACAAAGGCTCACTTACAAATACTTGATATACTCTAGAATTCTGGTTTGTAAATTTAGGTTGTACCCATTAATTGCCAAATGGAAACATTTAGATTATTTTATTTCAGATATGCTATAACTAATTTTGAATTGTAACAGAGGAGATAAGAGTATAATATAATCATTTTGCAGTGAAAAGAATCCAAAATGAAATAAGACCTAAACAAAATAACTCAATGTAAAACAACACAATGTGAGAGCTTCTACCTCGCAATGCCAGAGACACGGTTCGATCCTGACCTCAGGTTCTGTCTGTGCAGAGTTTGTACGTTCTCCCTGTGACTATGTGGGTTTTCACTGGGTGCTCTGGTTTCCTCCCAAAGAAGTGCAGGTTTGTAGGTTGGCTTCTGTAAATTGTTCCTTGTGTGTGGTATGCAAAAGTGGGATAACATAGCGTTAGTATGAATGGGTAATCGGTTGTCAGCGTGGACTTGGTGGTCTGAAGGGCCTCTTTCCATGCTGTGTGTTTATTGTAGGACGCTCCACGACTGCGTGATACTATATTTGACACTACACCAAGCCTAGAAAGGTATCACGACAGATACTATTAGTGGAGAATATTTAGCTTTTTTTAAAGTATATATTGTTTGAATGAATAAATACCTGGTCACTAGTTGATAACATATCTCCATTAACTATGAATCTATGCCTTTAGTTGCCATTTATTAATAAACCTAGTCAGAGCTTTATGGTGATGATATTACTTAAGAATAGATAGAAGTTATCTTCAATTGAATTACATTCAAACTGGAATTGACTGAAATTCACTGCATTGCTAGCTACCCCAGGGCATATTCAAGTATAAATTATTTGCACCCCACTGTGCATGTGAGATAAGGCTGCATGCTTCTTTCTGAACATCAGGTGATAATCATTTCATTACACTGCAAGTCGGAGTGCGACTTTAATCTGACAGACCTTTATACTACTTAACCAAAGTCGAATGTAAACATTCCAGAGTGGTACACTGCCCTGTATAGTGTAAGTGTCGCGGGTCAAAAATTTAATACAGGATTGCCCTAGGTAGATTATCTGATGAACCAGACAGAATGACAGAGTGATAGACACACAGTCATGCATTCTCGGAACCTGCAGAAATAAAATAGTTTCCTTAATTTAGCAGCCTCTTTTAGGAAGGATCTCAAGTAGATCATTCCCACTCATTAAGTCACCTTTGGGTTTCCACTAACACCCCGGCTGATCTGTAGTTCAACTCCTTTACTTTATACCTTTTGAAAACTTACCTGACAAAATCCTGCAAATTGCTGACGTAAAACATGCACTTGGCCTATCCTGCACCTGGACCACTTGGACAACAAAAACTCATATGTCAGGCTGTTATTCATTGATTACAGCTCGGCATTTAATACAATCATCCCCTCCAAGTTGGTTACCTGGGTCTCTGCGCATCCCTCTGCAATTGGATCCTCGACTTCCTCATTCTCAGACCACAGTCAGTTCGTATTGGTGGAAATGTGTCAGACTTGATAACAATCAGCACGGGAGCACCTCAAGGCTACGTGCTCAGCCCCCTGCTGTACTCACTCTATACTCATGACTGCGTAGCCAGTCATAGTGCGAACTCCATCATCAAGTTCGCTGAAGACACCACTGTTGTGGGACGTATCACTGAAGGGGATGAGTCAGAGTATAGAAGAGAGATCAAGCAACTGTCCATATGGTGCCAGCACACTAACCTGGCCCTCAACACCAGCAAAACCAAGGAACTGATTGTGGACTTTGGAAGGAGTAGGATGGGGACCCACAGTCCCTATTATATCAACGGGTCGATGGTTGAAAGGGTCAAGAGCTTCAAATTCCTGGGCGTGCACATCTCTGAAGATCTTTCCTGGTCCGAGAACACTGATGCAATTATTAAGAAAGCACATCAGCGCCTCTACTTCCTGAGAAGATTATGGAGAGTCGGTTTGTCAAGGAGGACTCTCTCTAACTTCTACAGGTGCAGAGTAGAGAGCATGCTGACCGGTTGCATCGTGGCTTGGTTCGGCAACTTGAGCGTCCTGGAGAGAAAAAGACTACAAAAAGTAGTAAACACTGCCCAGTCCATCATCGGCTCTGACCTACCATCCATCGAGGGGATCTATCGCAGTCGCTGCCTCAAAAAGGCTGGCAGTATCATCAAGGGCCCACACCAACCTGGCCACACACTCATCTCCCTGCTACCTTCAGGTAGAAGGTACAGGAGCCTGAAGACTGCAAAGACTGCTACTTCCCCACAGCCATCAGGCTATTAAACTTGGCTCGGACAAAACTCTGAACATTAATAATCTGTTATTTGCACTTTATCAGTTTATTTATTCTTGTGTGTATATATTTATATAATGGTATATGGACACACTGATCTGTTTTGTAGTCAATGCCTACTATGTTCTGTGGTGCTGAAGCAAAGCAAGTATTTCATTGTCCTATCAGGGACACATGACAATAAACTCACTTGAACTTGTACTTGAACATCCACAGCCTTCTGGAGACAGAATTTCGATACTGTTTTTATTCTAATTTACCCTGATTCCCCTCTCGAAGAGCTGCTACATTGCTAAGGAAATACACCCATATTCTCGATTTCCTTCCCAGAATAAATAATATCCCTTACCTCCCCAATTAACATTGTTATCATTTTGAAGATTTCAACCAATCACTGCCCAAATAATCAACATTCATAAGTTTCCAAATCAAGTTTATGCACCTTGCTTTGATAAATTAGCTCTTTCAGCTCTAATATCAGTTTGGTGAAAGCGCTACGCCCTCAAGGTTAGTTGCTCATACTGAATACAGTAATGCAATTGGAATCTGACCAAACCCTTTTTCAACCACGCCCTTGTGCAGTGTCTTTGTGTACTATATGAAGCATGCAAAGGAAAATCTCAAGTTGGTCTGAGATCAGATATGGACACATTGAATTTGATGAGCGGAACGATGGGGTTTCAAGATAGTCAAGTGTTTCAATGACAGAGGCACCAACTACAGAACAATGAAATTCCTACTTGCGGTAGCTTAACAGACCCGTAAATGCAATAGACACAGGCAATATACAATCATTTAAAAAAAAATTAGTAAATTAATAACCATAATACTAGCTCAAACAAACAAAGTTGTTAGTATAACGAAAGACAGGCGGTGGAAGTTTATAGTTGCTGAGGTTAATGTGTAGTGTTCAAGATGGTTACTGGGAAGAAATTATTCTTGAACCTGCTGGTTACTGGTTTCAGATTCCTGTACCTACTTCCCAATGGTAGGTGCGAAATGAGAGCGTAGCCAGGGTGGTGTGGGTCCTTCGATGGTGGGGAGGTCAGTACCTGTGACGACCAAGCAGACCCTACCATTTCCTGCAATCTCCTTCCTCCCTGGGTTATTGTTGCTGAACCAGGCTGTGATGTAACCAGTCAGTATGCTCTATACCGTACAACCGTAGACATTAATTTGAGTATTTGTCGAAGTACCAACTCACAGTACTATAAAAACACAGTTCAGATAATGTCTAATGACCAGTGCGCCTCAGTGCAACTTGACCTACTTCCCAGGCAATGCTGTCAACGAATATAATTCCACATATATCTAATGCTGAATGCATCAACTGTGCAAGCGCAGTTCATGGCCAGAAATGCTGAGTTGAATTCCACTGAAGCACAATTCAACTGGGAAATCGTTGCAGTTGTATTCCTCTTGTTAAAATCATCGATTTTGACATCCGTATTGTACTTATAAAAACATTGGACTTGCTTGAATTTCTTAACCTCTAGTATGAAAAGCTGGAAGGCATTTTTATGGTAGAATGGAAATGGAATGTATAATGTGGTATGCTTATCTTTATAAACAAAAATCACTATCATTTGTGAATCAATCTCAATAGACTTGTCCCACCCATAAAGTTTAATTGATTTGCGACTCAATAATTAAATGCCACAGGGCATTGGAAAATAATTATAGGAACAGTTGCAGGTGACATATTTATTCTATAACTTTATTCCATACCATTCAGATGGGAAAACACAGTCCAACTGTTTGCTTTGATACCTTGATGGCACCTCTGCATTACAATACCATAATATTAAACCATAATGCAAGATAAAATATTAATGCAAGATAAAATGTGTTACCAAGCTTTACAGACCTTTCCCCACTGTCATTTCTTTCTGTGCTCAAACATAACAGATTTTTCATTCTTATATTTTAATTATAAGACAAAGGTTTGGCATCTACAGTATGTAGCACTCCCAATGTGTATTTTCAGTAAGTCTGGTGTCAGGGGACAAAAAAAATTCTAGACTTAAGATGCACACAAAGAAACTGATGTAATGAGTGACATTTCGGATTGAGACCCTTCTTCAGAAAAAACATCAGTCTTCATTCTGAAGAAGGGTTTTGACCCGAAGCGTCACCCATTCCTTCTCTCCAAATATGCTGCCTGTCCCTTTGAGTTACTCCAACTTTTTATGTCTATCTTCAGTTTAAACCAGCATCTGCATTTATGGAAGTTATGGAAGAATGATGCAGTCTTAAAACACAAATTCAATTTTTGAGCCAACTTCATGCAGACATTTACTTCACAAATACTGCTCTGCAAAGTTCCTAAAATGAAAACAGGACATCCAAAATACCGCCAGCTTCCTCACATGGCAAAACAGCCTTTAAAATATAACAGTAACCGTGAATCATAATTATTTAAGCGCTGTTGTTGCAAAAATGAATCACAAGGCAAATCACAGGAGTGTAGGGTAAAAATAGCTAAGCTAAAAGAAAATTGTAGAAGTGGCCATAGGGGATGGCTTTTAGATGAGACGGAGGTGAAGCAACGGAGGGGTAGCGGGAATTGCTCAGCATGGGATCTGAAAGCAGGACAGTCCCTCATGGGGCAACTGAAGAAGAAAGCTGAAGCCAGAGAGGAGACCTAGGGGATCGAATTGTAGCAACTTGTCCCATTGAGGAATTAGCCCCATAAAGTGATATAAGCAGAAGGAAAGCAGAAATTAGAGTTTAAAATGATAAAAGCCAATAAGACGATAGTCGAGTATGTCCTGAAGTGAACACTTTAGCGCCTGTCCAACTTGGCCGTCATTTGCGCGTAATTTACGCGCCATAATTACATGCGCATGGTGCGTGATGACATAGGCAGTGATGCACGAATGCGCGCGGCGTCGCAGGATTTTGTGATGTACAAAATCTTTAAGTGACAGCAAATGACAGCCAAGTGGGACAGGCCCTTTTCTTCTCAGATAGAAATTCATAATGACATTGATCCAGTCTTTTTACTCTTCCTGGGTTTGACAATACATTAACTAATCACTTTGCAGATAAACTTTGAAACCGAACTTCGAGGTCACTATTGCTGAAAAATTTTATGCAAAATAATACAAGCCAATTATCTAATTGGATGACACAGGTTAAATCTACTGATCTCAACTGCAGTATACACATTTGACATTGAATTGGACAATCTTTGCTGTAGGCTTGCATTGGTCAGGTCAGAAAACGCTTTTGTGTGAGTTTTGCGGTTTTGATCTTGCATGATCTCCAAACTACCCACATGCGTTCAGTCATGCTTCAGCTCCCTCTGTGATTTAGTTGAAGAGTCCATGTGGCCTTGTCAGTCACACAAAAACCCATGCACTTGAGTGGATTCAAGAACAGCACTTCATTGTCTGCCCAATGGCACAAATACTGAACTTTCCAGTTTCATGTAACTCACTCCCCCTGTGGTCCCTTCCTCTTCCAGCAGTCCACCCAGATGTTCTCCCCCTTTGTTCATGTTTCAATCCCTTCCTGCCTTGTTCCCTGGATTTATCACCCTCCCCCACCTGGTTCAATCTGCCCAACACCCATATACCTAACCACCTAGGTTTATTTTCCCTTGGTACATTCTTGCTCTCCCTTCCTCCGCCTGGTTCCACCTGCCTAAAACCCCTCTTATATCACCTACCAACCTGTCTCTACTTTCCTCTTGCCCTCATCTACCTAGTTCCAACGGACTATTTGAACATTATTCTCACGTTTCCACTAATCCAATGGATCCATGTGTCCATTATCTCACTCTCATCAGGTTCCATCTATCATCTCCCAATCTCACCCCTCCCTCTCATTTCTACCTACTGGCTATCTTCCTTCCACGCACACACACTCCTGATACAGGATCTAATCCCAAAATGTTGACCATTCCCTTTTCTCAGCAAATGGGAATGGTCAGCTGTGCCTTTCCAATAGTTTATTGTTTGCTCCAGATTTCAGCATCGGCAATTATAGTCAAATTATTCTTGACTCTGACAGTTTACCTGAGAAAAAGATGAGTTTGTGCAATCTGATCTATGATGTTAGATAATTAATGTCTTCTAGGAGTTTGCAACTTCCCACTTTGCTGAACTAAACTGGTTGCTTAATTTGAGGAATGTGTTAAATTTAGGAGGGACCATGTGGAATTGTAGTTTGCAAGAAGATTCTTTAATGAGATGCATGCAGCTGTGCTTGGAGCAATTCTTCCTCTAGTCTTTTGCTGATTTATCATTTAACAGCTTTGAACAGCTGACAAATAGTTGACCTTCCCACTTCAAAGTTAATGTGAGTGTCTGGCAATAGTTTATTCCTATTTACTACTTACTACTCTGGTTACATAATAGAATGATGCCATTTTTATACATTGAAGGAGTCATAGCGTTATACAGCAGAAAAAGAGACCCTTTGGCTAAACTCTTCCTTGCCGACCAAGGTACCTTCCTGTACTGGTCCCATTTGCCTACCTTTGGTCCATATTCCTCTAAATGTTTATATCTCCCCTATCCATGAACCTATCCGAATGTTTTTTTTTAAAATGTTGTGATTATTCCTGCCTCGACAACTTCCTCTGGCAGTCTGTTCCATCTAACTACCTGTTCTCTGTGTAAATAAAATTCCATTCAAGCTCCCTTTAAATATTTCCCTTCTCATCTTAAACCTATGCTCTCTACTTTTAGATTTTCCTACCCTGGAGAAAAGATGGACATTTCACTGTTGGTTTGTATTAGCACTCAAAACTCCAACCGGAGGTGTTAGAAAATTCGATTATCATAAAACACAGTAGAAGATCGTTTGGTCCATTGAGTCTTTGTCAGGTCTTTGTCGAAGAGATTAGTCACTCATTCACCCAGTTTTCCTTGCAATCCTGCAAAGATTTTCCCTTTTATTACTGACCAAATTTCCTTTTGAATCCACATTGAATCCAATCAAATTAAATATCGTGAATTCCAATTCAAAATATGCTTGCAGTTTAAAAAAAATATTTATTTCCTCAAGTCTCCCCAGCAGCGAATGGTACTTTCTATCAGTAGATATTAAAATCTTGGTTAAAAAATATAAGGGAAATGTTTTTTATGCAGAGATTACATGCAGTCTACAACTCACTGGTTATAGGTAAGGTGATAATAGTGCCAATCAGGGCTTTTGAAAAGGAATTGGATAGGCACTTGAGAAAGAATAATCTGCATGACTATGGGGAAATGACAAGGGAATGGATGTAAATCAAAGAATACTACAGCTCTTTGGTTCACTGAATCCACATCAAATACATCTCATTTTGCTCTCTGTACAAACTCCAAATTAATCTCCAAACTCTGGGAAATAGGAATCACCTTCCCCCTCTGCCACTGGATCCTCAACTTTCTGAACCACAGACTCAATCCATGACGATAGGTGACAACACCTCCTCCACCATAACTCTCAACACTGGTGCCCCACAAGGATGTATTCTTAGTCCCCTACTATACACCCTTTACGTTCACAACAGTACGGCCAAAGTCATCTTTAATTTCATCTACAAGTTTGCAGTGGGCCAAATCATGAACAATGATGAGACGTAGTACTGGAAGGAGAGAGAGAACTAAATGACATGATGCCAGGTCAATAACCTCTCCCTCAATGTCAGCAAGACAAAGGAGTTTGTTATTGACTTCAGGAAGCATGCAGAATACAAGCCCCAAATCAGCATCAATGGTGCGGATGTTGAAATTGTTGAGAGCTTCAAGTTCCTTGGCATTGATATTACCAATGATCTCTCATGTACTAACCACATTGATTTGACAGATAAGAAAGCACACCAAAACCTCTAATTCCTGCTGAGAAAGGAAATTTGGCATCACTCCAGTGAATCATCCAAAATTATTCTGATGCTCCATAGAAAGGATACTGTCGGGTTGCATCACAGCTTGGCGTGGGAACCGAGTACTCGAGTGCATGAAAATGCAGAGTTGTAGATGTAACCCAGTCCATCACAGACCACAATTCCCTCCATTGACTTCCTGCTGCCTTGGAAAAGCAGCTAATCAAAGACCTGTACCACCACAGTCATTCCTTCTTCTCCCTGCTTCCATCCAACAGTAGGTATAGAAGCTTGAAAGCGTGCAGCACCAGATTCAGGATCAGCTTCTTTCCCTCTGTTAACAGTCCTTACATAAGTTAAGGTATTTTGATTCACCTCTACCCCATTGAAGGCATTGAACTTGGTCCAAGGAACTGATGTGCTACAATGTGCTACACTGCTGAGAACTATATTCTGTGCTCTGTAGCTTTCCCTTTGTAGCTATCTATCATACTGTGGTTTGAACTGATTGTATCTTTGTATGGTATAGCCTGCAAAACAAGCTTTTCACTCTACCTCGGTACATATGACAATAATAAACCTAAACCTAGTTATTCCCTTCAATCAATCTCAGAATCTAGAAGTCACCTTCATTCTTTCTTGTTATAACAATAACAGGTATATGAATTTTATGGATATTTAACCAATCGGTCAACCACATTTGTGGGTTGGGAGTCACATATATGTTGGACAGGTAAGGATAGTAGATCTCCATCGCTGAAGGATACTGGTGAAGAAGATAGGGTTTTGCAATAGTAGACGAGCTTTAAGGTCACCGTTAGTAAGTCCTGAATAAAAACAATTCCAAATTATTAACTAAATTTAATTAAAAATAACAGCCATAATAGGATTTTAACTATTCTGGATTATTAATGAAAGCCTCTGTATGACTGGTCTGGTGGTCTAACTTACAGGTCACTACTGGGCCTTAAACCATTTCACATGGAGATCAGTGCTTTCAGGAGTTAATTCTACACTTTCAATCTGAAATGTTCTAATCAAAATTATTATAATTAATCCACTTTGTGTTCAACAGCTTTAATTTTCCTTCTCTTCAGGAATAGCTACTTCCCCACAGCCATCAGGCTATTAAACCTGGCTCGGACAAAACTCTGATTATTAATAACCACTTTCAGTTATTTGCACTTTACCAGTTTATTTATTCGTGTGTGTATATATTTATATCATGGTATATGGACACATTTATCTGTTTTGTAGTAAATGCCTACTATTTTCTGTGTGCTTAAGCAAAGCAAGAATTTCATTGTCCTATACAGGGACACATGACAATAAACTCACTTGAACACTTTTATTCCCATGTAATCACCGGAGTGTAAAACTGGATGGGCTATAATGTGAATTCTCCTCAACAGACGTGACAAGTGGGTTTACATTAAAAATAACAGAACCTGTCTTTGTTTCTTTTTTTTGGATCATTCTAATGAAGTTCAACATAAACTCAAAGAGTAGCACGTAACTTTCTGTTTGGTAATTTGTGTTCTATGTACTTAATAATGCGATGAAACGCTTTTGACTTTACTTGTAGAAACAAGGAACTGCATTTGCTGGCTTACAAAATATGACACAAGGTGCTGGAGTAATTCAGCGGGTCAGCCAGCATCTCTGGAAAGCATGGATAGATGACGATGCTGGTCAGGACCCTTCTTCAGCCTGGAATCTGAGGGAGTGTCTGGACCAGAAACGTCCAGCCAACCGAAACGTCACCTATCCATGTCCTCTAGAAATGCTGCCTGACCAGCTGAGTTACTCCAGTATTTTGTAATTTTACTTGTAGTTTGTCAGGCTCGGGTGGCACGATGGAATGGATGCCTTGGTAGTTTGTGAACTGATTGGTGCCTAAGATGGAAACGTTTCTCTGTGTTGTGGGAAATGTTTTCAACGCTTTCAATGCTTTGTACTTTTTGCTAGTGGTAAGCTATTTGAGTTTGCAGCACTTCATTAGATATCTTTGATTTTAGTTCTACCTGTTTAATCCCCCCCCCCCCCCCCCCCCCCACCCCACCTTAGTTCGGGCACACATTTTCAATGTCATAAATCCTTTTAATTTCTTATGAGATTACCTGTTGATTTCATGGCAAGAAACACCCAATATCTGTGGGGAGAAGCAATGTGCTAATATTTTGAGTGAATCCTTTGCCACGGTTTCTCCACTTTCTAATTTTGTTTTGAATTTTAGAGTTTGATTGGATTTACATTTGCCTGTATGTATGTCCTCCAGCATGCTGACAGGCAAACTATGTCAATGTTCATTCATCTTGACCCTTTATCGCAAGAATGAATCATACCAATCCAAAGCTCCTGGAGTATAGAGCAAGTAGTTAAGCAGAAAGAAATTGGAGGAAATAAATAGATATGGAGATGTACTTATCTTGTCGTGTCAAAGCTGGAAAATTAGTTGTCTCAGGCTAATTGGTGATATTTCTATGCAATATATTTTTTAGGTTGGATCATAATATGGATTTTTTTTAAAACAGGGAGCTGCTCACCACTGCTTCCAGATTATTCTGAGAAAAATGAAAGCTTGTCTTGAATAAAACAATAGCCAAGGGATAAGTTACGGATAAATGTGGAGTACCTCGGTGAATCTGGGCTTGTGCCGAGTGCACTTGTGATTGTATCACATGCACATACTGGCTCACAACCAACTTGGGACTCCATCCATGTCTGTAATTTACCCCTGACTGTCCTTTCTGCTATATATAGTAATTTTTTCATCCAACAGGAACAACCGCCAATGTTACTGCTGAAAACGAACAAGCTTTTTTTGCAGTTACAGCTAAAATTAAGACAAGTACACATTTGACAATTTTTAAATCGAACTTCTATGCTGATGTAACTGCAAACGGTGTCATTCAACCCAGTAAGATAGATGCATTTGCTTTATTTTGTGTAACAATTGACCCAGGCACGTCAGCAATTTTGGAAATGGCTTGCCGTCATTTCACAGTAGGAATTTCACACTCATTTTTTCATAGATAAATTCCCAATACGGAATTCTGTGTATCTGACAAATGGGTTTGCTATATTTAGACATCCTTGATTTTTCAGCAAAACTATTATTAGTTTTCAGTTTCAATCTAGATTTATGTCATTATGTGCATTTGCACCAGCTGTTACCAACAAGAATTTCAAGGAAGAATTGACCTTATCCCAAATATAAATCTGTTAGCATTAAAAAATGCTGTTCACAATATTTTTTTTATCCTTTATAAATTGCTGAACCTGTGCAGGATTGAAAAATTTACCCCTCTTCCCTGTGAGGATTAATGTTGCATTTGAACATTTTGTATTAAGCTATGATTTCAGCCTAATCAACTTACCGCATTTTGTAGTGCTATATAAAAAGGATCCATTTTGATGAAGTGCATTTGAGGTTACTGAGGACCTTTGTATATTTCAGGTCATTCTGATTAAAATAAAGGCAATGGAGAAATCAATTTGTGCACGACAAAATCTCCCGATCAACAACGTGATAGTGACGAGAATTTATTTTAATTGGGAAGATTGAGGGATAGCTATTAGCTGGGAATCTGGGAAGAATAATTCGGCTCTTCTTTGACCATTTAAGGTGATCTTGGAAGTTAAGATGGAGCCTCGGTTTATCACATGCTCCAATATATTGTACCTTTGGAAAGTACAGCAGTGCCTCCGCACTGCATTATCAGGGCACAGAATTGATCAGATCAAGAAAATGGCTGTCCACCACCTTCTTGAGTGCAATGAAGGGTTAGCGTTAAATACTGACAATTTTATTTTTAAATGCTTGATTTTTGTTTTAAGGCTCTTTGATGAGGCTTGAAGTTGTACTTTCTGACGGGTGAGGCAACAACAACTGATATGCCTGATGTATCTGCAGGTACCATGTACTATATCTGCAGGTACAATCATCTCAGCAGGCCATTAAGGTTCCTGTACTTTTATTTGAGAAGTTGTTCTCTTTGATTACAAATAAAAATAACAAACCACATATTCGTTTTTTGATTGACTAGCTAACAAAATAAAAGTCATAGGAAGGGCAAAATATTTTTTTTTAGCCCCTAATATAATGGGGGGGAAATCTCATCTTTTAAAATGCATGGCTTGGCTGAGATATATGAATCATTGCTTGACACGGGTGAGGTGCCGGAAGATTAGAGAGTGACTAATGTTGTGCCTCTATTTGAGAGGGGGTGCAAAGAAAACTGGAAATTACAGTCAAGTAAGCTCAACATCTGTGGTAGGAATGTTTTTGGAGAAGATTCTGAGGGACAAGATATACATGCATTTGGATAAATGGGGATTGATTAGGGATAGACATCATAGTTTTGTACATGGGAGATTATGTCTCATGAATTTCATTGATTTTTTGGAAGAAGTAACCAAGAAGGTTGACAAGAGCATGGCTGTAGATGTTGTCTATAAGGACTTCAGCAAGGCCTTTGATAGATTTTGCGAGATAGGGTTATCTGGAAGATTAGATTGCATAGGATTCAGGGAGAACTAGCTCAATCTGAAGAAGGGTTTTGGCCCGAAACGTTGCCTATTTCCTTCGCTCCATAGATACTGCCTCACCCGCTGAGTTTCTCCAGCACTTTTGTCTAACTGGATACAGAGTTGGCTTCATGGTAGAACGAAGAGGGTGGGGGTGAAGAGTTATTTCTTTGGGCTAGAGGCTTGTAAACTAGTGGTGTGCCTCAGGAATCGGTGCTGGACCCATTGCACTTTGTCATCTATGTCAACAATTTTGTGGAGAATGTACAAGGCATGATTAGTAAATTTGCAGATTACATTAAAATAGGTGGTAGACAGTGAAGATGGTTATCAAGATTTACAATTGGATCTCAATTAACTGGATATGGTGAAGAGACAATTTACAAAGATGTTGGCACGACTAGAGAGGCTGAACTGTATACAGAGGTTGGGCAGGCTAGGACTATCCTTAGAGTGTAGGAGGCTGAGGGAAGATCTTGTAAAGGTGTATAAAATCATGAAGGAAATAGCCAAATGCAGTCATTTCCCCAGGGAATCAAGCATGAGAGTGCATTATTTTAAAGTGAGAGGGGAAAGATTTATTAGGAACACAAGGCAACCTTTTCACACAGAGGGTGGTGGGTATATTGGAAGCAGCTGCCAGAGGAAATAGTTGAGGCAGGTTCAATAACAACATTTAAATGACATATGGACAGGAATGTGGATAAGAAACGTTTGGAGGGATATGTGCCAAACATGGGCAAATGGAACTAGCTTTGATGGGGTATCTTTATCGGCTTGGATAAGTTGGGTTGAAGGGCATGTATTGTTAAAGGCAAATTCTCACAATTCAATGCACAGTATGTCTTGTCATTTAATATTCCACTGTTTGTGTATCCAGGAACAATGCCCTGACGCGGTAACATGTTGCGGGGTATCTGGGTTCTCCATCCTCAAAGGTTTCCAGACCATCCATGTGAATTACTTTGGCCCAACAAGGTTGTAGATATTCAGAGGTGTCTTGGCAGTTTCAGTGTACTCCCATGCAATTCTACAAAGTTATCTATCTGCACTCAAAATGTTAAAGCTAAGTAGGTGATAATAGTAATTGAAAACTGTAGTTAATCATTATACACTAGTTCTATCCTACACGCAAGAGAAAATTTACAGAAGCAAACTAAGCTATCAATCTGCATGTGTTTGGAATTTCAGAAGAAACCGGAGCACCTGGAGAAAACCCATGGGGTCACAGGGAGAACGTACAAACGCCTTACAGACAGCACCCGTAGTCAGAATTGAACCTGGGTCTCTGGTGCTGTAAGACAGCAACTCTACCGCTGCACAACTGTATTGCTCTAATTTGATCATATCTGATGGTTTAAAAATTAAATATTGTAGTATACCTATTGTTTATCATCCCTCCTCCACCCCACCCACCCCACCATTTCAAAATAAGCCCGATTATTGCTATTTTTCATGATGTCTGGTTAAAATGCATGTTAACTGCAATTGGTTTAGTTAATGAATACACTTTGTCAAAGCTGCATGCGGCGTGTTTGCTCTGTATAATTGCGCAGGTCACGATTCATCTAGCATTCTTAGAATATTTTGGTGAAGTGAATAAATTGATAATTTACAAAGCAACACAGAAACACATTTGAGAAGACGGCGTATTAACCCTCTGAGCCCCTTGCTTATTGTCAAATTATTGCTGATATGTCAACTTAACATCAGATAATCATTGTATTGATAATTACAGACAATTTAAACAGTGTAGAGGTCTTCCTGGCAGGTTAGGCTCTAAAATGCCTCCAGTCTAGAGTCAGTGAAATACCAAATACCACATTAGCTTTTCAGATCTGGTACCCTAAACAATCCGTCACTAAATGTGTAACTCTCATCAGATTTTACCTTTATTATATGCATTTACTAACATCTCATGTCCAGAAATATGACAGTAGGGTGTCCATCAATTGAGATGATAAATCATGGCATCATAAACTGTTAAGTTCATAACATTTTATATGTTTTGAATTATTTTGCAGCTATACTTACTCCATCCAGTCTCTTATTTATTGCTGTCAACATGGGTATCGCAGATGCAATACCACAGATATTCCACATCTATGCTATAAACTTTGATGAGTGTGTAAGACTTTATAGTGAAAATGACCAATGACCACATGTCCATATATTAACTGCGATCTCTGGAACACCAACGACGTCAGGAGTTTCCTGAGTGACATTTCTCCTTCACACTGGTTTCTTGAAGGGTCAGAAAACGTTGAAAGTACATAATCCCAGAGGCAGAGAATAAAAATGGTTAGCTGGCGCAACTGAAGTGATTTCTTGCTTGATTGGATAGTGAAGCGACAAACATGTTGTACTGGGCCTGGAATGTGTAAAATGGCATTAACTGCCAGAAGTACTCAACGGATCAGGCAACATTCCTGGAGAAAGAAAGAGTTAATGTGTCAGATCAAGGGTCCTTCAGCAGACCTGGAAAAGTGGGAAGGGAAGTGTGTATTAGATTGCAGCCAAGGATGGGTGAAGCGACCATTATACGGATGCCGACCAAAGTTATCAAGGAAACAGTTACTTTCAAAATCAGTAATGTTAGATGGAAGAGAAACAGGTTGAGAAACAGAACATTATATCTACATCTGGGGAGAGGGAAAAAAAGCTGGCTACCAGAAATTGAGACCTTTAGGATTTAATATCAGCAATGCACCTAGATAAACAATAGGATGGTGTTTCTAAAGCTTTGAATATCACTGGAACGATGAGTCCAACAATTGAACAGCCAGAATAGGATAGATTGATAGATTTCTTTCTATAGAGAACAAATGTGAACCAGATGAGTTTTTAATGGCTCCTGTCTCTTTCTTGATATGTACCCAATTTGCCTTTTTCGGGTCTTATTTACTTTCTGAATTCCATTGGAATTCAAGCCGCAGATATTTGTAAGTGTAGCAATGCCTCAGATGTCTTCTTCTTGCGAATGAAACATAAACCAAAGGAATAGTTAGATCTCAAGCCAGGTGTTGAGCAGTCAGGTTGGTGTCTCTGCGTCAATGTCTGCCAGGCCCTGAGCTCCATTTGGTGGATGGTAGAGCGGGCAACCCAGAGATGACATGGTTGGCTGTCTGTTGTTCAGCCCAGCATTCACAGGCTGGGCTCTGGCGGAGTACATTTCTCCACATGCTGGCATTGAAACGCCCAACTCCATTACGAAGTCAGTTGAGCTTCACCCATGCTCCTCTGGGGAGGTCACACCTTGGACAGCTTTTATCTGGTGAAGAGATATAGCTGTGTAATGGAGATGAGGTTGCCTTCCACTCCTGTGACCACTTGGTGGGTATCCAGGGTGCCTTTGGCTCAGTTGGCTGGATGGATGCTAGGAGTTGTTTTCCATGTGGAGCAAAGAGGTGACGGGACTTCAGACGGGGCGGCCTCTGCTCTCTGCTGATAGCCTGATGGAGGAGGTGATCTGGGTCCATGTCACGATAAGATAGTGCCAGATTTGCTGCTTGCCACAGATGTCCACGGCAAGCCTCAGTATCTATTGCAAACCTTTATAATTGTTCATGTCTGTTGTCTCATGGTCATCATTAATGGTGAATTTATTTGAACGATCAACAGTGCAGGCCTCTGAATAATAGTCCAATAACTAAAGCACACTACATTTTATTTACTGACCTTTTTCATTCTATTTTACCATGTTCCTTTAATAAATTTATTAAGATTTAATGTTTTATTTGTTCAGGTGCTATATAAACAAGACAGTACAGAATACAGTAGTGCCAAATGAATAATGAAGGGTATATAAATTGTAGTCTGTACTTGCCGTACGTATAAATTGTACTCATGTAGAGTTGTAATTAAGTTTGGGGGAAGAAGAATATGAGAAATGAGGGAAATTCACCAAGGTAATTAAAACTTTAAATGGATTAGACAAAGTAACTCAAAGAGTAAACCACCCCATGAATGAATAACAAGGACATACATTTAATTTTGGGGGGGGGGGGGGGGAACATTTTCGAGCAAATATTAACACCAAATTGTAAGAACAAGAACTTCCATAGAAACTGCCTGACCCACTGACTTACTCCAACACTTTGTGTTTTGTTTAAGATTGCAGCATTAGCAGATTCCCATATCTCTATTAAGAACATATTCATTACTGAAGAGATAAATAATTGAAATAATTTACCAATTGCTTAATATGATGTTCCAAATATAACATGTAATGAAAGAGCACGCAGTGTGAAAGGGATGAGTAAAATAGGCTAATCTTACTCACTTTTTTTGCATTCTTTTGATTAGGTGCCCATGTTTTAGACAAATAAAAGCTGCAATTTGTTTATTGTAGTTACACAGAACAAAAAATAGCACTACGAGTTAACGAGATGCAAAAGAAAACTAGGCTCTACTACGTTATGATGGATGTGTATGTGAGGTTTCATAGTGAACATGAATAAGTAATTTGGAAGTAAGCCATATGTGTTCCTTGACCAAGGAACACATATGCATTGATAAACTGCTCTGAGATGGGCAAGATTTAAAAGAAACTCGAGGGACAACTTTTTCACTTTGAGAGTAGTGGGTATATAGAACGAGCTGCCAGAGGAGGTAATTGAAGCAGGTACTATTACAGTTTGAAAAGACATTTGGACAGGTACATGGTTAGGAAGGTTTTAGAGGGATATGGGCCAAATGCGGGCAAATGGGATGAGCTTAGATAGGGCATCTCGGTCGGCAAGGACAAGATGGGCCAAGGGGCCTGTTTCCGCGCTATGTGTCGCGAAGAAGTATGGATTTTGAGGTGATGGATGATGACCTTGTTTTATAATATGAGTTTGCAAACAATCAGTATTTTTTTTTGCACTCATCAAATAGAGAACATGTCCTTGAAGCAATCACCTTAGAAAGCATGAACAGATCGAACAAATTGATCCAGAACTACCCAGACAAATATCATCTGTATCTTGTGCTTACCTGGTGAACTTTTCCTTTATGTGAAGCGAATTCATTATTGAGGCAGGATCTTTTTTTCAATAGCTTCTGTACGTTGTATTGTTTTCTGAAATGCTTTCAGTTTGAAAAGTATGGCATTAAATTCAAATTCAGTGTATATGTAATATGTAGTTCATGTGCAACAATAAATTAATTCAAGAAAAACCTCAAATAAATCTCCATTTGTTAACCTTCCTGTATGAATGCCCATGAAGAACAAGGAACTGCCTTCTTGTGAACTATAAAAGAACCATAACATTTGAAAAGTCTCTGCCTCCTCCCCACTCCATACTTTTATTGACTAGTTTTAGGAGAAAAACAAACCTTTTCTACAGTCACGGAAAATAAAAAGATGTTAACAGCCCCTTTGGTCCATAAAAACTGTACTGACAATCAACCATCCATATACTAATCCTACATTGAGGGTCTGTCCCACTTAGGCGATTTTTTAAGTGACTACAGGCGAATAGGCTGACACCAGGGTGTCGCCTGTCTGGTCGTGAGTAGTCTCCTCAGTCGCCCAAAGAGTCTGAGCGTCTTTCTCGACGCCGCTGGATTTTCATAATGTTCAAAAAATTTCGGCGACAGGCGGCGAGTAGGTGCTGTCGCCAGGTGACATAGGTTGTTGCCGGTGCTGACCTTGGTGAATTCCATTGGCGACTACCTACGTCAACCTACATCAACCGACGACAAGTACCGGCGTCAAGCGACAGGCCTTGTCTTCAGTTATCTTCAGTTGTCGCTGACAGGGTCGTAGCTTGTCGTAGCTTGCCGCGGGTAGACGTAGGTTGACTTTGGTTGTGGTAGGTTGTCGCCTGTGTGTTCATAGGTTGTTGTAGGTGTCGACGTAGGTTGTCGTAGGTGTGGACGTCCTAATTAGCGATGATTGGGTTGCCGGTTGTCGGTAGCTTGCCGTAGCTTGACGTCGACTAGGTGGTAGGTTGTTGGAGCTTGTCGTAGACATTGTCGTCGGGAGGTCCAGTCGCCGGTTTTTCGGCGACCTGCTGCGACTATGACAGTCGGCGGCAGTCGCCTAAAAAAATCACCCAAGTGGGACAGGCCCTTTATAGCACCAGAGACCCAGGTTCGATCCTAACCATGGGTGCTGTCTGTACGGAGTGCCCCCCATGACCTGCGTGGGTTTTCTCCGAGATCTTTGGTTTTCCCCAACACTACCAAGAATTACAGGTTTGTAGGCTAATTGGCTTTGTATAAATGTAAAATTATCCCGAGTGTGTGTCGAGTAGTGTTAATGTGCAGGGATCGCTGGTTGGCACGGATTCGGTGGACCAAAGGGCCTCTAAACTAAACTAAACAAAGTAAAAAAATAATATTAAATGCTACCGAGCCTAATTTCAATAGACAAATACATCAATGCACAAGTTGCAAAAGAGTACACATTTCCCTCTTTTTTCTTTTTAGTCTGTTCCAAAAATATTCAGAAAGGAGACTTACTTAATGGCTGTTATGAATAAGCTATAATTGAGTAGACCTTTGTTGAGCATGGTGAATAGGCATGTTACATAAAAATGACAATTTACTGCAAGGTTAAAATCTAACATTGGACCATAAATTTGTGAATATTTATAATTATAAATAGTATTGGCAAGGAATGTTACTTTCTGATGATTCTTTCATTCCATCATGAGGAAGCTATTAACATCTTCATCGATGCCAATAGCAAATTAATTAAACTGACTGATAATGATGGTAAATATAACTTGGAATCTAGGCTTTGTACCTAATGTCTCATGTAAAATTCCACACACACTCTTCAGTTTCACCCTTGAAGTGCACCGCAGTTATTGCATGTAATCCGTTTGGTGATAAAAATTATGTACATCATTATTGTAATCATCTGTAATCGCAAATGTTTTGTAGTGATGTAATTCATTTAATTTGAAAGGTGTCCCATGTGGGAAAGTGGATATACATTGAAAAGGCAGTAGCGTGGTTGGAGAGGCATCTTTATACTTTGTTTTATGGATTTTAAAACTGAAGAGAATTGGTGGATGTTTAATACCAAATTTTCAGAGTTTAGTTGGGGTTCATATTGTTTAATAGCCTGATATTTGTTGAGAAGAACCTGTTCCTGAACCTGGACATTATCGTTTTCAGGCTCCTATATCTTCTTCCCGATGGCAGAAGTGAAATGAGTGCGTGGTCATGGTGGTGTGGACCCTAGATAATGCTGACTGCCTTTTTGAGGCAGGGTCTCCCATAGAGTGGGAAGGTCAGTACCCATGAAGGACTTGGCAATGTTTGCCACTTTTTGTATTCTCCTTCCTTCCTGAGCCTTCCTGTTGCCAAACCAGGCCATGATGCAACCAGTCAATATGGTCTCTACCGTACACCTGTAGAAGTTTAAGAAAGTGTCCATCAACGTACTGAATCTCCTCAATTTTCTAAGGAAGTAGAGTTGCTGATGGGCTTTCTTTATGAGTGCATCAATGTGCTGTGTCCAGGACAGATCTTCAGACATGTGCATGCCCAGTAACTTGAAGTCGTTGAGTCTTTCCACCACCGACCCTTCGATGAAGATAGGTTTGTGAATCCTCGGCCTTCCACTTTTAAATCCACCAAGCAATTCTTTTGTTTTACCGATGTTGAGAGCAAGGTTGTTTTACTTGCACCATTCAGTCACACAATCGATCTCCCTCCTAAACTCTAACTCATCATCATCTGGAATTCGTCCAACTCAGATAGTGCGTAGGTCAGGTGTCCCTGCTCTACTCACTCTATACCCATGAATGTGTAGCTGCGTTCCAACTCCATGTTTAAAATCGGAACTTAATATTTTTCATACACCAAGTCGAACAGTAATTTCAGCTGTGGGAAGATGTGCAGCTAAAAACAAACAATCCAAAAGATGTTGTCTGAGACAAGGAGATAGTATTTTTATTTACTATGTGATATTATGAAGTGGGAACGGGGTACAGCTTTTGAGCCTGCTCTGCCATTTAATAGATTATATTTTGGTGGTCTGGTAAACGACTCCTGGAGTTTTCAACAATACTTTATTCGAAAGTTCAAGTTGCAGCATACAGATTTAACAGACACGTCTGGCCACATCGGTGGTCAGCGCTGAACTGATGCGCGCAAAGGAAAAACCTCGTGAAAACAACAACCCCACCCGAGTCACGTGACCGCGGTTTCTGAACGCCGGGTTCGATATCTGCGTGCGCTAGCAGGCGCCGCTACAATATCCTTTGATTGTAAGAGCAACCTTTCTTCCCTGTTGGCCTTGTGTAAAATTTTACTCTTATCAAAAATCTATCTAGCTCTGTATTGAAAAGGTTTTAGCCATTAAGCCACTGGTATTAAAATATCTTCCTTGATGTATTTTCATACACGGGGGCAATTCAAATAACAGTAAATTGCATAATGCAGCTTAAAAATGTCAGGCCATAATTTTAATTTTACAGTTTGAGTAAGGGTTTCAAAATGAGTGTTAATATTACTTAAGCATATGACATTTGCACTGATATTCGTATGCATATTCCTGATGTATCATTTTTCTATAACTTATTGACAACATTTCTTCATACTTTTCCACAGTCTTTCAGTAGTTCGTTAAATATTACCCAGTAAGGAAAAACAAAGTTAAAGATGAAGCATGAAGCCAGAAGTATTTCTTCCCCCCCCAGAAACACAAATATATCAAATAGAGATGTTTGTCAGATTCACTGCTGATTCTATGGTGACTTTTTGGATTCCTACATTAAAGATTTTGAGCTCTTACATGTTTTATAGAAACATAGAAACATAGAAATTAGGTGCAGGAGTAGGCCATTCGGCCATTCGAGCATGCACCACCATTCAATATGATCATGGCTGATCATCCAACTCAGTATCCCGTACCTGCCTTCTCTCCATACCCTCTGATCCCCTTAGCCACAAGGGCCACATCGAACTCCCTCTTAAATATAGCCAATGAACTGGCCTCAACTACCCTCAGTGGCAGAGAGTTCCAGAGATTCACCACTCTCTGTGTGAAAAAAGTTTTTCTCATCTCGGTTTAAAGGATTTCCCCCTTACCCTTAAGCTGTGACCCCTTGTCCTGGACTTCCCCAACATCGGGAACAATCTTCTTGCATCTAGCCTGTCCAACCCCTTAAGAATATTGTAAGTTTCTATAAGATCCCTCTCAATCTCCTAAATTCTAGAGAGTATAAACCAAGTCTATCCAGTCTTTCTTCATAAGACAGTCCTGACATCCCAGGAATCAGTCTGGTGAACCTTCTCTGCACTCCCTCTATGGCAATAATGTCCTTCCTCAGATTTGGAGACCAAAACTGTACGCAATACTCCAGGTGTGGTCTCACCAAGACTCTGTACAACTGCAGTTGAACCTCCCTGCTCCTATACTCAAATCCTTTTGCTATGAAATCCTTTTGCTTTATTTCATGTTGACACCTAGAAATAGTGTAACAATTAAGTTCAGCTTAAATTAGTTTACAGATACAGCTCGGAAACGGGCCCTTCGGGTCCACACCGACCAGCGATCCCCATACATTAACACAAGCCTACACAAACTAGGGACAATTTACACTTACACCAAGTATACAAAAACTAAGCCAATTAACCTACAAACCTGTACCTCTTTGCTGTGTGGGAGGAAACCGAAGATCCCGGAGAGAACACACAAGGTCACTGGGAGAACGTACAAAACTGAGTACAGACTACGCAGTCGGGATCGAACCTGGATCTCTGGCGCTGCAAGCGCTGTAAGACAGCAACTCTACTGCTGTGCCACCGTGCTACCCAAGCTTAGTGAAAAATCTAAAATGCAATTAACTCTGTTCCCTGTCAATGGGAAATACATGATGGTGGCTAGGCAGAATTAAACAAGGAGATGGGAGCAGTTTGTTTATCCCTACAAATTTGTCCACATCAGCATTCATGCCAGTGTAACCGTAGCATTTTTCACATGGAAAGAAAACAAATTGCAGACTTGTATATCTGGCAGCACATCCTGCTTTAAAATCAGACAAAGGTACACCCTCAGCCATATAACCTGGTGAACAATGTAGTGGCACTTAGCTGGTTGCAATCTCTGGACCCAGTGATTTGTTGAAACAAATTAAGGAACATAAATTACCAAAATTTGTTTTGAGCTGTTACATATCGTTCCTATATTGTAAGTGCCAACAATTAAAATAAATGTACAGTACCCTCCATAACGTTTGGGACGATGACCCATCATTTATTTATTTGCCTCTGTACTCCACAATTTGAGATTTGTAGTAGAAAAAAATCACATGCGGTTAAAGTGCACATTATCAGATTTTAATAAAGGCCATTTTTATACATTTTTGGTTTCACCATTTAGAAATTACAGCAGTGTTTATACATAGTCCCACCATTTCAGGGTACCATAATGTTTGGGTCACAGCAATGTCATGCAAATGAAAGTCGTCATGTTTAGTATTTTGTTGCATATCCTTTGCATGCAATGATTGTTTGAAGTCTGCGATTCATGGACATCACCAGTTGCTGGGTGTCTTCACTGGTGATGCTCTGCCAGGCCTGTATTGCAGCCATCTTTAGTTTATGCTTGTTTTGGGGGCTAGTCCCCTTCAGTTTTTTCTTCAGCATATAAAAGGCATGCTGAATTGGGTTCAGATCAGGTGATTGACTTGGCCACTCAAGAATTGACCATTTTTTAGCTTTAAAAAGCTTTGTTTCTTTAGCAGTATGTTTGGGATCATTGGCTTGCTGTAGAATGAACCGATGGCCAATGAGATTTGAGGCATTTGTTTGAACCTGAGCAGATAGGATGTGTCTATACACTTCAGAATTCATTATGCTACTACCATCAGTAGTTGTATCAATGAAGATAAGTGAGCCAGTTCCTTCAGCAGCCATACATGCCCAGGCCATAACACCCCTACCACCGTGTTTCACAGATGAGGTGGTATGCTTTGGATCTTGCGAAGTTCCTTCTCTCCTCCATACTTTGCTCTTGCCATCACTCTGATATAAGTTAATCTTTGTCTCATCTGTCCACAAGACCTTTTTCCAGAACTGTGGTTGCTCTTTTAAGTACTTCTTGGCAAACTGTAACCTGGCCATCCTATTTTTGCAGCTAACCAGTGGTTTACACCTTGCAGTGTAACATCTGTATTTCTGTTCATGAAGTCTTCTGCAGACAGTGGTAATTGACAAATCCACACCTGACTCCTGAAGAGTGTTTCTGATCTGTTGGACAGGTGTTTAGGGATATTTCTTTATTATAGAGAGAATTCTTCTGTCATCAGCTGTGGAGGTCTTCCTTGGCCTGTCAGTCAATACCTTTTTTATTTGCCATTTGAACCTCACATGAGGTTCAAACGAAATTTGGTTTCTGCAGCCATACAAAAAAAGAACCAAGACACACACCAACACAATTCAATTCACATAAACATCCATCACAGTGAGTCCTCCTCACTGTGATGGAAGGCAAAACTTAAACATATCTCTCCCCTGCACTCCCCTCTCCCTCCCATGTCAGAGTCAAAGACAGAGTCAAAGCCCCCGGCGGGCGATGTTAAATGTCCCGCAGCCATTAAAGCCACGCCGGGTGATGCAAGGCCACGCACCGGGTCTTGGTGTTGGAGCCCCGGGGGGCGCTCACAAAGTCCCGCGGCCATTCCAAGCCGCGCGGGGCGGTGATGTAGGCCCCGCTCCAGGTGCTCTTCAACCCCGCAACTCGGGCGGGAGAAGTCGCCGTTGCGGAAGCCCCGAAAAGCGGTCTCCCACCAGGGACCCGCAGGCTCCCGGTATTACTGTCCACAGACCTGCGGTAGGAGCTTCCGAATCTCCGGGTGTTTCCCTTTGCGATTAGTAAGCTCACCAGTGCTCTCTTCTTAATGATGTTCCAAACAGTTGATATTGGTAAGCCTAAGGCTTGTCTGATGTCTCTAACAGTTTTATGCTTGTTTCTCGGTCTCATAATGGCCTTTTTGACTTTCATTGGCACAACTTTAGTCCTCATGTTGATAAACAGCAATAAATGTTTCCAAAGGTGATGGAAAGACTGGCGGAAAGACTAGGTGCTAAGAGCTCTCTTATACCTGCATTAAGGAGGCAATTAAACATACCTGAGCAATTACAAACACCCATGAAGCCATGTGTCCCAAACATTATGGTGCCCTGAAATGGGGGGACTATGTATAAACACAGCTGTAATTTCTACATGGTGAAACCAAAATGTATAAAAATGGCCTTTATTAAAATCTGCCAATGTGCACTTTAACCACATGTGATTTTTTCTATTACAAATCTCAAATTGTGGAGTACAGTGGCAAATAAATAAATGATTGGTCTTTGTCACAAACATTATGGAGGGCACTGTAACTTATCTTACCCTATTCCAGCTGTTA
Source organism: Amblyraja radiata (assembly GCF_010909765.2). NCBI lineage: Eukaryota > Metazoa > Chordata > Chondrichthyes > Rajiformes > Rajidae > Amblyraja > Amblyraja radiata. The sequence goes on from NC_045966.1 coordinate 25,804,675, forward strand.
ACATTGCATTGAAATGAATGAGCTAGTGGATCCCTGGCCAGATTTATCTTGGTACGAGATCAAGACTAGATTCTGCAGTATAATCAGGGTACATAACAGTTAGGAATCTGTCACCATGTTTGAGATGACCATAGATAGACACCAAAAGCTGGAGTAATTCAGCGGGACAGGCAACATCTCTGGAGAGAAGGAATGGGTGACGTTTCGGGTCGAGACTCTTCTTCAGAGCATATGACCATATCAGTATACGCATGTACCAGCACTGAATTTACTAACGTTTGTACAGGTGAATGTCATCAGTATGTTGCATGGTCCTGAATAGCTATTTTGTTGTGCACTGGAATTTCTCTTCTGATCCCCCAAGATGAAAAAAAAGCAATAAATTCAATGTGCAGTCTGACAGAACCTTGTCAGTGCATAAATGATTGATTGTTGTTTCATGCTGAGGATAAATTTCAATGGGAACTGGACCTCTTCTACTCTGGCTTGAGACAGCAGCCTGGATCCCGTACTCCGTGACTAATTCAAGATTTCAATTTAATCTAGGCCCTTTTATTCATGGTAACTCTTTTGGGCCATTGTAGTTTTGCTGTAGGTGTGAGCACCATTAGGGATTGAATGATAGGATGATAATACAGATTGAGAATTACTTTATTTTGCTACAAATTATATCTACGTTTGGGCAAATAGCCATTTACGACTATGGAAAGAAAATAGTAAATGGTATTTCCATAAATTGTGATTGTAATAGGGAACACATCATCAAAAGACTAACTATTTCATGCTATGATTTGGTGACGTATTTTATATACATGATAAAACACAATTGTATCTTATGGATTTCTGATGGAATAAATGTCCCGGAGATTACATTAATATAGTCACCTGCAATCTAACATAAAATTCATACAAATTCAAAGGACTCCAAATCCAATAAATATTTCTGTTGAATAACAGAAGGAACATCTTCTAATTTTGCAATTTTAACAGGCCCATATTGCAGTGACAGTCTTATCACTTCCCTACTGCAAAGGTATGCCGCAAGTATCATTTCCGTTCTCTCATAGGAACACAATTTTTCAGTTTAAAAATAGTGACCATTCCATATTAAAACTTTTGCTTAAACAAGCACAGAAATACTGAGAACATTCAACAGGTAAAACAGCATAAATGAAAAGAGAAACAGATATTGGTTAGGGTTTGCAACCATTTGTCAGAATTGGGAAAGAAAAAAAAAGTTTTCAGTAGGAGAGAAGAAGCGGTAGGGTACATAGAAAATAGGAATGCCCGTGACAGGTAAAATAGCTCCATGAAGTCTTTTCAACTTATCCTATCACACATTCACTTTGTTTTATAATTCCTTCCCCAACTTCCTACCCTACTGAATTTTAACAATTACCCTCGTCACAAAAATCCCTTCGGCAGGATTTCTTAACTTTTTTTGGGGACAAATTTGGCACAATTCGGCAATATTCTCTCGTATTGTGCTAATTCTGTGTTGATTTACTGGAAGACTCAAATTCTACATGCTCATTATGCAGAACAGTAATTCATTAAGACACTTGCGAATTTACAGAGTTGTACATGGCAGCACTTCAAAAGCAACTTGAGTGTATGACTTCATATCACTGTTCGACGGGCCTGGCAAATAACGTGACAAAGATGTGTTGCGTCAAACGAGCTATAAAATGAAAACATATTTTTTCTACACAATGGAAGTAGTTTGATCTACATTAAATTAAATTCATAAATTATTGTAATTATGTAGTGAATGTATTTTCAGTATCTCTGAGATGCAACAAATTTGCATTTGCAATGTTTTAAAAATGCATCATTGCCCAAGCAGTACAACAACAACTAAAGTCAATTAATAGAGTTGATCCAGTATTTTACATTTCTAGAGTTTGTAGGTGCTTGGCATAAAATATATTTAAACTAAAGCCCACAGGGGAGATAAAACTGAGTCCAGTTATATTGGTCGTGAATCATAATCAGTGTTCTATGCTGTAAAATGTTTGTAGGAAGACTGTCAATGAGGACCTTGTATAACGAGGATGGTATGAGCTCCTTGTGTCTCCTGTGTATTTGTCTCCACATTCTGCAAATAGACATTTCATAGAATTCTCAGAAAACACACATTTTGTGATGTGTGATGAATTTAGAACCAATCACCTTATGAAAACAGACAAGATACATTACTTGATGTTAACCTTTAGACTTTAGACATTACAGATACAGCGTAAAAACAGGCTCTTCAGCCCTCCGAGTCCATGCCGACCCAATGATCACCTCAAACTCTAGCACTATCCTACACATTAGGTACAATTTACAATTTAACCCAAGCCAATTAATCTACAAACCTATACATAGAAAAAAATAAATAGGTGCAGGAGTAGGCCATTCGGCCCTTCGAGCCTGCACCACCATTCAATATGATCATGGCTGATCATCCATCTTTGGAATGTGGGAAGAAACTGGAGCACCTGGAGAAAACCCACGAGGTCACAGAGAGAACAAACAAATCTCGTGTAGACAGCACCCATAGTCAGGATCAAACCTGGGTCTCTGCAGTTGTAAGGCAGCACCTCTACCGCTGCGCCACTGTGCCACCCCATGCTGACTTTCTTAGCTGACTGTCTTTTGGAACCTCCACTTAGCACTTTGTAATTCTGTTTCCACAGTGACTCTTTACACTAATATATAAATTCATAATTGGTAACATGTAGTTATATTCATTGAAACACAGCTTCACGTAAAATCTCCACTCTTCAGCTCTATCTTATCTATATCCATGTTTGGAATGCAAGAGATACCCAGCAGCATTTCTCTGGTGACTTAATTTTGAAAATCTTCTGGCAGCAGACGAGATGAGATTGTAAAACAAAATCATCTCTGTTTTAACAAGTTGTGTTGACAAAATGATTGATCAAAAACTCTTGGGGATATTATTTGTGGATTTTCTTTTGTGTGATGAGGTGGGAAGGGCACAGTGGAAGGGAGTTGGATAACAGTAACAATCAGTACCCTGCTCCTGCCTTCTCCCCATATCCCCTGACTCAGCTATCTTTAAGACCCCTATCTAGCGCTCTCTTGAAAGTAACCAGAGAACCGGCCTCCACTGCCCTCTGAGGCAGAGAATTCCACAGACTCACAACTCTGTGTGAAAAAGTGTTTCCTAATCTCCGTTCTAAATGGCTTACCCCTTATTCTTAAACTGTGGCCCCTGGTTCTAGACTCCCCCAACATCGGGAACATGTTTTCTGCCTCTAGCGTGTCCAAACCCTTAATAATCTCATATGTTTCAATAAGATCCCCTCTCATTTTTCTAAACGCCAGAGTATACAAGCCCAGCCGCTCCATTCTCTCAGCATATGTCCTTTTGAACAACATCTCTCAATCTGTCATCATTTCATAAAATTATCTAGTTTTACTGTTTTTAGCTACATATGAACCTCTATAAAGTCAGTGCAAGAGGGCACAGTGAACTGAGCTTTCTGTTAGCATATCACACAATCTGCTGCAAAAGTATCCTGTTAGCAGCCTCTAAGGTTCAGCATCTGCATCCAGCTGGGATGGACAGTTTTGTACCATCTGACAAGATTTCTACCTTCATCGCTGTCTCTACCAAGTGCATTGTGTTCGTATTATATGTGATTAATTGTAGCAAGCCCACCTATTTCTCTTAACGGATCTGCCAACCTGTGGGTGTCAAAACAAGAGCCGTTTGAGGGGAGAGGCGTGCTAGACAGAACTTAAATGATGGTTCTCTTTGAGTAAATTACTTTCCCTGAGAAGAAACCATTGTCATCACAATGCTGTATGCATGCCCTGATGGTGAGTGAACATCTTGCAGAAAGGAGGTAAAAGGCATGAATTAGAATTGTAAACGTAAGCATATTTAAAGTTACCATTTTTCATTCACAGTACTGACATGGTAATCTTAATTGAGAGCAGCAAACAGTTGTGTTGGTGTGCCCGCTGTCCCTGCCTCCTTTCTTCAATATTCATGAATTTGCCTTATTGGTTGCATCCATAATTTTCTGCAGGTGTCATTTAGCTGAGGGCTTGAGGGCCACTTCTGATTTTCTGAATCTTCATCATAAGAGTGCACGTGGTCTCACAAGTTACACAGTGAATTAACACTATTTATTAATGGTGATTGAGATGGAAGCATGGCTTAACAAAAAGATAAGATTCGCATCTCCATGTCTATCTCCCCCAGCCGCCCGGGCACTTAATTGATTGGCAACCACACATGGTGTCCTTGAGACTCTTGAAAGGCGCCCATAAATAAAATGTATTATTATTATTATTATTATTATCCTGGCACTGAATCATTGACCTCCATCCTAATCTCCCTTCTCATCATGTTCCTTCTTCATGCTCAGGACACAAGAAACTGCAGATGCTGGGATCATGAGCAAAGCACAAAATGTTGGAGGACCTTTAATCTGCTTTCTACCAGCACTTTGTGTTTGCCTCTACATGCTCAATGTCTTCCCATTCCATATTTCCACTCTGCCTTTCCATACTAATTCACCCTTTTCGGACTCTCCTTTTCCTTTTACTCCCTGTTGCTTCTTCCTATCACCTACCTACCCCATTTTCAATACTCCCCATCTCCCACCCCCTACCGTTGCTTCCTATTTACTCTTCCCTTCCTTCTCTACTCTTGACCGTCCTCCTCGTTACCTCTCTTCGTCCCTTTCTTGCAACACATTCAATGCATCAAAATGTTATTGAGTATTCCTCTAATTAACTGCACTAATAACCCCAACCAGTACACATTTCAGCCGATGAAGCAGTTTGTATTAACATGTTACATTTTGCAGATTTATATTAACTCATCATATCATGGCCATAAGGCAGTAAGTGAGAAATATACTAAAAATATGTTAATGACTCTAGCCTCACATGATTACTAATTAGGTCGCACATTTGACTCCAAATTGAAATAGTTTTTCCGCTGTAAATCCACAGTGAGGTTTGTTAAATCTTGCGTTTTGCATTTCCATTCATTTTCCACCCGCACTCTACAAATAAAAGGGGACAAGAAGGGGAGGGACAAGGAGATGGGTGAATGAGGTTATATGAACCTTTAAGAGGAGACAGGGAATTTGAAAGGGTAGCTTTCTGGATAATGAGACTGCTTGGACCCTTTTGGAAGACACAAATTTGATTGAATGTTTTGGATTGCAACAATGCTGTCTACACAATAAATCTATTTGATTAGAGTTCTAATAAGTTTATTACTAGATATGTGGGCTCACTGCTTTTTGTTCTGATTATTGCACTTGAATGCAGTGAAAATCAACTGAAGGGTGTAGAATTTCTAATAACATTCATTATATTGCCAAAAGAACACTGGTACTTGATTGAGGCTTGGAGCAGGCATCCATGTTTAAATTATTTTAAAACTCGTAATCCAATGCAATTACAGTGATAAAGGACGTTGATCATCATAGATGGTTAGCAATAGATAATGGGATTTTAACAAGTGGTCTTGGTATATAGAGGATTAGTTGATCTATTATGTCTGAATGCATGGATTAGCAGATCACTAGAGCACTATTTTTTGATGGGATTGCACTTTTAGCGAACAGTTGGAGAACTGACCTGCAGCTACCACAGTCATGCCCAGTTACAGGTTTGAAAACGTGCTTTCATTAATAACACACAGTTTATAATAAATGACAAGCTGGTTACAAACCACATTTTCTCTGAAAACGGGTCAATTTTCAGAATGTTAGCTCAGCATCTGTTGTCAAGAGCTTAGAGATTTAAATATTAGTTCAGTTGAAATTAAAATGATATAGTGGGCTGAAATTATTGCAAATGGGGGGAAGGGGGAGACATGGTGGGGAGAAGGAGTGGAGACAACTTTTTAGAAGCCAGAGATGCACGGCTGTGAAGCTCAGTGGACATTAACATTACCGGTCGGTTATCCTTGTTCTGACGACTACTGTTTTCATTTTTTCCCCAATGAGCCAATGAAATTCAAAGGTCATCAACGGCAGCAACCTACGACCACCTGCCACTACACCTACATCACGAGAATTCTCGCTACTCTCCATGGCGTCAAAATTCTGGTCTTCAACATGTTGACAAATTAGCGGCAACCAGAATGCCGTTATGACTTGTTGCGAATCTGAGTGCACTACTCACGACCATGAAGGCGACTCCTTGGCAAGCACCCACGGACATATGGTGACCATGTGGCGACTGCATAGCCTCCTGTAGTCGCCTAAAAAAACGCCAAAGTGGGACAGGCCCTTTAGTGTGTGGGGATCACTGGTCGACTCAGAAATGGTGGGCCAACGGTCCTGTTTCCACGCTATATCTCTAAACTAAACTAAATTAAAACTAAACTGAGAATTTGATATACGCGAGAGAGAGACAAAAATGCTGGAGAAACTCAGCGGGGTGCAGCAGCATCTATGGAGCGAAGGAAATAGGGCCGAAACCCTTCTTCAGACTGATGTGAGTGTTTGGGGGGGGGGGGGGGGGGGAGCGCGGGAAGAAGAAAGGAAAAGGAGGAGCCAAAGGCTGAGGGAGAGTTGAGAAGAGGAGGAGGCGGTCAGGACTACCTGAAATTAGAGAAGTCAATGTTCATACCGCTGGGGTACAAACTGCCCAAGTGAAATATGAGGAGCTGCTCCTCCAATTTCCGGTGATCCTCACTCTGGCCATGGAGGAGGCCCAGGACAGAAGGGTCAGATTTGGAATGTGAGGGGGAGTTGAAGTGCTGAGCCACCGGAAGATCAGGTTGGTTATTGCGAACCGAACGGAGGTGTTTGGCGAAGCGATCGCCAAGCCTACACTTGGTCTCACCGATGTAGATCAGCTGACATCTAGAGCAGCGGATGCAATAGATGAGGTTGGAGGAGGTGCTGGTGAACATCTGCCGCACCTGGAACGACTGCTTGGGTCCTTGAATGGAGTCAAGCGGGGAGGGGAGAGGGAGGAGGTAAAGCGATAAGTTCTACTCCACTGCGAAATCTCCTTCTTAAACAATTTGATCTACGAATTGGCTTTCAGGATTTATCATATTATTAGCTGCATAGTTTGTTAAAATGGGTTTCAATGACAAATTGTGTTAGAGTTCATAGGAATTTAAACATTTTCAGATAAGTTTGGTCTTTGATATTTCACTTGCGTCATGAACTAAATTAAAATAGTTATAAACAATTACTGTTTTGTTTGAAACAATGGTGATCAAGTCCACTTTAAAATGTTTTCTTAGCATACTGTAGGTCCAAACACAGTACCTCATTATACTGGAACAGCTGTCATCTATAAATGCAATGCAACTTGCTTGATACAATCAATATTGCAAAAGCCTAGCAGCTCGTTTTACTGTGCACATATTGGCTGTTGATCCCTGGAGCACACACAAATTGAAGTTTGTTCTAGAGATGAACTACTCAAAGTATAAATTGATATCTTAACACATGTTATATCAACAAAAAAATTAATTAAAAAGTTTCAATCCTGCAAAGACTTTTAGAAGATTCAAAGACAAGTATTGGATGTAAGAACTGTAGGTAACTGAATCAAAAGTGTAATTCAGCACTTTATATATAACTCCCTGTTAGTACCAACAAAAGCCGTGCAATGTTGCAGAAGGCATCTCACAGTATAATCATGAAGTAATTGAAGATAGACGGAAATGCTGGAGTAACAGCGGGACAGGCAGCATTTCTGGAGAGAAGGAATGGGTGACGTTTCGGGTCAAGACCCTTCATCAGACCCTAAACATCACCCATTCCTTCTCTCCAGAGATACGGCCTGTACCTCTGAATTACTCCAGCATTTGGTGTCTATCTTTAGTTTAAACCAGCTTCTGCAGTTCCTTCCTACACATGAAGTAATTGATATTTGCTTCTCTTAATTTGCATTTTTCTTATTTGTATGATCCCCATATTTTTACTAGACATTTTAAATTCATGAAATAATACATTTGTATGACTTAATTCATCAAATAATCGCTGCATGGATCTAGATTAATATTTTCCATGTTAAAAAGAGATGATCAATTGTTTTCCAATGCCTTGGAAATCCCAGTCAATCATGTTAATTATATTGGATATCAAATATCCACCAGAAACTAGACACAAAATGCTAGAGTAACTCAGTAGGACAGACAGCATCTCTGAAGAGAATGAATGGGTGACCTTTCGGGTCGAGACCCTTCTTCAGTGTAAACCAGCATGTAAAAAAGCTGTATTGAACATTTCAAGTTGAGATTGATTTTTATTCGGTGAAAGTCTCAAGAAATATGAAGTAATGGTGGGCGAATAGAGTTGAGGAACAGATTAATCATGATATAAATAAATGATCTAACAAGCTCGAGCGGTTCATTATCCTTGTTGCTATTTTCCCACATCTTTATTTGTGAACGTATTAACTATTAGTTTATATAGACTGTTAGTACAGTTACAATATGCAGTCATGGAATAGCCATAGAAGGACAAACAATTTGCAGACTATTGGCGAGCAAGCCAGCCAGACCATAATCAGTGAGGGTAGACACAAAATGCTGGAGTAACTCAGCGGGACAGGCAGCATCTCTGGAGAGAAAGAATGGGAGACGTTTCAGGTCAAGATCCTTCTTCAGATCAGTGATGTTCGTTGTGCTCACCTATCCTCCCATCACTCGGTCCACAATAATTATAATTTGTCCTTTCAACCAAGATTACCAGAGTTAAATGCAAAATGACACTCTCCATATAGTGTGTCATTCAACAGTCCCTCTGTCAGCAGTATCACATTTCAAATTAGTACTAATTAAGTGCTGTAGCCCCATCAGCATCCATTGGGAGTGCATGGACAGAGACATTTTGATACTGAAGATAGACACAAAATGCTAGCTGCGAGACGTCACCCATTCCTTCTCTCCAGATATGCTGCCCGTCCCGCTGAGTTACTCCAGCACTTTGTGTCCATCTTCGGTGTAAATCGGCATCTGCAGGTCATTCCTAGACATTTTGATACTAGTTGATTTTAAATTGTCACTGCTAAAACAAAACAGAAACGCTATTGAATTCAAGCCAGCTGGCCAGAGCTGCAATCCTTGGCTTGGTTCCTTTAAACAGGAACTTTTGTTAAGAGCATGAGTTAAATAGTTTTGTTCTATCAGAGTTTCCGTCTGTGCAGTGTTACCTGGTAGATAATTTATACTGGCTTTGATTTGCTTATTCCTTTCAGAAAACCTGCCAAAAAGTAGATAATATACTTTGTTGAGAGATTTATTTAAAATCCAACTGATCTTGTCGCAATGGCAATGTCTCATCAATGTAGGAAATTGCATGTTCACCATAGAAAACAATCTTCTAATGCAGCCTTGCTCTTCCGGACTCAGACGGGCATTGAGGAGATGCAACATTCGCTATTGGACACAGACTCTGGGAACATCTCATCATCTTCTTCTAGAGAGAGTGCCTCTGATGACTTTCTTCAGTATTCCTGAGATGCTAATGAAGGAACTATAGAATCTTTCACAGGCCATTGTCAGCAATTAGCTTTTCAACTAAATTATTGGCACGCAGTTGTAGACTACTGAGCATATGCATTGCATTAAGTAGAGATACATGAATCCATATATTTCATTCTTTTCCACTTTGAATTAATTTCACTCACAACCAGGAAAGTGCCATTAACCTTTTCACAATAAGCTTGTTCCTGCTATTTTGGGGGAAGGAGTTTTATCAAACTTCACACCGAATAAGGAGAGTGTTAGTTTAAGCACAACTGATGGAAGCTTTGTTACTGGCCCTGTTTGGCGGGGCCATAATCGCAAGAGCTGTATAGAATCACATTTACCATTACACCACTCCTAGGAAGGACCTCAGCTCTATAATATTATTAGAGAATGATCCTCTGACTCTTACTTGCTTTGCTGTTTATAAGGCATTATATCAACCATCAGATCAGGTCACATTGCTTTTAATTACCAAAATACAGATATATGTTGCTCCAAATTCTCTTTCTGCTCATGTATTCTCTTAAATGTTTCCTCCAAAAATCAGATTCTCTTCTGTCATGGTCGCACATTATCTTGGTCAAACCAAAAATGTTCCACTTATTGTAAGATTCAATTTGTCATGGCCTGAAAACTTTGGGACTGGCTTGACACCATTCATTGACATTGTGTATGAGTAGAGCTTGTTGTGCACATTGATGGTCAAATAATACTGACCACCTTGTGCATTGGTATGGGGTAGTTCAAATTTGTGAATACATCAAATCCTTCAAAACGCTAAGTACAGGTGGGTTTGATCCTGACTATGGGTCTTGTCTGTACGGAGTCTGTATGGTCTCCCTGTAACCGCGTTGGTTTTCTCCAGGTGCCCCTGTTTTATCCCACAATCCAAATACGTGTTGGTTTGCAGCTTAATTGGCTTCTGTAAATTGTCCCTAGTGTGTAGGACAGAACTAGTGTATGGGTGGTTGCTGGTCGGTGTGGACTCGGCGGGCCAAAGGGCCTGTTTCTATGTTGTATCTCTAAGCTAAGCTAATGTCATGCAAAATGGTTAATGGATGTTGTGTCTCTCTAATTCTCCATTGAAATAAGTCACGCTGTTTTATATGCCTTGAGCCAAACCACTTTTGACATGACCCTAAATCATCCATTTTCTTAAACACGTTTTTGTTCTAATCTATTCAGTTCCTTCTCAGACTGACTCTGGGAAGGAACTGAATATGTGCATTGGACTACTCTGCACATGCAACAGATTAGATTGCATTGTGACTGATGCAGTGTGTGCATTGCACCCCATCGCACCAGCCTAGCCTTCGAAGAGCAAATCAATTTACCTTTCCAACAGGGTCAAAGTATGACTTTGAAGTTGCAAACGTTTTTCCAACCCAGTTTAAGTGTCTTAGTTAGATTAAAGTTGGCCTGTACGCTTTGTACTGTAATGGATAAGCTTTAATCATTGTCTGCTGTGTTGTAAGGAATTTGCCCTAATGTATATAAAACCTGATCAAAGTTGGTTTTCAATTCGATAGTACTTTCTATAAATGTTATCTGGTCGAACTTGCTGGCGTGAGTGTCTTTACTCGTTATCGCACAACGTTCAGCAGTATCAGTTTTCAAGCCAATGCAACACTTTTACTCAAAGGTCTAACTAATTGGTGTTGCAACAGCTTGTTGCACAGGTACTATACAATCCCATTTCCTTGTTGTCTAAATGAACCTGGAAACTATAAACTCCCCAACACTGTTGTCATTTTGAATAGCCACAATGATTGCTATTGCTGCATGCCTTAGCCTTGGATCTGCAGGCTGCCAAGAGTGAACTTCTTGCCAAGAGTGAACACTCTATTTGGTAACAAGAATATTTTTTTGTCATTTTATGACGAAACTATGATAGGTCATACTATAGACATTGTAGAGATGGCAATTGACTGAATTGGTCACACCAGTACAGTTTGGACCTGGTTACATCTTCTTTGGCAAGGCTGATGGTAATTTAGCAAATTACTTGTAGTAGACACAATCCTCACAGTGTTTCAATTGACTTCACAATTTTACATTCAAGTTTTAATGTTAGTTTTTGCATGCACAGCAGCTTTGACTGAATTTGTTCAGTTACCAGTACGCACATAAATCTATCATAGATGGCAAGATGTAAATGTTATCAAATTTGCAATTGCATCAAGTTCCTTAACAAAAGAATGTACTCACTATATATAGCCCCATATGTTTCTGGGCCAATCCCCGTCGGGAATATTGCTATTTTGCACTCACTTGATATTATTATAGGTTCTCTCAACATCACCATCTCCTTAATTCTCCAGAATATTGTTTTCTTTGAAGAACGTATCCATTGATTAAGATCTAGGCCTCATTTGTACATGCAGGAACTCTTGATATAGCCACATAGAATGCCCTTGTTATCCCCTTTCTGTTCAGAGAGGCATGACTACACTGGGTATGGCATTGGCCAAAGATACTTGGGACCACTTTAATGATTAAAAGAGATCATTTAATTGAGTAAAGCATTCAAATGGATCCAATAGTAATGCAATCAGTTACATAGAAACAATCTATATCACACAGCAACTATTAAAAAACCACATTTTACTCAATGTGCCATTCCCAACTTTCCTTGATTCTTATATTACACCTCCAGGCTTGAAAGACTGATGCAAATGTACCATTAGCTTTGAACAGGAGAGCCAGCTAGTTAGATCCAATGTTCGAAGGGTATAAATATTGGAGAGCACTTCCTAATCTAATATTTATTTTGTTAATTTGAAAAACATAATTATATTGATTGAGATCCTGCTTTATGTTGTACTAATAACATTATCCCTCTTTCATATTCTGTTACAGATATTATAGAAATATAATAGTTTGTAATCTTGTCATAAAATACATTTTCTTAACAAGCAGTTTATGAAAAAAATATTTATGAAATAAATTGCTGAGGGTTGCTGAATATTACTCGATCCATTCGTCACTGTGGTGTACTTTGCCACCTGGACAGGATTTTTACTGAGACGGCCAGGTGGTTACTTCATGCTTTGTATTTCTTTACTAATTGCAGATGATCAAAATGAGAGTTGTAAGTGAGAGAATTAGATCTTCAAGCCATTCCTAGAAAATTATTTCATTATAGTTTATTCATGCAATATTGGACCTGGTTTGGTGGAATTAACTTCAGCCTGCTCATCATGACAAATACCATTAAATCAATGGTTAGCGTGCAGGCTTTGCAGAACTACCCCATTTAGTTTTCATAGAAGGACTTCAGGTCATTGCTTTGCGATGTGCATAATGTGTTTTTAATTTGAATGCCCGTTTTCTATAATATCACTAATATCAGTGTAAAATATTACGTGCAGACTTAACTTAAGCATTAACATTAAAAAAAATAATAATAACAGGGTGCAAAGTGGCTATTGTCCTTTTTGTACTACTGCTGAAGAGTGTTTCAGCACCATTATGTGAATCATTTTACCACAGAATGTATTAATTTTAGAACGTTATTTAAAAGATATTGCTCCTGTTCCAGTAACCCCATTATTATCGAATTTAGATAACAATGTTCTATAGACTAAATAAACGGGCGTCATGTTCCATGCTGTAATTGGAATTGTTTTAAGATTTGTGAGATGCTATGCTTCACTTTTGTGTTGGTTTTGTTGTACTCCCTGTTCAGGTGACGCCAACATTTAGCATGATCGGTCACAAGGTTCGTTACCTTGTCAGTTTTACAAAGGTTGCATTTCAATTCCAGTAAACGGATTTGCTTCAGTTTAATTGCTCAACATTTATCAAGAATGCTTATCCTTATCAACCCTATTCAGCAGTTCTGTGGCACATAAAATACAGATTCATTTTTACAATTATTTTATGGTCCTTTATGTCTGTGAAGCCGAAAACCAGTCAAGGTATGTCAAGTCAAGAGTATTTATTTGCCAAAGCCACTGCATATGAACTGGAACAATGAAACCCATACTTCCTGCGGCTTTGTAAGCACATTAGATGCAACAACAATAACAATAAATATACAATAAATTGCCTGTTATTCCAGGTAATATGGACCATGATAGTGCAATAACCTAAATCTGTTGAGCAACTATCATAGTGCAAAGTCCGTCGTGGTTCAGTACTGAAATAGACTTATGGTTAGGGTTTTGCAGGATAGTGTAATTTAAGAACCTGTTGGTTGATGGGAAGAAGCTGTTCATAAACCTGGAAACATTGGTTCCCAGTCTCTTGTACCTTCGATCTTATAATGGCAGTGAGCGGAGAGAGTGACCAGGGTGGTGTGGGTGTGTGATATTAATAGCCTTTTTGAGGCAGTGCTTTCTGTAGATCCTTTCAATGGTGGGGAGTTCAGTACCTGTGAGGGGCTGGCCAGTGGCCACCACTTTCAGCAGCATCCTCTACTATTGAGCATTTGAATTTCCAAACTAGGCCATGATGCAACCAGTCAGAATGCTCTCCACCATACACCTGTAAAAGTTCAATAAAGTTTCCGACAACAAGCTGAAGCTCCTCAAACTTCCGTGGAAGTGGAGGAATTGACAAGCTTTCATAATTATAGCATTAATGTGCCGGGCTCAGGATAAATCATTGGAGGTGTGCAGGAATTTGAGGCTGTTGACTCTCTCCACCACTATCCTGCTAATTAAGCCAGGTGCATGATCTCTCGGCTTTCCCTTCCGTAAGTCAGCAATCATCTCCTTGGTCTTGCTAGTGTTAAGAACCAGATTCTTGTTCTCGCACCACTCAACCACATTACGGACTCCCTCTTGTACTCTGACACATTTTCACCCGTTATTCAGCCAATGAATATCATGAAGTTAAAGATGGTGGTGTAGCTGTGTTTGGCACCACCGTCACGGATATAGGAAAATTAACACATTGTGGTGCCTTCATGTTGATGGTCAGTGAGGTGGAAGTGTTGTTGTCAATCTGCACTGATTGAGGGCTGCTGACGGGGAAATTAGGGATCCACTTGCACGGGGAGGGGATGAAAACTAGTTGTCTGAGTTTGACAATAAATATAGAAGGGATAATGATGTTGAATGCCAAACTGTAGTTGATTAAAAACAGCATGACATATGTGTGCCTATTGTCCAAGTGGTCCAATGCAGAATGGAGAGCCAGCAAGATCACATCCGCTATCACTCTTCTGTGGCGGTTGGCAAATTGAAATAGGCCCAGCTCATTACAGAAGCTGGCATTGTTTCATCATAACCAACCTCGTGGATCACAACCACCTGAAGCATCCCATCATAATGTACATGAGTGCTACCGGTCGGTAGTCATTGAGGTATGTCAGCTTGATAAAGATGTTAGAGTTCCAAATCCAAATGAAATGATCTAACAAAGAAACACAATCTGAAAAACCTACCGAAAAAAGCATTTGGGAGACACAAAATGCTGGAGTAACTCAGCGGAACAGGCAGCATCTCTGGAGAGAAGGAATGGGTGACGTTACGGGTCGAGACCCTTCTTCAGACTGATGCCTTTTTGAAAAAGAAAAAAACATTTCCCTTTTCCTTGCACTATCATAAAATGACCAGCAAAAAAAAAGATTTATGTAAAATAGCCAGTGTTTCACGAGTAGAATAAGATTATAAATACTAATAATATAAAAATGTTATATTAATTATTAACCATGCTATATATTTTAAGATTAGACACCACCGTAGGATTTTGGGGGTCACTAAAATTATTAACTCTGGGGAGCATTTTAATGATTTTTTTAATCCAACATACAACTTTCCTTATCAATATTTATTATTGACAAGAAAGTGAGATTAAAATAAAGAATTTAGATTCATATAGTGCCTTTTATGCCCTGAGAATATTCCAGAGCACTTCACAATGCAGCTTGAATCCATAGCTTGTCTGCTCAGAGGCAAGAGAGTTACCACGGTTTCCTGCAGCACAAAGACCATTTTCAATAATAGAAAAGTTCCAAATCTTGTCATGGTGATGCCACGTTATTAGTATTTTAAAAAAAGGATCCTTTTTTTACATTCTGTTTTATTGCCAGCAAGCAGCCTGTGGCCATATCTCACTGGTGCCTCCACTACAAATTGTAAAGTAGAATATGAGAAGAGCAAATGAACACTGTTTAAAGGACCATTCTTTAACTTTTAACTTACGTCCTCTTTTCTTTAGAATTCTCACCCCAGCATTGATACTACAAACATTAATCACATGAACGATCCCAGCGTGCAGTGTGCTCCATTTTACCAGTGCATGCCACATTGCTTTGATATAACATGCCATCACTTTGTGTGCATTTCTCCTTTGATCACATTTGGTGAAAAACAATTTTGTACTTGAGTGATATTTTCTCTTCTGCTCCCATTCTGTTCATATTTTATAATTGTATTTTGAAGGTAGATTCTGCTAGATTTGATTAGTTTATTGCAATTTAATATGAGGAAGGAGGCAAAATACACTTATGACCAAAACTGTAAATATATGTTGCAATTTTGGAAAGAATTCCACTGTGGAGCACTGAACTTTTAGCTTATTTGTACTCCAGAGACCAAGGTACTTTACAGTATTACTCAATATTTGAATCAATTCAACAATGCTAAATTCTTAAGCTGCAGTTGATAACTGGAAGATTTGTACTGTTGAACAACTGATACAGATCTGTGGAATAGTTGCGGCAAAGTAGATGATTTGTAAAGAGAGCTTTATCCTTTAAAAATAACTACACATTTCAGATTATCACATGTTTTTCCAGTAACCAGTTATAGCTTAAGAATATTAACAGTTTCTGAACATCACAGTATCATTTGTTATCATTAGCAGTTTCTCACAAATACATCTTCAAACAGAATGTTCAGTTATCAATTATAATGGAAATAGTTCTTCTTGGATTTACATATATTTTCACTATAATTTATCAGGAATGAAGCCTGTTCCTAGCTCATTGTTTAAATAACCAAATCTTCCCTCTGCTTTAAAGATTGCTTTTTGAACTGAAGAATTTATTGTTAAAGATAAGTTAAAAAGTACTTAAATTTATGTAAACGTTTTAAATTTGTTTATGCTTTATGATTCACAGTTAGCATTAAAAATCATTATACTCGTGATATTTTAATCCTTGTGCTCAAAGCAGAAGATTCCTCTCACAGGCTAAATCCTTGTTCCCAGTGAGCCAAAATAGAATATTTTGCATAAACTGAGATCACCAGGTAAACAATGAACCCCTTTCCTTGGTACATAATTGAAACCAAAATAGATTGTCACTACACACTCCTGATTTCTATGAAATTATGAAAATAAATTGGACTTTACTGACATAAATAATGTGGCAGTAAAATTAACATAGTCTTGCAGTTCTTGGCTATTATTCCCTGAAAATAATTTCAAAATAAAGTTGTAAAACACTTTTATCTATCAGTCTTTGGCTGCAATTTGTTTTCAATTAAGGAGGACACCCCATGGAAACCTTCATTTGCTTCGAAGACATGTAGTGATAATACAAGAAGGGACTACAATACAGCACAGAAGCAGGCCCTTTGGCCCACAATATCTGTGCTGAACACGATGCCAAGTTAATCTCCTCTGCCTGACTAAGTAATATAAAGTCGGGTCACCGGCCGTACTTCCTTTAGATTTGCATTGGAGCAGAAGGAGATGGACACTTACGCATGCCTAATTAATTAAACTCGATCTATTACGAAAGACTTAATCAGTACTTGATACCACAATTGCCTAGATTCCATTAAGTAAGAGAGCTGAAAGTACCCATGCTCATCTGTACTTTCTAAATTTGTGGGTTTTTTTAAGTGAGCATCTGTGGAAAGAGAAACAGGGTAAATGTTTCAGGTGGAAGACTATTTGTCAATGGTTTGTGACACATTCTATTACTTTCATGCCTCGTTTATATTGTGGAGCCATTTCAAGTGGAAATGGTTTCCCAGTGTGGATGGGAATTTTCCCTGTTTGTGTTATGTTGTTGAATTTGACAACTGGCGGCAATATTAAAATAATGATGTGCACTGATGTGGAAGGAAGGAGATTGCGCATCAACCATCTGAAAATTGGATTACAGGTTCAATTTGGCAGTCTCAGTACTCGTTCTTCTGTGACAACTGCCATTTTGTGTACCTTCGGTGATGGTTATTAACATCTGCTAACGTAACACTTTTCCTGGGAACCTAAAATAATGCTTGTGAGATAAAGCTTGTTACTTCCATAGGCATGAATGCAGCCTTATAATAAGAATGAAGTATGTAACCAATATTTAGAGAACATGAAACTCTATTGAGAATTGTTTATTGGTCAGTGAATTTGGTCATTCAAGATAACCCCAAATTGTTCATGTATATAAATGGCAAGTGTGTTATAAAGCTATCTGGTGGTTTTGTATTCTAAGTTGCAATATTCTAAGTTGTATTCTAAGTTGCGATATAAAATACTGCAGATTCATTTAATTAAAGCAATTGCATTATAATGCAGAAGAGGCAAAGAGGATTATGTCAAGCCAAACTACCAGATATTTGATAATCAATATAATGTTAAACCTTGAAATGTGAAAAGAAATATTATGAAAATCACAATAGACTGCAGATGCTGGTAATCTAAAATTAAAAAAATAGAAAATGCCGAAATATCCAGGCAAATATCTCTTTGTGTTTATACTGGACAGCTCTCCAACCTTGCTATTGTTAACAATATTATTTAACACTCAATTAATTATTCCCAATGGGAAGAAACAACAACAGCAAACAAAGCTCCAATTCTTCTACTATTCTGAATGACCCCAGGCAGCAATGGCCCAGGAGTTCTGTCCAGACCAGCATACATGGTCATCAACAAATTGTTAATAATTTCTGCTGAAGAAAGTTTTCACACTCCTTGCACGGTTCTCCTATTCTGAAGTTGAAGTGTGGATGCTGCTGAAGAGGTTTAGTGAGACTCCAGCAAGTATATGAGCACCAAATCTTTATTATCTGGGTCATGCCCAAACAAGTCATCCAAATAAATCAAGAAGAGCAGTGGTCATAATCGAATATATCCAAAGGAAACATTAGCAGAAATAATGGAAGAACTCAGCCAGTCAATAAATATCTATGGGGGAAAAAAAACAATTAACTTTCGGGTCAGAGACCCATCCTCAGACATGGGGATGAGTGGTGGGAAAACACTTCTGAAGGAAACAGCTACATTCTTCGTTCCAGTTTGAAAAACTTGTCAATTGGTAGTTTTTTGCCTCCCAGCAAATTTCTACCCATATTAACGATGGTCCTTTAATATGATGAGTTTCAATTCTGATAAAATGTTTATTATGTAGAATTTACTAACCCCAATATTAAGTTACATGCTCACAGCATCAACTGCAATACTTCATTTGTAATTTCTGCTAATTTATCAAAGAACCGGAACAAATCAATAAAACAAATATGTCAGTAACAATTCACTTCGATTATTCAGCCGATGATTTTTGTAAGCACCATTCAATTTAGTTAAAATGTACTATCTCTTACTTGTTTTCCTAACCTGAAGGATAGGCTATTAGCCTTACACGTGAATTGACCCTGTATTCATTTTGAAGCAGTTGTACAAACTGTGGATTCACTTCGCTGCCAATCATACCTTCTAACGTAGAGGCAATTGTCTGGGATTTTAGTCACAGTTGCAAGAAGAGGAAAAAAAGTGAAGCTGTGCACTGCAGTTACTCGCACAGCAGCAGACTTCATAACAAAGGCTGAAGGGCAATACATAAAAAGACGTAGGTTGACAAGGATGCTAAGGCTGACCTGTATTGACCTCTCGATGAAGATTTTTGTGGGCAATAAATGATTTCCAACAAGAAACCAGTGAAGAAGTGAATCAGCAATATGTGAGGAATACTGCAGAATACTTCAAGAAGCTATCGCTAGGCTAAAGGAATGGGCAGTCAGGTGGAATGCTATCTAATGTGGTCATAATAGGTTTTACAAGGTGTGCATAGAAAGGGATTTGGTGAAAACCTGCTGAAAGTTGAGAAGATACAAGTATCACAGAATCATGATTTCAATCATGAGTTATGAATTGCACAGATGGAAATCATTTGGCCCAATGAATATATGACAGCGCTATGCAAGGAGTTTCAAGTAGTTAAGTTGCTTGTCTGGGGATGAAACATAGGCCACCGCCACTCTGGATTAAATAAGTGCGGCTATAATATAAAAGCATTGTGAAGTTACGAAATTTGCACAACATTTGAATTGAAATGAATGCCTTTATTGTCATTCAGACCTTACGGTCTGAACGAAATTTCGTGCCTGCAGTCATGCATACAATCATACAATAATAACAACAATAAACACAAATTAACACCACCACAGTGAGTCCTCCAAGCACCTCCTCACTGTGGTGGAGGCAAAAATCTTAGGGCTGCAGTCTCTTCCCTCCTCTTCTCCCTCTGCGCTGAGACGATACCCCACCGGGCGATGGTACAAACAGTCCCGCGGGTCACCGAACCCCGCAACGGGCCGGCTCAAACACCGGGGTGGTCGAAGCTGCCGCCCTCCAGTCCAACGGACGCAGCCGCTGGCCCGCGGCTCAACCCCGGACTCAGGTCATAGCCGCCAGAACGCCGTCCCAGCCACCGGAGCACCGTTCCAGCCCCGAGCCGGATCGCCCTCACGTGAGTGCCGTTCCTCCCTCGAGCTGGGCCACTCCGACGGGAGTGCCGTTCCTCCCTCGAGCTGGGCCACTCCGACGGGAGTTCCGTTCCTCCCTCGGGCTGGGCCACTCCGACGGGAGCGCCGTTCCTCCCTCGGGCTGGGCCACTCCGACGGGAGTTCCGTTCCTCCCTCGGGCTGGGCCACTCCGACGGGAGCGCCGTTCCTCCCTCGGGCTGGGCCACTCCGACGGGAGCGCCGTTCCACCCTCGGGCTGGGCCGCTCCGACGGGAGCACCGTTCCAGCCCCGAGCTGGGCCGCCCTCACGGGAGCGAGCCCAGTGCAAGTCCTGACTGGCTCTGCCTCCGGAGTCTCGAGGCCGCCAGCTCCGCCATCAGGCCTCAGCGCAGACGGAGGCAGAGAAGGGGGATACGATAAAAAAGTCGTATTCCCCCGAAGAGAGATAAGCCCCGTTTCAACCCCCCCCCCCCCCCCACCCACATAAACACAACCTAAAAAACAAAAACTAACTAGACAAAATGAAAAAATGTAATGTATTATATGTAATACATGTATATGTATGTTGGTTAAGCAGCAGCTGGAATACCGAGTTGGACACAACATTATTGTGGTAGTATTGAAATGTAAGTGAATATTTTAACTAGTATTCTCCTGGGTATAAATCATAGCTTTCTGTACCATTTCCACTGGGATAAAAATGGGCAAATTTTTAAAGGCAATTTCCCAAATCACAGATGCTCAGAAATTAATCCCGTGTCAGCTGTGCATTGACTCTATTTCTGAAATGTTGTTGCATTATTGGCAAAACTGAATTTCAACACCGAGTATGAATTTCTAATCAGGCATGTTTAATAATGTGAAGTGGGAAAGGCTGTTTCTTCTTTTTTTAGGGACTCATTAACGTGCTCATCAGGAGTTTATGGCACATTTCGACTGGAAGCAAATTGTTAGAACCCGGCAAGCTTTGCAACAACAAGTTAAGGCAGAAGACATTGTGTCTCTCAAGAGAAATTTGGATGAATATTTGAAGAGATAGCATATCTGTACAGAAAGTTAAAATGGTGCAATTAGTTTAGATAGCTGTAGCAAAGAGCAAGCAAGCAATTCTGTGGTGTAAACATCTGGAGTTCAATTGTGAAAGGTCATCATTCCAACCGTTGAATCACAAGTGCTTTCGTAATACCCACAGGCTGGGAATTGGTTTGATGTATTTTACCGAGAATTGTCCTTTATTTTCAGCACAATGAAAGACTGCAGGATATATTACTGAAAAATTAATATTCAGTTTTGCAAAGCTGGTAATATATGCTTCATACATTATAATTTCAGAAGGACTTCATTAGTTACAGAGTATTTTGCAATATCCTCAGGCAATGAATGGTACTGCATAAATACAGGCTTTTCAATTGGCATAACTAATGCATTATCTTCAATAAATGCAGCCTACTTTGGATGCACCCTACTTACAGTTTTTTTCCTTAGTTAAGGCAATTCTGTAGCTCTTTAACCAAAGGTTGTAAATAGTGAAGCTACTCAGTTTTGCAATGATTCTTAATGGAGCTGCACATTGCATATTAACTAGAATTTGACTAAAAATATTGTGTATTCTTTCTGCATTTAGTAACTTTAGCTGCTCAGATTGAATAATATCAGTTACTTAAAAGCACAACTTTGGTTATGAACATGAGTTCCAGATATTAGATCTTTAAACTTTAGGGAGCTGTACAAACTAAAGACTCCTTTCCCTATAAGCTGGATTTCATTGTGTGGTAAAACAAAACACTTGTGTTAAGGTGAGAAAGGTTTCTGGTGAGAAGGAATCTAGGAAAGAGAATGATGAGATGGGGTACAAGAAGGAGATTGAGAACCTCGTGTCCTTGTGTCGAGACAACACCCTTTTTCTCAATGTCAGCAAGACAAAGGAGATAGTAATCGGCTTCAGGAAGCAAAGCTGGATATATACCCCAGTTTGCAATGAAGGAGCCAAAGTAGAGATGGTTGAAAACTTCATATTCCTCAGAGTCAATATCACCAACAACGTCTCCTGGACCACCCATATTGAAGCAACAACCAAATTAGCACACCAATGCCTCTACTTCCTTAGAAGGCTTAGGAAGTTTGGCATGTCCCCAACAACGCTCACCAACTGCTACGATGCGCCTTAGAAAACATTTTATCGGGATGCATCACAGTTTGGTTTGGGAACAGCTCCATCCAAGACCGCAAGAAATTTCTGCGAATTGTGGACGTAGCCCAGACCATCACACAAACCAATCTCCCTTCAATTAACCATCCAGAACCTTCCAGAACTATCCAATTTCCCTCGACTAACACTCTACTCCGCCTAGCGGACGGAACTGGTCCTCACCCTCAACAACTCCTTTGACTCCTCCAACTTCCTCCAAGTCCAAGGTGTAGCAATGGGCCCCAGCTATGCCTGCCTCGTTGTAGGCTACGCTGAACAATCCCTGTTCCAGGCGTACACTGGTCCTATCCCCCCAACTCTATCTCCTTTACATTGATGACTGCATCGGTGCTACCTCCTGCACCCATGCAAAACTCATGGACTTCATCCACTTCACCACCATTTTTCATCCTGCACTCAAATTTATTTGGACTATCTCCGACACCTCCCTCCCCTTTCTTGATCTCACAATCTCCATCACAAGAAATAGATTATTGACATGTATTACAAACCCATTGACTCCCACAACTATCTCGACAACACTTCTTCCCACCCTGCTTCCTGCAAAGACTCTATCCCTCTACTCCCAATTCCTCCGTCTATACTGCATCTACACCCAAGATGAGGTGCTCCATACTAGAACATCCGAGATGTCCTCATTCTTTAGTAAATGGGGGTTCCCCTCTCCCATAATAGATGAGGCCCTCACTTGTGTCTCCTCGACACCCCGCAGCTCTGCCCTTGCTACCCGACCCCCTAGTAACAACAGAGACAGTCCCCCTAGTCCTTACCTTCCGCATACAACACATATCCTCTGAAATTTCCACCTACTCCAACGGGATCCCACCACTAGCCACATTTTCCCATCTCCACCCCTTTCCGCCTTCCGCAGAGACCATTCCCTCCGCAACTCCCAGGTTAACTCATTCCTTCCCATCCAAACCACCCTCTCCCCAGGTACCTTCCCCTGCAACCGCAGAAGATGCAACACCTGTCGCTATACCTCCTCCCTCGACTCTGTCCAGGGACCCCAGGTTAGGCAGAGGTTCACTTGCACCTCCTCCAACCTCATCTACTGTATCCGTTGTTCAAGATGTGGACTCTTATCGGCGAGACCAAACACAGACTGGGCGATCGTTTTGCGGAACACCTTCGCCCAGTCCGTGTGAACCAACCTGATCTCCCGGTTGCTGGACACTTTAATTCTCCTTCCCATTCCTACACAGCCTTTTCTGACCTCGGTCTCCTCCATTGTTAGAGTGAGGCTAAACGCAAATTGAAGGAACAGCATCTCATATTTTGCTTGGGCAGCTTACAGCCCAGTGGTATGAATATTGATTTCTCTCACTTCAGGTAGCCCCGGACCCCGGCATTACCTCTCTATCCCCCCCCCCCCCCCCCCCACTCACCCAAATCACACTAGCTTCTCATTTTCGCCCTACAAACAGCTCACAGTGGCCTGTTCCCTTTATCATCGTTACTTTTTTGCATATCTTTCATTCATTGTTCTTTATCTCTCCACATCATGTCCCTTATCCCTAACCATTCTGAAGAAGGGTCTCGACCCAAAAGGTTACCCATTCCTTGTCTCCAGAGATGCTGCCTGTCCCACTGAGTTACTCCAGCTTCTTGTGTCTATCTCCCTTCCATTAACTCCATTTATACCTCAAGCTGCCTCGGTAAGATCAGCAGCATAATCAAAGACGAGTCGCACACTGGACACTCCCTCTTCTCCTCTCTCCCATCGGGCAAAATGTATAGTAGTGTGAAAAGGCACACCTCCAGATTCTGGGACAGTTTCTTCTCAGCTGTTGTCAGGCAACTGAATCATCCTACCGCACCCAGTGAACAGTCCTGAACTACTATCTGCCTCAATGGTGACCCTCAGAATATCTTTGATCGGACTTTACCGGTTTTACCTTGCACTAAACCTATTCCCTTATAATGTACCCATACACTATAAATGGCTCAATTGTAGTCATGTATTGTCTTTCCACGGACTGGTTAGCACGCAACAAAAACATTTCACTGTAGCTCAGTACACGTAGCAATAAACGAAACTGAGCCAAACTGAACTGGTTTGCATTAGTGAAAGGTATTTGGAGCCTGAACCAAAGATCCTGCCATAATAGTAAGAATAACTCAAAAACAAATGATCGCTGTTTTACAGAGCATAATTGAGGCAACAATATTCTATAAGCTTTCGATAATGTTGGATAGTTCTGCAATATCTGGTGCCTTGCAATTGAGAGAGTGCAGCCTAAGAATCAATCTAAATATAGATTTATCATCTGAGGAGACATTAAGTAGATTACGCTTGTATTCTCTTGAGTTTGCAATAAGGTGATTACATTGAAACATTTAAAATTTCTGTGGAATTTGACATGGGAAGATGCAGAGCTGATGATTCTCCTGGCTCGGGTATTTAGAACAGATCGGCATGGCGGCGCAGCGATAGAGTTGCTGCCTCCCAGCGCTTGCAGCGCCGGAGACCCGAATTCGATCCCGACTACGGGTGTTGTCAGTATGGAGTTTGTACGTTCTCCCCGTGCCCGTGTGGGTTTTCTCCAAGATCTTCGGTTTCCTCCCACACTCCAAAGACGTACAGGTATGTAAGTAAATTGGATTGTATATGTATATTGCCCCTAGTGTGTGTAGGATAGTGTTAATGTGCGGGGATCGCTGGTCGGCGTGGACCTGGTGGGCCGAGGGGCCTGTTTCCCCGCTGCATCTCGAAACAAAACGAAACAGGACATTGCAGTCTTAAAATGAAGGTTTGGCCATTTGCGATAGAGATAAAAATAAATGTCTTCACCTGGAGGTTGGTAAATGTTTGGAACTCAATACCGAGAGAACGAAGGAAATGAAGTCAAGAGCACCTTCAATGCGGAGTTCATTGGATTTTTAGATATTAAGGGAATCTGTGGAATTTGTGCAGGACAGTGGTGCCAACATCAGAGATCAATCACAATCTTCTGGAATGGTGGGACAGGCCTGAGGGACTGAATACTCCCCCATTTCCATTTGTCCTCTTCATATATTCACAATTCTTTACTTTGGACAGATTGAATTTTCTTCAATTCCTGTGAATATCTGAGCCTAATTTTAATCTATCAGTTTATGCAGAAATAAATGATAGCAGTGTTCTGGCCCTGAATCTCTAACTTTGTAAAAGAGACGAGGGGCTGTCCATTTCCTTGAAACCCAATAACCATCAATTTACTTAAGAGAACATTACTTTTTGTTTTGGCGTGTTGTTCGTAATGTATTTGTTTTTAATTTATTTAGTAAGATTTAAATCTTGGTGATAACATCAGTCATGAGAAAGCTGGAAAGTAAGATTTGCCATGGAAGGAAATTAAGTTAGCTAGATATTACAAGAATCAAAAAGTGCTTGCTGCTCGAAAATAAACAGGCACGGGGTTGAAAGGTAAACAGAGATATATTCCAGATTCCTATGAAATCCCAATGAGAGGCAGCTGTGATAAAAAAAAAGTCACATACTGTTTGTTTGCTGCAGCAGGCAGTCATCACAATACATTAAGGAAAATGCTGTCTTGGTAGGGGATTTGATATTGAGAAAGAGGTGGGGATTTAAGTGCATTTACCTGTCAACAACACAAACTGTATGCCCACAGTGTGATAGCAAGATTGCTGCCAAAGACTGGAAGGGAACTCACTCAGGTTAATTGCATCTCCACTGTATCCAGAATGTGACTTTCAACAAACTTCTAAAATTGATTACCTCAGGTCCACAGATTCAGCGGACCGATTAAAAGAACTGATGTAGACAAGCAAAATAGATTTAAATTGATTTGATGAGGGAATGTTTGTTTGTTTTATCGAAAGTATCATTCAGTCCTCACAGTGCATAGGCTGCTTTGACCAGAATTTCTCCTTGTACTTTGCAAAGTGTGTTAGTACAACAAAACAAATCTTCTGGATAATAATGCATTTAAAATGTACACCATGATATTTGGTTACACTTCTTATTCAACGGTTTTGCCATTCGGAGGTTGTCTGATGCACCCAGTGAAAGGAATTCTTCTTTATGACTGGAATAATACGCTCCAGGGACATGGGTTCATGTCTAGTCTCTGATGCGGCTTAACATGGAATTTGAGCGTTCTCTGTGACCCCATAGGTTTGCCAAGATGCTGCAGTTGCCCCAGTGTCAATGGTGAAAGGAGAATTTGGAAGGGGAGTTGATGGTCACATGAAAGGGAATAGCTTACAAGGAAATGGGTGGCACATAGTCAATAGACAAAAGACAATAGGTGCAGTAGTAGGCCATTCGGCCCTTCAAGCCAGCACCGCCATTCAATGTGATCATGGCTGATCATCCACAATCAGTACCCCGTTGCTGCCTTCTCCCCATATCCCCTAACTCCGCTATCTTCAAGAGCCCTATCTAGCTCTCTCTTGGAAGTATCCAGAGAACCGGCCTCCACCGCCCTTTGAGGCAAAGAATTCCACAGACTCACAACTATCCGTGTGAAAAAGTGTTTCCTCATCTCCGTTCTAAATGGCTTACCCCTTATTCTTAAACTGTGGCCCCTGGTTCTGGACTCCCCCAACATCGGGAACATGTTTCCTGCCTCTAGCGCGTCCAATCCCTTAATAATCGTATATGTTTCAATAAGATCCTCTCTCATCCTTCTAAATTCCAGAGTATACAAGCCCAGCCGCTCCATTCTCTCAGCATATGACTGTCCCGCCATCCAGGGAATGAACCTTGTGAACCTACGCTGCACTCAATAGCAAGTTGGTGGTGGAGAGAAGAATTTTTGCACGATGACGCAACGGTAGAGTTGCTGCCTTAAAGCTGCAGAGACCTGGGTTTGATCCTGACCATGGGGGCTGTCTGCATGGAGTTTGTACGTTCACTGCCCTTTGAGACAGAGAATTCCCTGTTCCTGCCATTCCAGCTCCGTTCCTCCCCGTTTCTGCATGGAGTTTGTTCGTTCTCCCCGTGACTGCTTGGGTTTTCCCCGGGTGCTGCGGTTTCCAGCCACACTCCAAAGACGTACAGAATTGTCATTTAATTGACTTCGGTAGTTTCTAAATTGCCCCTAGTGTGTCTGTACACGAGTGTAATGGGGATTGCTGGTTGGCATATTTTGGTGGACCAAAGGGCCTTTTTCTACGCTGCATCTCTAAACTAAACTAAGCTAAAGTGGGGGGGGGGAACAGACTCCGGAGAGCTGGTATTGACTCGATATGCTGAATGGCGCCTGCTATAAAACACAGCACTACTGCGTCATGCTTTATTGCTATATATCTTTCCTCTGAAAGGTTTACACAATCCATGAGATAATAACTGATTCATTTGTTGAGTCTTCGAGTGATGCAAAAATCCTTCTCTCCACCAAACCTAAGAGTATATTGATTCTAACTGAACAAATGTGTGTATAATTGTAATGGTTTTGTAGGTAGTCATATTGTCATTAAATAGAATAAAATAGAAGACCATAGACACTAAATGCTAGAGTAACTCAGCAGATTAGGCAGCATCGCTGGAGAAAAGGAATAGGAAGAGAAAAGGAATAGGTGGAGAATAGGGTCGGAACCCCTTCCTCAGACCTTTTCTCATGAAATGCTGCCTGACACTCTGAGTTACTCCAATAGTTACTTCTGTGTCTATCTGGTATAAACCAGCATCTGCAATTCCTTCCTACACTAAATCAAGACCGTGTTGAAATTGTAACTTTATTCGGGCACAGCATGTGAGATGCATCCCCGCAGAGCTCGCAGTATAATTAGGGATTAACATGGTGTGAGTGGAGACAAGAGGCATTTATGCTTTTTTTAAATTATTTTCTAAAATTGGCCTCTAATTATCTTGATTTCAGAACATCAGTTATGTTTCATAACATATTAAGCTATTCAAGGGACGTGATGACTTATTTTAAGAGACCATAATTCCACAAATCAAAATAGAGTTTGACATTTTTTCAGACACTGTTAATTGGTTGGCTTGCTAAATTAAATGTATTTGCCTTCATAAACTGCAGGGACCATGAACAGCAAGTTCCAATATAATTCTCCAAATGACGAATAAACGTTCAACTCCTTCCCCTACTCCACTCCACACACACCATACGCATGCATACCCTTGATAATGAGATCCACTAAATTGAAAACATACCTTGTACCATTTAGCCATCATACATTTAATTCTCAAAAAGTAATATTGAAGAAACCAAGAATAGATAATAGGGATATTTTTGTACCTCAAATGCATTATGTGTATGAGCACATAACCTTGTAATTATATAACATCTTTCACTCTTTCAAGGCAGCCAAATTCATCTCACGGTGAATGATTTTTATTGAACTGGCGTCACTGTTTTTTCGTAAGCAAGTACAACAGCCAATTTATGAACCTTAAGGTCATACTCATAGCAAACGAGCCAAATAGCCAGTCAATCTGTTTTGATGGTGCTGTTTAGGTGTGAATGTTGGTTAGGAAATAGAGGCTGAAAAACATTTTATTTATTTATATCGTTCTGATGGGTAAGATTGTAAATTGCCAGCGAAAGGCTCATTACAAAAGAGTACAAAATGATCATCCAAAAATTGATATAATCTCCAGAATCTTTCTAACCTATCCTGCTGGAAATAATTTCCTATTGATCAAAGGCATTTAAAAATCCTTTTCACCTTTTGCAGAATTCTATTTGGATGGAATGGCAATAATATGCCTAAATTGAAATAAAAAGGTTCATGGAAAAAGAGTTGCTTCTTTTGACTTTAGTGTAAAATTTGTAGTCTCAGTAATTAGGGACAAGGTATTACTACATGGAGGTGTTTAAATTATACTTATATGTATGACTGAAGTTGAAAGCAGCCTAACTCTGATTTTATTTATTTTGCAGTATGGTTCAGTGGCTGGTGAAGACCGTTTATATTCAGATTTTCCAGAAATTGACCTTTCCCAGCTGGATGTGACTGATCTTGATTCAGTTAGCTGCCTTAGTGAACTTCAGTGGGACAATGACCAAATGGAAATAAGTTCCAGCCAGTATAGTACAGATGATTCTGAGCTTTTTGAAGTAAGTAATGCATTTGAATTCTGTACTCCAAATGTGCTAAGCAACTTTACATTTGTGGTTAAGAAGGAACTGCAGATGCTGGAAAATCGAAGGTAGATGGTCCTAACCTATAAAGGACCGAAATATTTTGTTGACAACAGAAATTCAACTGAATTGTCCAGACAATGTCATCTCTTGCTGCTGCCCAACACTTTCCTCCTTCCCCTCAACGGCACAGTTTATGAATTACCAACAAACTTTGTTTTCATGCCACTTACATAAGCTGAATTCATTAACATGTAGAAACAAAGAGACTGACTTTTGAGTCTTGTGGAGCACCACTGCTATAACTGCACAATTCACATAAACACTTGTTAACCATTAGTCCTTGGTTCCTGCCAGTGAGCAATTTCAGATCCAATTTGGAATTATTTCTTGAATCTGATGAGCCTTCATTTTTTTGAGCAGGTAATAAGATCACATAATCTACAAAATAAACACACCAATCCTCCTTGTTATCACCTTAAAAAGTTCCGTCTAATGGGTCATAGAGTTATACAGCGTGGAAACATGCCCTTTGGTCCAACTTGTCCACACCAACCAACATGCCCCATCTACACTAGTCCCACCTGCTTGCGTTTGCCCCATATCCTTCTGAACTTATCCTATCCTATTCCTGTCCAAATTTCTTTTAAATGTTATGATAGTATCTACCTCAACTACCTCCTCCAGCTCGTTCCACATACCACCACCATGAAGTGTAGGGTCGCCCCTGCAGACTGATGCAGGTGTTCCGCAAAACGATCTTCTAATCTCCGTTTAGTTACTTCAATGTAAAGGAGAACATGTGAACACTGAGTGCAATACGATAGAATGGGTGATATGCAAATGTATAACTGGTTCAGCTGGAGAATATTTAGTTCTCTTCCTTTTAACAACGGCATCATTATTGTCCCTCGCTTTTGTGAAAACAGCTAAAAATGAAAAATTAAGAACCTTATCCTGTTTTTTCCTTCTTCACATCTGTTACCATTTTGGTCCCTAATAGGCACTATCCTTTCATTTTGTATCCTCGTGACCTGTATATACTCACGTGGATTTGCTGGTAATTGTTATATATGCTTCCTTTACTTTCCTCTTTCTCGTTTTATTTCTCTGCAATGTAAATTTTCTTTCGGCTCCCTGAAGTATTAAACTCTGTAAATCTGATGCAATGTTCTTGTTTTATTGCCTTATCTCACTCTCTGCATTTTGTCATCCAAGTAACTCCTGTTGAGCAGTTTCACCCTTTCGTTGGAACCTGTTTAACCTAAACTCCTTGAATCTCCTTTTTCTCTAGCTCCCATTACTTTGACATTGATATATATTTGTAAGTTCCAGTCCTTTCTTTGTCAAATTATTTCTTAATCAAATAAATCTGGCCTTGCCCCAGTTTAGAAACTTTACTTATTTTACCTTCGTCCTTTTCCTATCAAACCTACATTTAAACAAAATATGATCATGCTATATAACATACATCTCAAAAATGACAGCAAAGAGCTTCATTCAGAAATACACAACCTCACCACTCACATCTGAGAAGAGAGGAGAGGTGACCTCAGAGATCCCATGATCTTCAAGAAACAATGTAAATCTGACAGTGGTAACCATAGAGGAGTGTCCCTACCACAGGGCCATTCATCACTAGGGTTCTCCTCAACCACCTCCATACAAAGGGTATAGAGCTCCTCTCCAAATCATAACGTGCATTCTGTCCAGCTTCAGGCACTGTGGATGAAGAAAAGTGTAGGAAGCTGTACCAGGTGCTATAGCTGGTCTTTTTCAACCACACCAATGCCTTTGACTCCATCAGTTGGGAGGTACTGTATAACATGCTCTGTGACATTGAAACATAGAAAATAGGTGCAGGAGGAGGCCATTCGGCCCTTCGAGCCAGCACCGCCATTCATTGTGATCATGGCTGATCGTCCCCAATCAATAACCCGTGCCTGCCTTCTCCCCATATCCCTCGATTCCACTAGCCCCTAGAGCTCTATCGAACTCTCTCTGTGGCAGGGAATTCCACAAAATCACAACTCTCTGGGTGAAAAAGTTTATTCTCACCTCAGTCTTAAATGGCCTCCCCTTTATTCTAAGGCTGTGGCCCCTGGTTCTGGACTCGCCCAACATTGGGAACATTTTTCCTGCATCTAGCTTGTCCAGTCCTTTTATAATTTTATATGTTTCTATAAGATACCCCCTCATCCTTCTAAACTCCAGTGAATACAAGCCTAGTCTTTTCAATCTTTCCTCATATGACAGTCCCGGCATCCCAGGGATCAATCTCGTGAACCTACGCTGCACTGCCTCAATCACAAGGATGTCCTTCCTCAAATTAGGAGACCAAAACTGTACACAATACTGCAGATGTGGTCTTACCAGAGCCCTATACAACTGCAGAAGAACCTATTTGCTCCTATATTGAAATCCTCTTGTTATGAAGGCCAACATTCCATTAGCTTTCTTCACTGCCTGCTGTACCTGCACACCAACTTTCAGTGACTGTACAAGGACACCCAGGTCTCTGCCTGCACACAGAAATCTACTGTATCTCCCTGCTCCAATTGCTCCACAATGGTTTTCCTGCCATGATATTAACCAACAGAACCATTCACAATAAAAAAAACTGGTGACCAACCAAGGCTGCCTCAAAATGTATTGCCGCAGTATTACATCTACCATTTATGAGAGTGGATCTGATCTTTTAAACTAATAGGAAGTTGTTCAGTCTGCAGCCCTAGTCCAAGACAATACAATGGAGATACAAGCGACTGCAGATACTGGAACCTACAGCATAAAGCAAAACGCTGGAGAAACTCAGTATGCCAGGCAGCATCTGTGGAGAGAAGTGGACTGACATTGTTTTGGAGTTGGTACCCTTCTTCACAGTGATCATGAAATGGAGGGCTAAGTTTTCGGAAGTGGTAAGATTGGAGTGGGTGAAGAGAATGGAGAACTTGAGATGGCTAAATTTGTGATGGCTATTGGAGATGAAAGATTGAGAGATGGTAGAAGGATGAGGAGGTGTGTTGGAGACAGGAGAAGATAATGTCAGTTATCGAGTTGCGGTCTTCAGATGAACTTACAATTGCACATGCTCAAAAGCCGAGCACCAAGTCATCATTGACACTCCCACAGAATCATTTGTGAGAATGGGCCTTGGACGCAGTGATCCTTGGGGCACCACACTGCTCTCTGAAAATAATAGTTTGTGGCTAAATGTCGTACAACTTACACTACTTCCGATATCTCAGAAGCCACTTCTTAGTAAAGGCAGATGTCAATGAAGAAGTTCACCAGTGCCTTCATGGAACGACTACATCCATAAGTGAATGAAAGGAAAACGGTTTGCCAATGTATCCCAGCTGCTGATACCATTTTTGTCTGACAGCTTTCTGCCTCTCACACCTCACATACCTAACCTAATGGAAAACCACTGAATATTTGACCGTTAATGGACAGGATATTCAACAACAATTGTTCAGCATCTGCGAATTCTCAGTGCAACATGAATGGTGCAGTCAGAACCAGGCAAGTTGACACATCGGTATGTAGGAGAATGCAAAGCACACCTAAAACAGACAATTTTGTTACCTGTCAAACAAAGAGGCCAAACCTGTTCAATGAGGTGTGTAGAAGATCACATTAAGAGCAGCCTCTGCTGATTCCAACTTGATGATGCCACATGCATCTTAATCTGCAGAAGCAACATGCTGCAAAAATGGGCACAGGTGCATTAAAATGCATGCAAACTGAACTTTATGCATGATTTAGCACAAAAAACCCTTTGCATAACCAGTGCATCTGAATAAAGCTCTATAATCCTCCGACACAGAGTTGTGATGGTCTGTTTTGATCTACTCATTATGCATAAATATAAGACCTATTGCAGTATCTGTCCCATCTACCCAGAAAACACTTTTTCACACAGAGAGTTGTAAGACTGTGGAATTCTCTGCTTCAGAGGGCGGTAGATGCCGGTTCTCTGGATACTTACAAGAGAAAGCTAGATAGGGCTCTTAAAGATAGCGGTCAGGGGATATGGCGAGAAGGCAGGAACGGGGTACTGATTGTGGATGATCGGCCTTGATCACATTGAATGGCAGTGCTGGCTCGAACGGCTGAATGGCCTAATCTATGTCCATAAAATTGGAACATGGCAATTAACAGCTGTGAAACACCTTAATATTTACTGTCATTTTTCTGGCATCATTCATATACATGAAGATGTCAATCATCAGCATGGCACTCATTTTGCTGATATGGCAGAGATTAGATCCTAAAGTTGCAACCTGCTAATTTCAATTTTATTGTCCAGCAAGGAGATCTTCAAGTTCACCATGGATTTTATGGGCTGAAGGACCTGTTCCTGTGCTATATGTTCTATGTGCTAATTTGTTCCAGCAGCCATGACATTTCTGTGGCTAGATTAGTTAAATTTCAGGTCCAAGGTCACTACTTATCAATCCAAACTTGGATGCTGTCCAGGTATTTACATGCGTATATTTAAGCTGCAGCAATAAAACTTGAAATTTGGCAATAACTTTGAAGGGTTTGGAGCCACATTCTCATGTTATCACTTCTCTGCTACACCCTGGTTCCATTTGTATCTCAATGTACCTCCAACTTGCGAATGAAGCATTAAATACCTAGATTTAATTATGCAAATTTTAATTGAGTATATTTAAGACTACTATAGGAAACTCTGAGGCCAGATGGAGCAGGCAGGAAAGTGGAGTTGTGGTCAGTGAGTGGATCAAGCATGACCTTATTGATTGGAATCTCAATGCCTATTTCTTCTATTTTTCTTGTGTTCATCTACATTGACTGATTCTGCAAATATACTTACTATCAATGTCACTTTGAAACAGGCCCATGTGCCCAACTTGACCATGCCAACCACGTTATTCCATCTAAGATATTTCTATTTACCCTTGTTTGACATATCTCTCTAAACATGTCCTATCAATGTATATGTCTAATGGTCTTTTAAATGTTGTTATTGTACCTGCCACAACTACTACCTCCAGCAGCTCGTTCCATTGTCAAATGTCCTTTGTCTGGAAGAAGTCGCTCCTGTTAAATCTTTTCCTTCTTCCTTAAACTCATGCCTTCTAGTTCTTAATTCCCCTATTATGGGAAAAAGACTGTTTGCATTCACCCTGTCTATTTCCTTAATGAGTTTATATACCTCTGCAAGATCACCCTTCAGCCTCCTGCGCTCCAAGGAATAAAGTCCTTGCCTGTAAAACCTCTCCCTGTAGCTCAGGCCTTCGCGTCCTGGCAACATCCTCATAAATCTTCTCTGCACTTTTTCCAGCTTAATGGCACATTTCCTCAAGCAGGATGACGAAAACTGAACACAGTATTCTAGGTGTGACCTCATCAAGGTCTTGTACAACTGTAACATAACGTCCCAACTTCTATGCTAAATTCCCTGGCTGATGAAGACCAATATGCCAAAAGTTACCTTCACAACCCTTTCTACCTGTGATGCAGCTTTTAGGGAATTATGTACTTGTACTCTTAAATCCCTTGGCTACACAACATTCCCCAGACCCCTACTGTTCACTGTGAAGATTCTGTCCTGTTTTGACTTCCCAAAATATAACAGCTCACACTTAACTGAATTAAACTAATTTTTTCATTCCTCAGCCCACTTGCCAAGCTGATCAAGATCCCACTGTGATTCTTGGTAACCATCTTCATTATCTCCAATATCATCTTCTTCTTCTTCTTCTTGCGTATGACGTGCACAGCCTAAAGTTGAAGGACAACTTATTCTATTTGATCTTATTTGATTGTGCACGCCGGGTTAATTGCATTCGTCGAAACAGGGGGGACCACATGAATGTTGCAATCTTCCACCCCACAATATCACCTATCAGCAGAAATATGAATCATGCCATATACATTCTCACCCAACCCATTGATACAGTCTGCAATGGAACAAGCACCAATCCCTGAGACACACCAATAGTCATAGACCTCCAGTCCAACAACCTTAAAACATATAAAACAACCTTATACCACCACCCTTTGTTTCCTATCATGAAGTCAGTTCTACAAGAAGACCAGTAGAGTAGAGTTTGATTCACTCCACATAAATCTACACCAAGCAATCTGTCTTACGTCGAGGAGCTTGCTTTCAATTTTAAGAAGCTCTGAGTTTTGGTCTTCTGATTAATCTTAGAAAGTCTCTTGAGCGTTGTTTGCTACCACCAACCAGCAGAGCAATTATTTTGGTTGGGCTATTTTGCTTATTGCCATTATTTTCATCCTGCATTAATACATCAAGGACAATACGTATTGTGTACTACTCCCATCAGGCAACAGATTGGAAGTTACGTAGAAGATTGAATGACTCAAGATTCAATCCTCTTGAGGCAGTACGGTGGCACAGCAGTGGAGTTGCTGCCTTACAGCGCTGGTGTGTTAATGTACGGGGATCACTGGTCGGCGCGAACTCGGTGGGCCAAGGGGCCTGTCTCCACACTAAATCTCTAAACTAAACTAAATTCCGATCCCAAATGCATTCAAGGGATCGGAAATTCATCCTGCAATAGACAAAAGAGAATAAAATGCAAACTCCTCCATTCTTAGAATTGGGAATTCAAGCTCCATGCAAATATGTCCAATCGTATTATCTGCTTTTATCTTGCAGACTATTGAAGATGAAAATGAGGCCTTGCTGGCTGCTCTTACTGAGACACTGGACGATATCCAAGTAGATGATGTGAGCCTGTCTGCGTTCAAGGAACTCGCAGAAGGAGTTGTGACTGATTTGTTGGAAACTGCCTCTTTACCAACACCAGATGGCAGTCCCCCCACCACAAAGGCTGATGAACCGTCTCTAGTAAGAATCCTTGCTACTGTTTAAAAGGAATTGGATGAGCCTCTGGTTACCCGCTGCATGGGTATAATGTAGGCAAAATAAGGTCTGAATTTTTTTAATTTTCAGGTTTAAAAATAGCAAGATAAGCTAGTTTCTTTTTTTTGTTTCTTGTAAAATTGCATGTAACAATAATCACATCTGATATTAAATAGATTGCTAAAATTCAAAATGCATGGATGGAGTGAGATTATAAAATATATGCCTTTCATTTAAAAATGTTACAAACAATGGCAGCATTTTCCTTAAAATAATAAGCTAATAAGTTTCTATTGTCTCCTTGGTGACCGACCATGTTTTACCATAAACAGCTTATCTGAAATAAGATGCTCAGACCTTCCCACTCTCACCTTACCAGCCCCTATATTCCACTCACCTTCCAGCATTTGCTTCTCTTTTGCCTTCACTCAGGATTGTAAAAGCTCACTGCAACTGCACCTGACATATTTGGCAAAGGAGACAGACAACTGAAACAGAGACACAAGGAACTGCAAATGCTGGTTTATAAAAAAAAAGACACAAATTGCTGGAGTAACTCAGCAGGTCAGGCAGTATTTTTGAAGAGCATGGCTGGGTGATGCTTTGGGTCAGGACCCTGCTTCGGAAGGATCTGAAAAAGTGTCCTGACCTGAAATGTTACCTATCCATGTTTTCCACAGATAAGGCCTGACCCACTGAGTTACTCCAGCACGTTGGGTCTTTTCTGTACTGAGAAAAACAGCCTTCGCAATCTGTTACATTTTGCTGGGACGCCATTTTCACAGCAATCAGGCTATTTCCCCCCCCCCCCCCCCCCCCCTCTCCTTCAATGTAATATCTAAATTTCAAATTATGTGTCTAAACTAAATATAATATATCCCAGTAATATTTCAGGTTGGGTAGATTGAAAATAATTCTCATGTGATATAGATAATTCATTTAATGATGTGTTTTAATTTTAATATTTAAGGGCCTGTCCCACTTGGTCGACCTATTCCGCGAGTTCTGGCGAGTTTGCCCTCGACTCATACTCGCAGCATGGTCGACACGAGGTCCTAGGAGGTTTTCGTAACTCTCCTTCATGCTCAAGAGTGGTCTCCACGCACTCGAGGCCTCAGCTAGGTCGCGGCGTTTTTTTCAATACGTTAAAAAATGCCTTTGAGTAAAAAAAGATCGCCATTGATTTTTTTTTTACTCGTAGGTTTAGTCGTGGTAGGTCAGCATGGTAGTCGTAGGTAATCGAGGGTAGTCGAAGGTAGTTGAAGGTAGTCGTAGATAGTCTTCATCATAGTCGAAGGGAGGTCGAAGGAGGTCGTCTTCACTCTCCACTATTCGGTCTCCAATTTTCCCGAAGTTAGTCGTAGTTAGTCGTAGCTAGTCGAAGCTGGTCTTCAACATAATTGAGGGAGGTCGAAGGAGGTCTTCAACGTAGTCGAAGGAGGTTTTCAACGTCATTTTTTCAAACTCATCTAAACTCGCCAATTAGGTCGCCCAAGTGGGACAGCCTCTTTAGCATTAAAGTGGCTAAGATCATGCATTTGACAATGGTTCGGTCAATGATACATGACATTCTCTTTGTATTGCATCACGTTCAACTTTAGTCCCATTTTTGAATTAGAAGAGTATGACCATTCACTTAATTTTTTGAAGTATGAAATTTTGCACCAAGCATTTTTATGCCAAAAATTACCTGTTTTTGAAAAATCATTCTAGCAAATGAATCAAAATTTGAAATAATTTTGGTGCAAAATAAAAGTAACTACATTGGATCATTGACAAAGGAAGTTGAATTACATGACTCAGATGATGCTGTTAACCATTCTGCCAACAGTTTGCAATCTGTCATCTGAAACGCAAAATTTGATTATAGCTTTTATATTGTTTCCTGGTGTCTGTTATTATTTATAATATATACTGTTTCAATTTTATTCTGTTTTTGATCAGGTTTTGGGTCAGGAGCAGCTGTCAGTACAGACACCAAGTGTCAGTGTGTTCGTGTCTTTGATGTGCTTTGACGTTCATACGAGAGGATTACTGCAGGTTTTTTTAAGACGTGCTCTGCAGTCAGTCTTCTGCCCAGTATATATTATAAAGATCTAACACCAAGAAAGTTTGAAGTGTTATACACATTTAAAAATCTGTGAATGAAATTTATGCTGTAGTGGTGTGATATTCTGACTTGTATTTTTTTATAGTTAAGGAAGCTGCTTCTGGCTCCACAAAATGCGCAGTTAAACTATGAACGGCAAAAAGAGAGCAACGCGGTGCGCCATGCATCCAGTAACCAAAGGTCAAAATCACATCGTTCTTCTTTCAAGGTATTCTCATTATGAACGTTACACCTACCATAATTATTTATAACTGAGCAATCTGTATGTTTGTATCTTTGAATCATAATTTCAGTCTTTTCTTGAGTTATAAAATGTATTACTTAATTAGAACTAATATCAGGGCTGTGTAGGAAAGAACTGCAGATGCTGGTTTGAATCGAAAATAGACACAAAATGCTGGCGTAACTCAGCGGGACAGGCAGCATCTCTGGAGAGAAGGAATAGGTGACGTTTCTGGTCGAGACTTTTCTTCAGACTAATATCAGGGCTAATGGGTATCAGGGAAAGCCTGGTGCATTTCTATATCTATTCAGGCACCTAGGGACTAGTCATGCAAATGAGGTGACAGATAGCGTTTTGTACATTTGAAACTATCCTGTGCATTGTCAACATGTAGAACAGAGTAAGTTCTGTTCTATAGTATGTGATGTTTTAATGTGATGACCTGTTTCATCTTTATTATACTCCATAACACTTTCTTTGTTTTGTTAAAAAAAAAAAAGGTGGACGGCCCACAGGGCACTAAGCCACACGGCATCTGTCAACATCAGCATCGACCGCACACAGAATTGCACAAGCACCTGACTTCAACTCTCCGCCCTCCCCTGTTTAAAACAGATGATTCCAAAATCCCTAAAAAAGACCAAAGCAATCCAGTGTGGACCTCACAGCATCATCAGTCACATCACCAGCAAGGTGAGAGTGAGGACGATGGTGATGTTGATGATGATTGTGTTAATGATGGTGCTAACAAAGAATTGGATTGCTTCAATGATGGGAATAGGGAACACAAACAAGGACACCACATTCTGCAACATAGTGCTTCTTGCACTGCAACCATTAAGTCTGAAGATGTGGTTGCATCAGCAAACAACATTTGGACCAAAAGCTCTCAGTTTACCACAGAAGCTGAATTGTGTTCAGTAGTTGAGCTTATTAAGTATATGCACACCTATTGTCTTCCGCCTAGGAAATATCCACTAGTCACAAATCAGCAAGGTGATGACAGGAATGCTGGTAACAAAAAGCAAGCAAATGACTGCTCTTTGCAGAGGTTGATGCTCCCTAGTATAGAAAAACAGAAGCTGTCAAATTCTTTAAAGTTAAACATCGGTTCTAGGCAAGGAAGGAACACTCCAGATTTGTGCA
Organism: Amblyraja radiata; assembly: GCF_010909765.2. Taxonomy (NCBI): domain Eukaryota; kingdom Metazoa; phylum Chordata; class Chondrichthyes; order Rajiformes; family Rajidae; genus Amblyraja; species Amblyraja radiata. Next base: position 25,844,407 of record NC_045966.1, read on the forward strand.
AGAGGAATGCAAGAAAACTTTCCAAAAGTTCCATACTGAGGGAGCTGTTGGAAAAAAATATTGCAATAGATGTAAGCAAGCCTTACAGACTTCACAATCCTTTATATCCTGTGCTTGTTTGCACTCACTTATCATCTGATGTTAGCCAGATTGCACTGCCGCAGTTGGCACCCAAGCATGAAGGTGATATTGAATCCATCAACAGTACATTGAAAAAGGACAGAAAGAAATGCTGCAAGAACAAGGCTGCTAAAATGGGGCATACATCAAAGAAACAAGAAAATACATGCCTTGCAGTTCGGCGCTCGTTGAGATTGAACCCTCAGGTTAGTGGGATCCTGAGCATTGATTTAGAGTCAACTTCAGCTGGGAGTTTAACTAAATTAGATGTGGAGGGAACACCAAAGGAGTCTGGGACAGCAGATGTGCAGATGAGGGTTGAGGAGGAGAGGGGTGAACGAGCGGCAGAGATTGAGGTAAATTATTCTGGACAGCAACTCTGTGGCAGTGGGACACATATTGTGCCAGATGACCAGCGGTATCTGCAATCCAGTAACCGTGTGCAATGGACTGAGGAGAACAACAGTGAAGAAAATTTGTTTACTACTGACCTTCCTGCACTTTCCATGGTTCCATGTTCTAATATAGTTGAGGACTACCGAGCCTTCACTGCACAGGACTTCCCATTAAATGAAACCAAGATGCAAGAAAACAAGACTAGCAGAAAGCTAGGTAATCCTGTTTAGCTTCTCTGCTTCATTCTCTTTAATAATTACACAAAACTATGACCCTAAGCCACTTTTAAAGCTTATTATGGAATTCCTGCAGTCTCTTGGAAAAATACATTCATTTTCATTAATTCAGAGTTAACTTATAATCATCTTCAGACTGTTTATTCTCGCTGTTTTATTACCTTTCTCAAGAGATATTTATCTGCTGATTACTGTGTACAATGATTCTATTGGCTTTTGCTTGTTAATTTTCACATCTTCTCTACTGGGAATAGAGAATGCCCTTCAGATACAAAGGGATGGCATCTTATTTCAGGGTGTCAGATTGTTGCGTTCTTTAATGTTAATCTGGAAAAAAATAAGTTAAGGCTATTTAAAATAACTCTACAATCCTCTATTAATACAGATTTGAACTTACTTGGTATGGAAGTGCTTAAAAATATAAACAGGCTTCGCATCTTACACCAATTTAAGTATAAATAATATTGCCACGCTTATTTTAAAAAGGCTTTCACCCCATCTCCATGTCCTTGCATTTCCCTGATTTATCTTTAATATAAACATTTTTTTTTCTTTCTGGAAAGTTGCTACAAATTGATAGGGTACCAATTTTTTGCCAAATGCCAATTCTTTTTTAAATACTCAGATTTTTCTCTAATGATGCCAGTATTTGGTTTACCATATTCAGTGTTTTAATTTACACTGAAAGATATTTAGCTGAATGTAGATCTGTGTTGCAAAGGTGCAAAGAACTTGCATCACAAATTTATCTCCATCGTTATGGGGCAGAGGATATATCAGAATATAATATCTGATAATGTTTGTTCGGGCATTTCAAATGATAGTTGAAAACCATAAAGTTTTACATTTTCATTCATTGAATGAAAGTGATGAGGAACAAGCAATTTTATTAGTAGCTAATTTTAACATAATCATAAGATCACCTGTACGCCTCACACCATAGCAGTGGAGTTTAGGAAGCTTATGCCAGTAAAAAGCTGCCTTACACAAGTTTGTTCAGAGGATGAATTTGTTTTACAGTAGTTTCAAAAAAACAAAGTGCCGTTGATAATGGATTTCTGAAATAAAATGTTACATATCCTTTCCAGCTGAAGGATAATCAGGAACACCTTTTCACTGCAAGTGAATGCTTTTAATTCATTTCTGTTCTCATCTCTGGCCCAGCTCAGTGTTGTGTTTTAAAGTGTCTTAAAATTGTTTCTATTTCCCTTTTTTTGCCTTGTCTGTGTGTCTTTTGTTCCTACCACAAACCGTGTTCTGACACATACTCTTAGACTGAAAATTGGTATCATTTATTTTAAAATATCCATCGTATTTAATATCTAATACTTGGATGATTTGAATACTTTGGTAATTTACACTTTATAAACATTTATTTTTTGCAGCTAAACCTACAAGTTTGTTACTTAGTCCAGAGTCTGAAAGGTAGGTGGTGCATTTTCTTCTGTCAAGATTCAGCAAATTTAAAACGCTTTTAAAGCTAGCTCTTAAAGTTTGAATTCTTAAAACATCACCCACCGCCATCTTTATTAGCTCTTAATCACTTCAGCCACTGTTTGGTAATGTAATTACATGCTCTTCTAGTTTGTATATTTAATATGTAACTTAGAGGATAATAATCGTTTAATTCATCTCATATTTCCTATTTTCAGTGATTGCAAAGAATCTCCGATTGATAACAAACCATTCGAACAAGCACTGAGTGTAGAACTGTGCGGGACTGCAGGTAAGCGGTTGATCTGTTAGGTTCGGGTTACCACTGTATTATCATAATTATAATCATCATCATCATCATAATCATACTTTATTAGGCAAGTATGTTTTGCAACATATGAGGAATTTGATTTGCCATACAATCATACCATTAAAAAACAACAAAACACACAAAATATGTTTTAACATGAACATCCACTACAGTGACTCCTCCACATTCCTCACTGTGATGGAAGGCGGAAAAAAGTTCAAGTTCTTTGCCCTCCCGCGGTCGGGAGGCCTCGAGCCTTCCGTTGATGGGATGATCTCGACTCCCGTAGCCGGCAATCAGGCCCACCTCGTGGGTGCGATCAGGGGGATCACCTGCATCGGGAGGACGTCAGCTCCCCGCGCCGGATGATCGACCCCGGGTCGGGGCCGGACGATCAACACCGGGTCGAAGCTTCTGCGACTCTGGAGCTTCCCGACACGGTCTCTACATGAGACTACGAGCTCCTCAATAGTGAAAACCGCAGGCTGCAGTTGGAGTTCGATCCCAGGCAAGGGATCGGCTCCGATGGTAAGTCCACATCTCCGTGGTGGGGCTCAAAGTCAGTCCCAAAGTTAGCTCCATGTTGTTAGGCAGCAGAGTGATTGGAGATACGGTCCCGAAAACGATCGTATCTCCGGCAAGGTAAGAGATTGAAAAAAAAGTTTCTCTGACCCCCCCTCCCCCACCCCCCACATAAAATAAACCGGAGAACATTAACACAAACTTTAAAAACACACTAAAAATAAAATAAAAAAGACGAAAAGACAGCCAGACTGTTGGCGGGGCTGCCATCGTGCGCCCCCCCCCCCCCCCCCCGGTTATCCTCACCGAATCAGAAGGGAGAAGAATTTTAAATTAGACCAGACCATTTTTCATTGACACTTGTTTTCAGCAAGAAAATATAATTTACAAGTAGCTGTTAAATTCAAAGACAAGGGGAAAGGCAATTTCTTATATTCATACGAAATGTTCCAGTCCATTGAGCTTGCTAAATATCTGACGCCTGCTTAAAATAATAATGTGAGCATGTGCTGAAATATGTTTTATCCTTCGAGTGTCCACAGTGTATCACTGTAAATATCTCAATTCTTTAGTAAGTACTTTGTAAATTATTTTTCTGTATCTGCTGGGAAGGAAATGGCATTGCGATAATGTGACCAACATGATCATTTCCCACATGTTTTACAGTCTTCAAATATTAATGAGCATCGCTTTGGACGCTAGTCTATATTTAGCAAAAAGCTGGAGCCAAATTTTAAATGAGGAAATTGTTCTAAAAAGGGATAAAGTAATAGGCTATCTCGGGCCGAAAGCACACGCTGTTTAAGTAATGTATTTGCAGAGTTCAGGGCCAAAGCAGAAGCAACCATGTTGTGGCCCTGGCATCTTTCCGACAGTTCACATTCCCTTGGCCATTGCATTTAAAAAATATAAACCTCCTTTTGCCATTAAAACAATGAAATTAGAATTTTGAAATTAGAAAAATATCAGTTACTGGGAACAGAGAAAAATAAAAAAAATATGGGTTCCACATTAAGCAGATTAAAGGCTTCAATATTCAAATGGATATGTTTTCTTGTGCCTTTGGGTCATTCAGCGTGCAAGTTCTTATTATCATTTCATCGGTGATTAGTAACTTGTAAGTAGCAAGTCAACATTTATGTCACCAAAGTAAGGGCAAGACAGCAGCATATTGCATCTACTTCCATATCCACAGATTGCAAAAATACAACACTATTCATGATTCTGGCCTGTAATGACCACATGCATAATTGCTTTTCCTTTTGTCATTGATTTAGATAGTTACCTCAAAATTGTGTTTTCAATGAACACTAAAATAACAACATTCAGCGGATTCTTTAAATAAACACATTTCCTTCGTAAATGTGTTTATTCTATTTCTGGCCAGAGCAATTATCTTCAGAAATGTCAGATTTATTTTGAATGGCTACATCATGCTGACTGAGAAGGCAAAAGATGCACTACTGTAAGGCATTCTTTTCATAGTTTTGTCAGGTCTGTAATGCATTTTGTTGTGCACAGAATATAACCACACAGACTGCTTGTACTTTACCTGCAGACACAGACAGCATATTGGATTTTGTTTTTAAGTGAGATGCCAGCTTACTGTGTAGCTCAAGGCTTTTATGTTATTTTGCTCGGTGTTAGTTTGTTTTATTCGATGTTTATGAATAATATAGATTAAATGGGTTTCTGATGGGCTTTTCACATCTGAAGATAGCTCTGGGTGGACAAAGTGAGAGCTGTCTCAAACAAAGTCGCATGGAGCTATGCCCATTATTGACCTTACAATTATAATATAGGAATGTAGAAAAAGGCCTTTTTTTTTTTTGCCTGTTTCACATTTTACTTGGGAATATATATCATGCCATCTTTCAAATTTTAAAGTGTCCAAATTCCACATTCATATTGTCAAAACCTTTCCTTTATGTTCATAAAATAACAATCATTACATGGATATCAATGCTAATTACTCTTTTTCTAGGACTTACACCTCCAACCACACCACCACACAAAGCAACGCGAGATGATCCTTTTAAGACAGCAATAAAAATTGATTCATCCGTTAACAACACCATTAACCAATTACCAATAAAGAATCACTGGAGTTCTTTATCGAAAAGTCTTGTCAATAAACACCCCGAGCAAACTGAGCTTTATGCTTACCTTAGCAAGGCCACCGTTGCCCCAATTCAGATGGAAGGCAAGAAAGTTAAAAGGTCGTATACCAGATGCTTTGGTGATCATGACTATTGTCAATTGTACAAGTCGGAAACTGAAACCGAAAAAAATGTTCTGAGACTTTATGAACTTCCAAACTCCAGTAGTCATCAGAATGGAAAAGAAAAGTATGATGATGATTTACTTTGCAGTGATAAAAAGCAGAAGATGTCTCCCATTCCAAATACAGGACCGAATGGTAAGAAAGTGGAGATAAATAAAAAGCTTTCAGATCAAAGCAGCAATAAAAAACCAATGAGAGACCAAGAGATAAGAGACAAATTATTCAAACACTTTGGCTACCCTGAAGAAGCCATCACGGATGAGGTGAAACAAAGTTCACTTGAAGACAATGATTGTGTCCCTAATGAATGCTGCTATCATTCTGATGTAGAGCTGCAAACAGGGATGAAAAAACCTGGAACTAGTTCTCCAGTTCAATCTTCATCTATTTCCTTACATAAAAATGCTCAGTCACTGCCAAAGGACCCTTTGCAAGCTCATGAACATCAGTTAGACGTTGAAAGAACGAGGCCCTGCTCGAACCAACAGCACAAAATAATCACTGGATCTACATATGCACAATCCCGATCTCCAGTGAAAAGGGAATTTGCCAGGTAGGACATTCAGAAGAAAATAAAGTTATAAGCAAGAACAAGCCGTTGCAAAAAGAGCTTTCTCTTCACACCTTTTTGCAATTTCCAAAATATAATGAATGATATATTTGAATTTTTTGTGTACCTTCGATTTTCCAGCATCTGCAGTTCCTTCTTAAACACATGAATGGTTTATTGTTGAGTTAGGTATTGTTTCCAATCGTAAACTCTCCCAATAAGAATAGTATACGTGAGGCAGATATAAAACCCATGAAGGAATAATCAGAATCTGCCTCAGGTACCTTGTGTCGAAGAAACGTCTCACTCACTAATCCTGCCACTACTGCAGGAAAAGGAATTTAATGCTGATCTAAAATGCAGTGAGAAATAGCACACATTGTTGTAATGGAGGAAACCTGCAACAACCTCTAGGGACAGTTATGTGAAGAAATCTATTATGGCTACCAGTAATATCCTATTTCTGCACATTGTGCATTATTTGCAGTCTTCTCCAGCAACAAGTAAACTGATAAGTTCAGGAGACACATATAGATGCTGGAGGCTTGAGCAACAAAAACAAACTACTGGAGTATTCAGTGGGTCATGCAACATTTGTGAAGGGAAGCTTAACAGGCAACGTTTCAGATTGCGACCTTTCTTCAAAATGATGGTGAAAAGGAGCAATAACTGGTAGAAAGAAGTGTTAGGAAGGCATGGTGTAGGAACTGGCAAGTGACAGGTGGATCCAGGTGAGGAGGGGTGAATTGACAGATCAGTTAGACGGGGCGAGAGAAGGATAGAGGTAGTAACCAAGGCAAAAAGTAGAGAAGACAAAAGGGAGAAATCTGATAAGGAAGGTGAGAAATGAAATATAGAAACAAAGGGTTCTGCAGAGGGATAGTGGACAGAAGGGGACAATGGGAAGAAGTAAAACGGGGAATCCAGAGTAGGGAGGGTTGGGAGACAAGTGGATGGAGGAGGAGAAAGGAACTGGCAGGTGGCTGCAAGGGGAATGGAAAGAAAATTATGACCTGACAGGGGGTGACATGAAACAATGTAAATGAGAGGTGGGGAAGGGGTGGCACCAGAAATTGGAGAATTCAATGTTCATGCCATTTGGTTGTAGACCAAGAGAAATGTGAGGCGCTGTTCTCCCACTTTGAATGTGGCCTTACTTTGGCAGTGGAGGAGGCTGAAGGCAAGGTTGGTGTGGAATGAAGGAGTTTGGTGTGGAATGAAGGAGTTGTAGAGGAGCCCCTATCAAAATCATTGAATGCAATAGGCAAGGTTGGAGGAGATGCATGGAAAACTTTGTCTCAATTGTAAGGGCTGTTGAAGTCCCTGAAAAGAGATGAATGGATTGTTGTTGTATTTCCTGCGGCTGCAGGGGAACGTGCCTGGCAGGGTGCAGGGATGGGTGGAGAGTGAGGAACGATGGGTGGGGAGTGAGTCTCTGCCCTATCTACGCCTCTCATAATTGTATGTACTCTTATCACATCTCCCTCGACCTCTTACAGTCCAGAGAAAATAATCTTAAATTTATCCAATCCCTCCTTAAAGCTAATGCCCTCTAATCAACGCAGTATTCTGATAATGTTTTTCTGTCCCATCACCAAAACCACCATATCCTTCCTGTAATTAATGCCACAGAATATTCCAAATGTGGTCCGTACCAATGTTTTATAAAGCTGCAACTTTACTTCCTGACTCTTATACTCAGTGCCTCGACTGAAGTACAAAGGCAAGCATTCCATACGCCTTCTTTACTACTCTGTGTACTTGTGTTGCCACTTTCAGGGAGCTATGGACTTGGACCCCTCTGTACATCAATGCATTTAAAGGTCGTGCCATTAACTGTGTACTTTCCATTTACTATTGTCCTCCCAAGTGGAACACCTCTCACTTGCACAGATCTGGCATTACTCTGGCCTTATCCGAAACAGATCTAAATACCACTGTATCCTTTGATGGCCTTCCTCACTGTCCACAACTCCACCAATTTTACCAAGGTTTACGAGAATGCTTACTGAAATGAGGGACTGCAGTTACAAGAGTGAATTAAAGAGGCTTGTTTTCCATCGGGAGATTTGATAAAGGTACATAAAATTATAAGGGCAACGGCAGTGCAGTCAGTGGGAGGATGTTTCTGTTAATGCCAACGTCACAAATCTAGAGGAACAGAGCAGAGAATGTTTGGAATCCGTAATATAGTGCTTGCAGATGTGATGGCTGCAGGTTTCATTACGGCCTTCAAAAGAGAGACAGATAAATATGTAGCGAAGGAAAATTCATCGATTGATTGAGAAAGAGCTGGTTGAGAACTGGAGAGTTGTTATTGTAGGAAACCAGTGTGGATAGTATGAGCCATCTGGCCTCCACCTACACTGTAGCCATTTATAACTCTCGGTGCATGCCACATTCTTTTACTTTGCTTTCCTTCAATTGTTTAAAAGTTATTTAAACAATTGGCCCTTTTTATGATTGTTTCGCTTTCCGAGAGAACTCTTCAATGTGATTGATTAGCTGCCAAACCTGTCTGTTGGCAACATTGGCTCAGTTGACCAATGGTGTCAGGAAAGGTGAAATGCACACCACAGGGATTACTGGATCATTATGGGCAGCTTTCCTCAAAGTCAGGGATGAGTGACTGTTCTAGAAAGTCAGGGATGAGTGCCTATTCTAGAAAGGCGCTATATAAATCCCATCCATTATTATTATTATCGCTTCACTGCTGACCGGTAAATGTTGGCTCCCACACTACAGCAATTTATCATTGTAAATTCCTTTCACTGCACCATCCAAAAATGTAACAAGTGTTACAGTTATTTAAGATGAAAAGCCTTCGCGAGACAGTTAAAATAGAGCTTTTCAATTAAATTTGAAATAGAATTTAGTGAACAATCTATCATTTAAAAATATAATACATGCAACAAATGACATGCCCAACTCGATTCTGATGGCATATTTTTAATGTCACAATATCTATCAAATCACCTGTTCATGGTATTACAGCTTTTTAATTTTCCATTTTTTTCCCTTCCTAACTTAAGTGAGATACCAAGAGTACTGATAACATGCTGCTTTTGTTGCCAAAGAGATCTTTCTTTGGTTTGAGTCCAGGAGACAGATGTTGTCACTTGTTAAACTGCGTACAGTATTACAGTTGAACCTATTGCTTGCTAATATATCCTTAACAATGGGGTTCCACAGGAGAGGTATAGGACCATTCCTATCATCTCTCCCCCCCCCCCCCCCCCCCTATTCTAAACTCCACCCCACACCCAATGTGGCATTCCAGCCACATGATGTGAACAAGTTGTTCACTGTGTCATTTTAAACACCAAATAGAGTATCAAATGTTGATTTTCCCTTCAACCACAACCTATTATATCACTGTTTAATTAAATATGCTTTTGTTTGTTATTTCATTGCCACAAGTTTGGGTAAATTGTATCTTGAAATGTATTTAATGAGCTAGCTTAGTAAACAGATTAGTTGCCTGAACATTAATTCCATACCACCAGGGCATCCAACCCACTGTACATGACTGGACTGGTCCTCCAGTCAGGGTTACCTAATCACTTTAGGATTTATCAGTGTAAACAAGGAACTGCAGATGCTGGTTTACCAAGGAAAGACACAAAATGCTGGAGTAACTCAGCAGGTCATCCTGTCCTGCCCCTCCAATCTTCTAGCTTTCTTTCCCTCCCACCCTTGAAATCAGTCTGAAGAAGAGTTGCAAAGTGAAACGTCACCTTTCTATGTTCTCCAGGGATGCCACTTGACCTGCTGAGTTACTCCAGCTCTTCGTGTCTTTCCTAGAATTTATCGATGATATTTGAGATTGACTTATTGGCGGATTTTAAACCTCTTGCTTTCTTTCTGAAAATTCCATAGGAATACCAAGCATGACAAATGTTTAAATGGGAGACAAATTTGGAATGAAGAGGACTTTAAAAATGCTAACCCAAGGGATAGAAGGATTAAAGCCATGGTAAGTCACGCCTGGAAGAAAACAATGATTCTGGTACTGGGCACTTATTTTAAACGTGGTCTGATGGGTGCCATAAAGATATCTCTATCAGTATAGAAAAGAGTAAATTAAGTTACAGCCACAAAGACTGACTGTGCCAAATATTTCTTCATTAGGTTGCCAGTAGGGAGAACAGTTGAAAATGATGGAAAATCAAATGCCAAAACCTACCATATGATTCCTATCAGTGCCTCAGTTTTCTTTCCCCAAATTGAACTGGAAAGATCTTGACCTGTCCATTTCCCTGTTTTGTAATGCCAATCACACTGACGTTCTGCATCTGCCAATAATTAACTTCCTTTAAATCACTTTAGATATCACTCACCTTAGATCTGACAGAGGTCCTGCTGCCTATTTCATCACCCCAACTTTCATGTGAGGTAGCCAGAAAGTTAGCTGCTGTTTTGTGGAAGGAAACCCCAATCACACTCTTAGTTTCTCAACCTAACCAAGAAAATGGTTATGTATTATCCTCCAAGTCTCCAACCCCTTTCTGTTTTTCATAGAGACAACCATGTTCCACTTCCCATAGGATTCAACATGATTTCCCTACTAGTCACATCTTCTACATCCCCACCTCTTTCTGCTTTCCGTAGAGTTCATCATAATCCTACTATCTGTCACATCTTCCTGTCCCCACCCTTTTCTGCTTTCTGTAGAGACAACTCCACATCTAATTTGTTGCTCATTCCTTCCCATCCAACCCATCCCCTTCCCAGGCATTTTCCACTTCAGCCACAGGAGAAGTGACCACTGTCACCTCCTCTCTCACTTCTATCCAAGGAGCCCTTCCAGGTGATCAGAGGTTCATGTGTACCTCTTCCAACTGAGTAGTTTGCATTTGATGCTTTCAATGTTGCCTCTTTTAATCGACGTCCAACTGTAGACTGTGACCATTTCACCAAATCTTGCGCACTCTGTCCACCAAAGCTGCTGGATCTCTGAATTGCTTACCATTTTAACTCCTCTTCCCATTCGGCCCTTTTTGTTCTGGCCTCCACCATCGCCAATGAAGCCACACACAAAGTGGAAGAACAGCACCTCATTTTCCACTTGAGCATCGTACAACCCAATGGTATGAACTTTGAATTTTCCAATTTCAAGTAACATCCCCATATCCATTTCTTCTTCCCTTGCTCTCCCCCACCTGACCCACTGAGTTATTTTGTGCTTTATCTCCAGAAAGTTGATTGTTAGACATAAGTTGCACCGTTACAGGCTACTGAACAACATCATTATGATCTGATTGTCAAACAGGAAGAATAATAGTCCGATCCCAGGGCGATTGTGTCATTGCCTGATCTCAGGGAGTGTATGATTTATAACCCAAAGGCCATTGTGTAGAGGGATGGGGGCATTGTGTCTGATAGCAATATCACGTGAGAAGGAGTGTTTGACTGAGGCAGTTATCTGCTTAAATGAGGCTGTCCTAACTCTCTCCAGTTGACAAATTTCTTGAGGCCTGCAAAATCCAAATGCCCATCCTTTATTGTGAAAACCAGTTCATATCTGAGGTTAGTAGCATTTAAACTCTGACACTTCATCGAATTACAACTAATGGGCAAATGGACCCTTATTCCTAAAAGCTGAATGTTGGTTAGTTAGAGGTTGGTTTGTTAGGGGTTCTGGTTTTTAATTCAGCCATTTTGAATGGTAAAATTTGATTGTTCATCTTGAAAGACAATATGAACTTGGATCTTTAAGTATCAAATGTTTGAATGTAAGTTTGAATGCTGTATATTTAGTTTAGTTCAGAGATACAGCATAGAAACAGGCCCTTTGGTCCACCGAGTCCATGTCGACCATCAATTACCTTTACGTTGTCCCACATTCGCATCGTACACACTAGAGGCAATTAACCTACAAACCTGCATCTGCACAAACCTTTGGAATGTGGGAGGAAACCAGAACACCCGAAGAAAACCCATGTGTTTACAGGGAGAACGTTAAAAACTCCGCGCAGACAACACTCATATTCAGGATCGAGCCCGGGTCTCTGGCGCTGTCAAGCAGCAGCTCAACCACTACACCACTGTGCCACCCTTATTGTATTTGTTGATTGCTGCCTTTCTAATACTGGAGGGTCACTATAACAACAACACAGTAGCATTGCTCACTATGCTTTTAGAGATCATATTCGGAAAGTGTCTGCTGTTGCCTCAATGGTAGAGGGAGACTACGTGCCCACTGCAACACCCTGCAGTGCCACAGGAGCAGTTGTGACCCTGTACCCATGCGTGTTGCTCAGACGTTTGAAGAAGGTTGCAAAAAGTGGCAAACACTGCTCAGTCCATCACGGGTACTGACTTCCCCACTATCGAAGGGATCTACAAGAGTCACTGTGTCAAAAATGCACCCAGCATCATCAGAGACCCACACCACCATAGCTAAACTCTTATTTCAGTCCTGCCATCTGGAAGGTATAGTAGACTGCAATGTCCAAGATCAGGAGCAGCTTATTTCCTACAACCATCAGGCTACTAAACACATCAACCTCCATATAAGCTCCAAACTACACAGACTTGGGAGCTTTGTTTTTGTCTTTGCACTAACAGAAATATATAACTTTTTTTGTTCTATTATGGTGTTTACATATCTGTTATGCTGCTGCAAGTAAGAATTTCATTGTTCTATTTTGTGCCATATTCCAATAAAACACTCTTGACTCAATGGACTCGAGATCGTGTTTCAAACATTTGCCCACCACTGCCCCCTGCAGTACTTATATGTGGTTAGAGATACAGCGTGGAACAGGCCCTTTGACCTGTGGTCCTGCGTAATATGATCACTCAGTCAGACTGATCGTGATCTTTTCATCTGCTTCAGAACTGTGAAAAAATCTTAACATTTATATTTATTTAAGTGTGACAAGTATAAATATTTATTGATTTGGATATTTCCAGCAGTGTTCAGCCTATCTCTAATTTGCATTAGGCTTACTGTCTCTGATTAAACCAAGATTACCATGCCTACTAATAACGAGTAGGACTGCACTCATTTCCTTGTCTAAGTAGGATTTATGCTCAGGGCCTCTATCATTTAAATCCTTTGCGTCAATAGTCCCCAGCTTTAATCTCTTCACTGGCAAGAAACGTGTTGCCTGTAGATAGTAACTAGCTTTGTCACTCATTCAGTTTCTGTCCACGCTTATAATTAATGGAATGGAATAATTATTGTCACCTACGGCGCTGACAAAGTTACAAAGCATGCCAGCTCCTACTTTTGTTCCCCCCCCCCCCGCCCCACAGCAGTTCCCCCACACTGGGTCCCCCATGTGCGGACGTGGCGCCGACGGACGAGAAGCTGAAGCAAAGAAGTGGAAGCCAAATAACCGAATGGAAATGAAGCCGAAACACCAACTAACCGAAAGGGTGAGATGCCTAAAAGCAAACTCACCGAATGGCCGCTCTGACGAAACACCACCTACCCGAAAGGCGGCGTCGCCTGCAGGCCAATGGACCGAATGCCACTCAACAGAAAATTCAAATAACAGACATGACGTTGCCGGGGGGCGGGACATCAGCGATTGGTCCAGACCAACGTGTCCATCACATCACTGTGGAGAGATGAACATTGTCCCACACCTCCGCTCCACGCGACCCACAGCCCGCGGAGGGTGGCCGTGGGAGAGTGGGGGCTGTCCCGAGGGATGCGCACCTTTGGCCGCTTACAACTTGGTGCTTGGGTTCAGATTGCCCAGACACCTATGCCTTGTGTGGGAAAATGACCCCCACGCTCCGTTAGTTTGCATTTAGGCGTCCCACCCTTTCGGTTAGTTAGCGTTTCGGCTTTGTTTCCATTTGGTTATTTGGCTTCCACTTCTTTGCTTCGGCTTCTCATCCATCGGCGCCACGTCCGGGTACCGGGTCCTCATTGTCCTTTGTTCTCCCACCCTTCCCAATTGTCCATTGTTCGTCCTCACCTCCCTCACGGCGGTCCCCCCACGCCGGTTCTCCATTGTTCTTCCCCCTTCACGGTGGTCCTCCACGCTTTCACCGACCATCGACCATAGATCGACCCACGAGGCATCGCTGCCGCGAGGCTTCGCCACTGCCGAGGCCCTATCGCCGCGAGTCTTTACCGTTACCGCCGCCGAGACCTCACTGCTGTCAACGCCCCACTTCGCGCCTCTGTGGTGCCGACCCGGCCCCAGCCGCAGGCTCCTTCGGCTGCACCGCCAACCCGTGCGGTCCGGCTCCTCCGTCCGACCCACGAGGCCCTGGCCGGGCCCCGACCCGGGCTTCTACATGCCGATCTGGGAAGCAACGAGACTGCGGTGATTCGATAAAGGCCTCCGACCGCATTCCCAGTCCACAGCCGCGGCCCATCTGGAAGCTTTCTGGCCGCATGGCCCATCAGGAATGCATTAGATTTCAACAAACTCATTCATGCCAGTTTATGACAGTTAGTTTTTAGTGCTTAAGGTTTCATCACATTATATTTTCACAATGTTTCTCAGAAAAGCAAGAGTTTTATTTTTAAATTCCATATCACAATGTGAGTGCTTAATTTCGAACATAGATTTTTCATTTGTCAGTTACGTATTACATCTGCCTCAACCTAAAAAGATTCATACACTCTAATCTAAAAAGCACTAAGCTATGACATCGTCAGTTGATACGTTGTCATGAAGACGATTCCTCAAAAATGGCTTTGGATTATAAACTGTTGACATGAAAATGGGCTTTATAATTTGTGGTCCAGCTGTTCCTTTGTTAACATCAATGTCATAACTATATGAATAGAGAAATCCAGGTGTTGATGTGCCAAAATTGATCAGTCATGTCAGGAGAGTCTAGAGGCATGTTTCCTGAGAGAGAAAAACATGCTGCGTGAAGAGTTTATACCTTTAATATAGTCATGAAAGTCAACTGCCAGCATTACAATTCTCAGTAGACTAACTAAGCCATGAAAACAACACAACAGTAACTTTCATTTGTGTGTATAGCTCTGACAGACGAGAATTGGATAGCTTTTGGGTAAGAAGTCCATATCTTCGGCCCTGGTTGTTTGAAGGCGTAGCAGTGGGTGTTCTAGGGTGAAACTAAGGACCTACACAAGAAGCCAGAACCAGACAGGGCAGACTCCTGGGAGTGATTGGGATGGGGAATATTAACAGAAATAGGGATGGGTGGGTGGGGGGGGGGGGGTGGGGGGGGGAGGTTGGAGGAATAAGACAAGAGCCTGTGTAGATCAGCAAGCACTGAGCCAACCACGGTTGATATGAATTCAGTAATGGCACTGAAGTTTGGAAATTTACCATTTATATTCTGGCAGTTTAAGACTTCCCACTAGGCGTCACAGGAGGCACACTGCTTCTTTTAGGTAAATTTTAGGTAAATTCTTACATCTGACTTTTTTTGCTGGACGTCAAGCTGTCCATGTCCATTCCTTGTACATCAATGGGTAGGAAGGAACTGCAGATGCTGGTTTAAATCGAGGATAGACACAAAATGCTGGAGTAACTCAGCCGGCAAGGCGGTATCTCTGGCGAGAAGCAATGGGTGAGTTTTGGGTCTGAAGAAGGGTCTCTACCCGAAACGTCACACATTCCTTCTCTCCAGAGATTCTGAGTTACTCCAGCATTTTGTGTCTATCCTTGTACATCAATAGTATTTTGTATTGATATAGTGCCTTTAGCAAAGCAAGGTGTTCCAAGACAGTTGTGTAAGAACAGAGTCAAATGTAACTGTTGTAAACAATAGATACAGTGCATTCAGAAATTATTCACACAACTTCACTTTTTCCACATTTTGTTACATTACAGCCTTATTCTAAAATGGATTAAATTATTTTTATCATCAATCTACACACAATACCCCATAATAAAAAAGCGAAAATTGGTGTTTAGACATTTTTTGCAAAGTAATTAAAAAGAAATAACCGAAATATCACATTTACAAAAGCATTGAGACCCTTTATTCATTACTTTGTTGAGGCACCGTTGGCAGCGATTACAGCCTCAAGTCTTCTTGGGCATGACACTACAAGCTTGGCACACATGTATTTGGGTAATTTCTCCCATTCTTCTCTGCAGATCCTCTCAAGCTCTGTCAGGTTGGACGGAGAGCATCGATGCACAACTATTTTCAGGTCCCTCCAGAAATGTTCGATCGGGTTCAAGTCCAGGCTCTGGCTGGGCCACTCAAGGACATTCATAGACTTGTCACAAAGCCACTTTTGCATTGTCTTGGCGGTGTGCTTAGGGTCATTGGCCTGTTGTCCTGTTGGAAGTCTGAGGTCCAGAACGCTCTGGATCAGGTTTTCATCAAGGATCTCGCTGTACTTTGTTCTTCTTTCCCTCGATCCTGACTAGTCTCCCAGTTCCTACCGCTGAAAAACATCCCCACAGCATGATGCTGCCGCCACCATGCTTCACCATGGATATGATATTGGCCAGGTGATGAGCAGTGCCTGGTGTTCTCCAGACTTGATGCTTGGCATTCAGGCCAAAGAGTTCAATCTTGGTTTCATCAGACCAGAGAATCTTGTTTCTCATGCCTTTTGGCAAACTCCTAGCCAGCTGTCATGTGCCTTTTACTGAGGAGTGGCTTCCGTCTGGCCACTCTACCATATAGGCCTGATTGGTGGAGTGCTGCAGATATAGTTGTCCTTCTGGAAGGTTCTCCCATCTCCACAGAGGAACTCTGGAGCTCTGTCAGAGTGACCATCGGATTCTTGGTCACCTCCCTAACCAAGGCCCTTCTCCCCCGATTGCTCAGTTTGGCCGGGCAGCCAGCTCTATGAAGAGTCCTGGTGGTTCCAAAGTTCTTCCATTTAAGAATGACAGAGGCTACTGTGCTCTTCGGGACCTGCAATGCTGCAGAAATTGTTTTATACCCTTCCCCAGATCTGTGTCTCAACACAATCCTGTCTCAGAGGTCTACGGACAATTCCTTTGTCTTCATGGCTTAGTTTTTGCTCTGACATACACTGTCAACTGTGGGACCTTATATAGACAGGTGTGTGCCTTTCTAAATCATGTCCAATCCATTTAATTTACTACTGCTGGACTCCAAGCAAGTTGTGGAAACATCTCAAGGATAATCAATGGAAACAGGATGAACCTAACAGGTCAATTTTGAGTGTCATAGCAAAGGGTCTGAATACTTGTGTAAATGTGATATTTCAGTTATTTCTTTTTAATTACTTTGCAAACATTTCTAAACTCCTGATTTTGCTTCTTCATTCTGGGGTATTGTTTGTAGATTGATGATAAAAAAAAACAATTTAATCCATTTTAAAATAAGGATGTAATGTAACAAAATGTAGAAAAAGTGAAGGGGTTTGAGTACTTTCTGAATGCACTGTATGTGCTAGTAATATATGCCATTCTTAGGATTTAAAGCACCTCACTGCATTAAGAAGTAAACAGCTGGAGGAGATTGCACAAAATGATTCAAATTATATTTATTTGTTCAGGATGATTGCCGTATTATCTACATTGGGAAGTTAGCTTACAATATAACTCCAGCAGAATTAAAGCGTCGTTTTGAAGTTTTTGGAGAGATCGAAGAATGCAAGCTACTCACTCATGATAGGGGGTAAGCATTTACTGAAATCATGACATATTTACATCTATCTCATATTTATAAGTAACAACATGTCTTGTTCATTCTTAATTATTTTAATGTAACTTTTTAAATTCACAGTGTTAAGTATGGATTTATCGCGTATCGCTATAGTGAGGATGCTGCTTCCGCTCTCAAGAATGGACATAAATTGCAGAAACGGAGTGAGCCTGCATTGCATTTATATTATGGGGGGCTCAGGCAATTCTGCAAAGCCAATTACACTGACCTGGGTAAGGATCGACAGAAACTTTTACTTCATGGTCTTTGCAATTCACCTCTGTCAATAACCTTAATTTGTGATGTTGATCAGGACAAAACTGACATCTACACCCTACTGAAAAATGCATGATCGCGTGGATATTCACTGGAGCTCATTGATAGTATGTGTGATAAATGAACTGCAGATGCTGGTTTACACCGAAGAAAGGCATGAAAGGCGGGAGTAACTCATCGGGACAGGCAGTATCCCTGGAGAAAAGGAATAGGTGACGTTTCGGGTCGAAACCCATCTTCAGACGTCGACCTGAAACGTCACCTATTCCTTTTCGCTAGAGATGCTGCCTGATTCAATGAAGAGATAGCACTGATTCAATGCACTGCTCTTGGTCCTCCAGCCCAAACATTCATAGATGCACACCTCCTTGTACGTTAAAAAAGCACATCTACCTGAGCTATGCACTGACGTGTCAGAAACCTGGTGCACATACACCTGCCCTCCCCTGCTGCTGTGCTGGGATCCTGGGTGCCAGGGGGTAGGCGCAAATCCAGCAACGTGTTACACCACAGCACAATGTGGAGAAGCTGCCTGCTTTTATTAGATGTGATAGAAGTCACTGTTTCTCCCGCTTGGCTGCACAGCTCTGCCAAGAGATTTCTTGAAGGTAACAAACTCAGCGGCCAACGAACAACATCAACCACAGAGAAATGTCCAGGTGGATTCGGCAAACTGGATTTGTGCCAAACACCTGGCACAGCTTTGTCACTGGTAATCCATCTCTTGTGTAATGCAATGATGGCTATTTTACCGTTGATTCCACAAACAAGCTCGTTTCTGGGAACACATCTCCCCCAGCAGGCGAGATGACTGTGTCTATGTTCAATTACACTTTCGACTTGACTTCATTATGGTGTGTCTCTCCTATTCCTAAAATCCGAGGTAATCCCAATACCTTGATTTATCTAATCAAGACTAATTCTCCTGAAGACCTATCAAATGTAAAAATCACAGCTTTTATTTCCCATAAGCCCCATCTCTTTGCTGCATTTCTATTTGAAATAGAACATAGAATAGTACAGCACAGGAACGGGCCCTTCAGCCCACAATGTTTGTGCCGAACATGCCTGTACATACATGATCCATATCCCTGTATTCCTGCACTTCCAGGCACATATCAAAAAGCCTCTTACATGCCACTGTCGTTTCTGCCTCCACCACTGCCCCTGGTACTGTGTTCCACGCCCCCATCACTCTGTGTAAAAAGGCTTGCCCTGGACATCTCCATTAAACCTTCCTCCTCTCACCTTATTGCTGTGTCCTCTAGCGTTGGAAATTTCCACCTTGAAAAAAAGGTTCTGACGGTCTATCCTATCTATGCCTCTCATACTTTTATATGGGTCTATTAAGTCTCCCATCAACCTCTGACGTTCCAGGGAAAAACAATCCAAGTCTATCCACATACTCTATCGCTAAAACACTCGAATCCAGGTAGCATTCTGGTAAACCTCCTCTGCACGCTCTCCAAAGACTCCACATCTTTCCTGTAATGGAGTGACCTGAATTGCACACAATACTCAAACACAGCCTCAGAATAAAAGGACGTTCCTTTCGAAAGAAGATTAGGGGCATTTCTTTAGCCAGAGGGTAGTGAATCTGTGCCACAGTCGGCTGTGGAGGCCAAGTCATTGGGTATCTTTAAAGCAGAGATTAACAGATTCTTGATTAGTAAGGGTGTCAAAGGTGATGGGAGAAGATAGGAGAATGGGGTGGAGGGTAGACTTGATGGGCCAAACAACACAATTCTGCTCCTATGACTGATGACTAACATTGACATTCTGACTTTAATATTCAATCCTCATAGCAATAAAGGTGAGCATAATATATGCCCTATTTACCACCCTATCTAGTGCTGCCACTGTGAACTTGGACTCCAAGATCCCTCTGCTTTTAAGAGCCTTACCGTTAACTGTATACCCTCTCCTTACAGTCAAACTCCCATTGTGCAACCTTCCATTTGCTGACCTACTGCTCTGATTCTCACCCCACCTGCCATTCTAGTTGAAAACCACCCAAGTAGCACTAGCAATCCTCTCTGCAAGGATGTTGGTGCCCCTCCAGTTCAACTGCAACCCATCCCTCTTGTGCAGGTCACGTCAGCCCCAGAAGAGATCCCAATGGTCCAACAACCTGAATCCCTGTCCCCTGCACCAACTCCTCAGCCACGCATTCATCTGTCCTATCCTCCTATTGCTACCCTCACTATCATGAGGCACCAGTGGTAATCCAGAAATGACCACCCTCAAGTAAGTGTTTAACACCCTATATTCATTCTGCAGGACCTCATCCCCTTTCCTACCTATGTCATTAGTTAAATAGTTCAATGTCAAATAATTCTGCATCCAAGCTTTTGCAGTCGTATTTTGAACTTTGAATACCCATAACACACATAAAGTAATGAGTTTGATAATTAAGGGTTCATTACAGTGCAAATGTTTCTCCTTAGATTTGGTTTGTGATTCAATGAATGTTCTATCACACTTTACAGAAAAGTCTGGGATAGTTAGTGCATACTTAAATGCGTTTTGTCCTCACTGGCAATTAATAAATGAGCATCTTTAACAAATCTTTCATCTGTGAAGAGAGTGATCGTACCCATTACTCATATTGAAATTCTTTTGAATACATAGACTGAAACCTGGAATTGCAGTTGTCCCTGTAAAATATTATAATGAACAGATATTGTGTCGAAACAAGCAGAATTTGTTCGGGAACAACATAATCCTGAGTTTATTGAAATGCTTGTTTTACAACACAGAAGTAATACTAAACTCAAAATGTCCTGGTTAAATTTAGATTCCAGTGCTGAAGACTTGGACCCTGCACCAATGAAAAGCAAGTATGACACTATGGATTTTGACAGCTTATTGAAAGAGGCACAGAAAAGCCTGACTAGGTAACAGCCTTACATCTTATTGCCTGCAGAGGATGCCAAAATACCTCAACCAAGGCACTTTTCATTTGTTTACCTCTGTCCATTAGAACAGGACACTCATCCTTTAACAGTGAAATCAAAATGAAGTTTACATGAACTAAGCTGCTTCTGTCTGTGATTCTTTGGTAGATGTCAAATGTCACAAGTTTGGGCAGTTTGGTGGAACTACTGCTCCTTGGTTGTTGTGTTCCCATAAGTAAACATAAAATCAATAGTGGAGTTGCAGCTGTGTTCACCACTTTTAATGTCTGTAGTTTGGGATACAGTGTTAGTATAATGGGAATTGGGGTTATACACTCGGGTATTTTATGTGTTTTATGTGCTGCATTTTAAAATGTAATAGTTTACATGTATCAAAGCGTTTTCTGTTGTAATTTATTGTGTGCTTCCATTGTTTCAACTATGCACTGTAACTGTAGCCTTGCCTTTTCAGTCCTGAAATTTCCTAACCAGAAATGTTTACATGTAATATTATAGACTTTACTATCATTATAGTGAACTAACATATCTAGATTGACAGAGCTGTACTGTAAGTCATTGAATAAGTGCATATCAAGAAAAAAAATTATAGCTGGGTGCATGGGTGATTATTCCATTAATTGGTGGGATCATCAGAATGTTATAACTACCTGATGAAAGTAAGTTATTCTAAAATCATACACTGACACAAATGAAGAAATAGTTTTATTATTTAAGTATGTTCAGTATGTGTGCGATTAATTAAAAAATGTATATGTGGGAAGGTATGGGGAGTTCAGATAACAGTTTGATTATTTCTTTCAATTTTTTTAATTTTTGGAATGCCTAACTTGTTTCATTACTGTTTTATAATTAGATTTTTTCAGGCAGTTAAAATACAGTTCACTTTTGGTAATCTAATGTACTTTATTTATGATCTTAAGATTGAAACTTTGGAACCTTATACCTTTCCACGTTAGCTTTAAGTGTGATTAAATAAGTCTCTAGCTTCTAAGCAAATGGCATATTATGTATTTTTAAACCATATCTTAGTTTCTTAGAGAGTAATTCAAAATCACAGACTGTATTAAACATAATATTTTAATGTCTTGTAAATACGTTGAAACCCTCCCAAAGCCCCTTCAAAGCACTTGTTTACATTAATAAAATCGCAGAATGTAACCACGTTCTTTTAACAATTGTATTTTATTTTTCGGTATTTCAATGATTTGCCACTGAATAAAAATAGCAATAAAACGATGTTGGAATGGAATTCTTTTTTGCAATTGTTTCTTCTGACTCAAATCTAAATCCTGCAATTGAAAGATTGAAAATTAATTATTTGTTCTCGGCCAATGAAAAATAAATATAGGACTGCTTTACAGTTGAACTCAGATTTAAATTGGTGATCTTTCTATTTTGAACATTTGTAAAGTGTTTGATATTTAACCTTCACACTCCATACCGACCTATTAGTCTGCGGCTGTCATTTCCCAATGTTATATACACGTGGTGATGACAAGTTGTTATTTTGGGACGTGTTGCTCTTGCATGATCACCTTGTTGGGGGTGTACTACAGACCCCCAAATAGTCAACAGGAATTAGAAGAGCAAATGTGCCGGGAGATTGCAGACAGCAATAGGTCAAATAAGGTTGTTGTAGTAGAGGATTTCAACTTTCCCAATATAGACTGGAACAATCAGAGCGTGAAGGGTTTAGATGGCGTGCAATTCCTCAAAAGTGTTCAGGAGAGTTTTCTTAAACAGTATGTGGAGGCCCCCACATGTGAGAGGGCAATGCTGGATCTAGTATTGGGAAATTGGGAAGGGCAAGTTAATGAAGTGTGTGTGGAGAAGCCTTTTGGGACAAGTGACCACAGTTCGATTAGGTTTAAGATGGTTTTGGATCGGGACGGAGGGTGTCCATGTGTTGAAATACTCAACTGGGGTAAGGCCAACTTTGAGGGTATGAGAGAAGGTCTCGCTCAAGTTGACAGGAGCAGGTTATTTGAGGGGAAAGGAACATTTGCCAAGTGGGATGTTTTTAAAAGTGTACTGAAGTGAGCTCAGGAAGTGTACGTCCCCGTTAGAGTAAAGGGAAAAGCAGGCAAATGTAACAAAGCTTGGCTGACGAGGGAAATTGAGACGTTAGTCAAAAACAAGAAGGATGCATGGGACAGGTATAGACAGCTGGGATCAAGTGCATTCCTGGAGGAGTTTCCTGAACTAAGGAGCAAAGTAAAAAAGGAGATCAGAAGGCCAAAAAGGGGCCAGGAGATAGCTCTGGTGGGTAGCATAAAAAAACAACCCCAAAAGATTTAAAAAATTCATTAGGGGGGAAAAGGGTAACTAGAGAGAGAGTGGGACTTCTCAGGAATAAAAGCGGTCACCTCTGTGTGGAGCCACAGGAGATGGCTGTCCATTGGATAGGTATATGGACGGGAAAGGAATGGAGAGTTATGGTCTGAGTGCAGGTAGATGGGACTAGGGGAGAATAAGTGTTCAGCACGGACTAGAAGGGCCGAGTTGGCCTGTTTCCGTGCTGTAATTGTTATATGGTTATATGGTTATGGGCAAGGTCCTCAATGAATATTTCTCCTCTCTATTTACCGAATAGAAAGACAGTAGGACGGAGAAAATTGGAGCAGTCACTGGAAGTGTCATGAGAGCAGTCAGAGTTACTGTCAAGGAAGTACTGAAGGTACCATCAAATCTCCGGTGCCTGATCAGATATATCCGAGGACATTGAGGGAAACTAGAGAGGAAATTGCGGGAGTCCTGGTTGAAATTTATGAGTTGTCCTTAAATACACGAGAGGGGCCAGAGGATTGGTGGGTGGCAAATGTTGTGCATCTTTTCAAGAAGGGCTGCAGGGAAAATGCTGGGAACTATAGGCCAGTGAGCTTAGCATCTGTACTTTGTAAGTTACTGGAGAGTATTCTGAGGGATAGGATATACAGGCATTTGGGTGGACAAGGGCTGATTAGGGACAGTCAGCATGGTATTGTACGTGGGAGGTCATGTCTCACAAATCAGATTGATTTTTTTGAAGACGTGAGCAAAATGGTTGATGAGGGCAGAGTTGTAGATGTTATGTACATGGACTTTAGTAAGGCATTCGACAGGGTGCCGCATAGTAGGCTGTTCTGGAAGATTAGATCTCATGGGATCCAAGGAGAGATAACTGAATGGATAGTAAATTGGCTCCATGGAAGGAAGCAGAGGGTGATGGTGGAAGGTTGTTTCTCAAAATGGAGGTCTGTGATGAGTGGTGTGCCACCAAGTTCGGTGCTGGGCCCATTACTGTTTGTCATCAACATCAATGATTTGGATGAGAACATACGGCAAGATTAGCAAGTTTGCTGATGATACAAAAGTTAGTGGTTTTGCAGTTAGTGAAGAAGGTTGCGAACGATTGCAGCAGGATCTGGATCGATTGGCCAGGTGGGCGGAGGAATGGTTGATGGAATTGATGGTTAATACAGAGAAGTGTGAGGTGTTGCATTTTGGGATGTCGAACAAGGGCAGGACCTACACAGTAAATGGTAGGCCTCTGGGTAGTGTTGTAGAGCAGAGGGATCTAGGATTACAAGTGTTTGGTTCCTTGAAGGTCGAGTCGCAGGTAGATAAGGTGGTCAAAAAGGCTTTAGACACTTTGGCCTTCATCAGTCAGAGTATTGAGTATAGAAGTTGGGAGGTCATGTTGCAGTTATATAAGACGTTGGTGAGACTGCATTTAGAATATTATGTTCAGTTCTGGGCACCATGTTATAGGAAAGATATTGTCAAGCTTGAAAGGGTTCAGAAAAGATTTACGAGGATGTTGCCAGGACTATAGGGAGAGGTTAATTAGGATGGGTCTTTATTCCTTGGAGCACAGGAGGATGATGGGAGATCTTATAGAAGTATACAAAATCATGAGAGGAATACATCGGGTAGATGCACACAGTCTTTTACCAAGAGTAGGAGAATCAAGGACAAGAGGACATAGGTTCAAGGTGAAGGGGAAAAGATTTAATAGGAATCTGAGGAGTAACTTTTTCACACAGAGGGTGGCGGGTGTATGGAACAAGCTGCCAGAGGAGGTTGGGACTATCCCATCGTTTAAGAAACAGTTGGACAGCTACATGGATAGGACAGGGGACAGGTTTGGAGGGCAATGGACCAAGCGCAGGCAAGTGGGACAAGGGTAGCTCGGACATTGTTGGTCGGTGTGGGCGAGTTGGGCCGAAGGCGTGTTTCCACTCTGTGTCACTCTCTATGACTCTAGCCCTGAGCACTTGTGTAGCCGCACTTGCAACATTTAGTCATTTGTTTCTGGTTTAAAGTACTGTTTCCATGAAAACAACATTTGATTGTCGTTTCTAATTTACAGAGTCCATAATGCAAAGATGACAAAAAAAAGGTCATCTTAATGCTCAGTCAATGGTAATATTTGATCAGGGTACTGAATCAACAAAGAGCTGCAATATATGGTAGTCTCTCAACTATACCTTCAAAAATACATTATTTAATATCTTGAAGGTAGTTGCAGTCTCCAAAACTGATATGGCATGAGGAAATTAGGGGTGGCACAGTGACTGTGTTAGAGTGCTAGGGACCCAAGTTCGATCCTGACTAAGGGTACTGTCTGTACGGAGTTTGTACCTTCTCCCTGTGCCCGTGTGGATTTCACCGGGTGCTCTGGTTTCCTCCTACATTCGAAAGACACACAGGTTTGTAGGTTAATTGGTTTCAGTTAATTGTAAATTGTCCCTAGTGTGAAGGGTAGTGGTAGCGTATGGCATTATCGGTGGGCAGAAGGGCTTGTTTTCGTGCAGAATCTCTGAAGTCTAAAAGCTTGGTGCTTTAAAATTAATCAACAGAATTCAGATATCCGACACCAATCAGAATGGCCATGATTTAGTCCTTGTGTGACTCTACGTCTCTCCACGCAAATGGCAGCGATGCATGGTTTCTTTTTTAATTTATCATGGAATATGTGTAATGCAGTCCAGAAATGCATGGGAAATTGAAAAACCCAACCTTGCAAAACCCCAAGATCACTTTGACCAAAAAGGGAATAAAAACTGCCAAGAATACCCTTCATACTGTAGAAACAAGGAACTGCAGATGCTAGTTCAGTGTGGCGGCGCCTTGTGGCAGTGGCTCGACTGCAGTGCATCTGTCTTTTCTTTCTTTTTGTCCCGTTAGGTGTATGTTTTTGGTTTTAGTCTTTAGCTGTGTATATGTGGGGGGAGCGGGGGGGGGGGGGGGGAATTTTTAAACGTTTAAATCTCTTCCCTGTACGGCGACCCGACCATTTCCCTGTCGGGTCTCCGTTGTCGTTGGGGCCTATTGCCTCCAACCGGAATCGACCTGGATCTCCAATCACGGAGCCTGCAGACTCACCATCGCGGAGCTGGCCGGCTTTGGGGCGTGGGGAGCTGTGGTGGCGCGCAGCTGCGACCCGACTCCGGAGCTCGGAGGCTCCAGCCACAGGCCCGGTGGACCGTGACATCGGGAGCTCGTGGGTCCCTGGTGGGAGACTACTTTTCAGAGCTCCTGCAATGGCAACTTCTCCCACCCGAATCGCGGGGTTAAATACGACCCCGAGCGGGGCCTTACATCACCCGGCGCGACTTTAACGGCCGCGGGACTTACCATGACCCGCCGGGGGCTCCAACATCAAGACCCGGAGCAGGGCCTTACATCGCCCGGCGCGGCCTTAACGGCCGTGAGATTTACCATTGCCCGCCGGGGTCTTTAACATTGGGAGAAGAATAAAGTACAGGGGAGAGACAAGACTTTACCTTCCATCACAGTGAGGGGGTGTTTGGAGAATCACCGATGGATGTCTGTGTTAATTGTGTGTCTTGGATTTTTTCTTGTTCGTATGACTGCAGAAATGAAATTTCGTTTGAACTTAGGTTCAAATGACAATAAACGGTATTGTATTGTAGTTTAAAAAATAAGAAACAAAATGTCGAAGTAGCAGGTCTGGCAACATCTCTGGAGAATATGGATAGTGATGTTTTGGGATGGGACCCTTCATCAGACCTGAGACGTCACCTAACTATGTTCTCCAGAGATGCTACCTGACCCTTGATTTACTCTAGCACAGTGTGTCCTCTCCTAAGTACTCAGGCTTTGCAGTGTGTACTGGTTGGCATTTTCCAAATTAGCTTTATTCATCATTGTCACGACTGTACAGAGAGTATTTGAATGCTGACAATTCAACACTTTAACATCACATCTGTATTCTGCCCCTTGCCTTCCTTCTACTTTCATAACCAAATGGATTCAGTGCAAGGGAGGGCTAAGTGTATATAGATCTCTGAGCTATTCAAGGGGGGAGGTGGTGGCGTGTTAGCAATAATTGAAAGGTTAAACATAAAGAGACTGTGAGATAGGAGGTTGTAAGCTACCATGAAACTCACAGCTAATATTCTCATAAATTATTTTCATATCAGAGCCGGTAGAACAGTTGAACTGCAAAAGCATACTGACCTTCCAGCACATAACTGAAAACCTTATGCAATGTAATTGAAATTACAATTTGATCACCTACGTTGAATATTTGACTTTACAGGAAGGGAGGAATGGAATTGCTTTGCTGATGTGCCCACCTCAACAGTATATCCACTATTTCAAATTATTATTGCAGAATGTACCACAGAGCCAGTGAGTTGGGTGAAATGATCACTTAACATTGGCTAACAACAGGTCGGATAGTCGGCGACTAAACCGTCTCCCCAACCTGGTTTACTAAGTGAGAAGGGGGCTGTGGACCCCCAGCAG
This sequence comes from Amblyraja radiata, assembly GCF_010909765.2. Classification (NCBI taxonomy): domain Eukaryota; kingdom Metazoa; phylum Chordata; class Chondrichthyes; order Rajiformes; family Rajidae; genus Amblyraja; species Amblyraja radiata. Next base: position 25,871,795 of record NC_045966.1, read on the forward strand.
GACCAAAAACAAGACCTGTCAAAGGGTGAATGAGCTCCTAGCGAGCCAACGGCTATCCACAGTAGGTTGCGATCACTGTCGTACATAGCATTGTATGGCACCGTGCCCGTGATGTTTTCAACGATGATGATGATTCAAAAGAATTAACCTCTTTAACCAGGTGGCGCCAGCAATAGCTGCCTCGCCAACACTGTCTGCCCCTTCCTTCTTTTGTATGTGTTAAATGTACACAGAGTAGCACTTCGATGGCAGCCTTGCCTACAGTCTGGCCTTTTCATCCTTTTTTTTGTTATTTTTAGTGTGTTTAAAAAGTATGTGTTAATGTTCTCTGGTTTGTTTAATGGTGGGTGGGAGGGTTGGGTGAAGGGTTTTTTTCATCTCCTACCTTGCCGGAGATGCGATTGCGGCCTAACATCATGGAGCTGAAGGCCTTGCTCGGGACTGACTTTGAGCCCCACCGCGGGGTGTGGACTTAGCATCGGAGCCGATTCCTTGCCTGTGATCGACGCTCCAACCGTGGCCTGCGGACTTTAACATCAAGGAGCTCGCAGTCTCGGGTAAGAGACCGACGTCAGAAAGCTCCAAAAGCCACATGACATTCGACCAGGCCTGACCCGGGGTAGATCGCCCGGCACAGGGGAGCTGAGATTCCCAACGGATGCAGAAGCTTGATCGCCCCGACAAGGAGGCTCGCCGCTGGCTACGGGAAAAAATTGCCCGTCAATGGAAGGTTAGAGGCCCCCGACTGCTGGAGGCAAAGAAGGGAGAGATTGAACTTTTTTTTTGCCTTCCATCACAGTGAGGAATGTGGAGGAGTCACTGAGGTGGATGTTTATGTTAAAATGTGTTTTGTGGGTTCTGTTGCTTTTTATTGGTATGACTATTGCAAATTAAATTCCTCATATGTTGCAAAACATTCTTAGCTAATAAAGTATGATTATGATGTATGTTTTAGTGTTCTTTAGCTTGTTTTATATAGGGAGTGGGAGGGTGGGGTTGGGGAAACTTTTTCTAATCTCTTACCTCGACGGAGAACCGATTTTTTCCCGTATCATATCACCTTCCGCACTGCGGCCTAACATCGAGGATTTGGCGGACTCTGCTGGCGACCAACTTTGGGATTCCTTTGCCAGGGATCGACATCCGAGCTCCAACTGCGGGAGCCTGCTGACTTAACATTGTAGAGCTCGCAGTCTCTGGTCAGAGACCGACTTCAGGAGCTCCAAGCCGCAGGAGCTTCGATTGCCCCGATTCGGGAGCTTCAATCGCCCCGATGCGGAGGCTTCGATCGCAGGCTGCGGGAGCTTTGATCACCCCAATTGCGGATAGTTCGACTGTCCCGACCACGGGAGAATAAAGAGGAAGAAGATTAGACTTTATTGCCTTCCATCACAGTGAGGAATGTGGGGAATCCACTGTGGTGGATGTTTATGTTAACTTTTACGTAGTTGTGTGCTTTGTTGCTTTTTTTTAGTATGGCTGTATGGTAATTCGAATTTCACTGTACCTTAATTGGTACATGTGACATTAAACTGACCTTGTATCTGGTTGAACAAAGTGCTCATCTATCATAGAACCTTTGGAATCTGACGTTTAAGGTCTGATCAAATGCAAAGAATATCAGCTGGGATTTTTAACATGACAACAGTGTCTACATTTCTCATGATTCATTGGTAATAAAGCTGGTTGTAACACTGAAGACATGAAAGGTGCTAAATGATTGAAAGCCTTTCATCTGTGTCTTATCTACATACCAAGTACACTGCTTAGTTAAGGGCCTGTCCCACTTGGGCGTCATTTGCGCGTCAAGCAGGTGGCGAGCGAAGATTTTGCAAATCACAAAATCCTGGGGCGCCGCGCGCGACTGCGCGTCACTGCCTACGCCACCACGCCTCGCCACACTCCATGCGTGCGTAATGCATGCCATGTGCACATCACGTGCGCGTCACAATGCGCGCGTTGTGCGACGTGACGCTTAAATTATGTTGCGTAAATGATGCGCAAATGACGCCCAAGTAGGACAGGCCCTTTAGGGAAAGATGGGGATTTTTTTAACATTTGTTCTGGAATGGTCTTCTGCACAATAATAGAAAGATGAAACAAAAACTTACCGTTTGCAGTTTGATCTTTATTTTATGAGAAGTTGAAGTGAGGGATTGCGTGATGAGCCCACCAGCCCGCATGCGCGTCAATCTTCAGAGCAACTGTTTGAAACCACAGACCACTTGCACAAACTTAAACTATAGAAAGATTAATAACTGTTGAGTTAACGAATGATCTTTATGAGATTCAGAGTTGGGAGTGGAGGGCATGTAATCCCTCACTTCAACTTCTCATAAAATAAAGATCAAACTTCAAACGATAAGTTTTTGTTTAATCTTTCTATTTTATATCAAAGTCACGTGAGTGACTACGTGAAGCCTTCGAAGCTTTGTGGTTTCATGCAGTAACCCAATCTGTGTGTGAAACAAACAGATAAACCATAAATAGTAGAAAAGACATGGGTTATTAACAACAAGATGCTAACTCACATACATGTCCATTGCCCTTAATCGGACCACAATCCCAATTGGCTTTGAGTTAGACAATAACTCATGCAACACTGTTCAGAATTCTATCTGCAATCATCCAGGCATATTCAACCAAATTTTATAACTTCTGAAAACGCACTATGTAAGCCTCCTGCTGTTTGGTAGTAAAGCACTTTTTCACATATTGTGCATCTATTAGTTGGCATTATTTTTTATTTTCCCAATGGCAAACATTCGAAATTACACTGACAACTGAGCACTGAGATTTTCAAATTCATTATTGGTATGAAAAACTGTTCTGTTTGCAGACAGAATGGGTATCCATGCAAGATATAAAGTGCTGGAGCAACTCGGCGGGTCAGGCAGCATCACTCAAGAACAGGAACAGATGACGTTTCTAGTTGGGACCCTTCTTCAGACAATTAGTCCTTCTTTGAAAACCAGCGTCTGTAGTTCCCTGTTTCTCAGTTTCTATGCACTTTTTTCCCCCCTCAATTTATTTTATTTTAAGGGTTGATTGTTAAACTTTGTCCTACTGAGATGTATAACCTCAAATATAGTCGGACATGTTCCCATTGACTGCTTTACCCATGGGTGTCAAGATCAGGTGTCCTGGACACATGATCATTCCACATTACTAATCAAGATTTTTTTAAACAGCATCTCACAGTCACCTGTTACTCTTATTGGTAAGTTCACCCAAATTCTATTCTCAAGGAAAGAAGGCCTACTTCTGTGTGGACATTCATAGATGGCTCTCATACCATTACAGCATCTTTCCTGGCAACCTCCCCCAGAGCACTGAATATCCTCCATGCTGTACTCTACAATCCCCCACCCCACTATCACCTCTGCCTCTCAAAGAACAAGCATTTATGTGCATTGTCCTTCAGCTGTTTGTCCAGGAGAGACTCTCCCATCCTCCACCTATTACTGAAACATTCAATCACTCAGTGGCCATTAATCCTTGTAACTCAAAAGAGTATTGTTTGCATTGTATGTCCTTATATGATATGATACGATAGAACTTTATTTATCCCAGGAGGGAAATTGATCTGCCATAAAAACACAAAATACATGAAACATGAAATTAAAGTGACGAGTGGAAAGGATTGGGGAAGTGCAAAGATTGGAGGGGGCGGGGGGAGTCATTCTCAGTCTCAGTCTACCCCACGACAGAAGGGGAAGGAGTTGTACATTATGATAGCCACAGGGAAGAAGGATCTCATGTGGCGTTCTGTCCTACATCTTTGTGGAACCAGTTTGTTGCTGAAGGTACTCAGGTTGACCAGTGTGTCATGGAGTCATTATAAGAGCTGACTACAGAAATAATTCTGTGTGTTTTTTGCTGGCAGCTGCAGGAACCTGCAATAGACCTAAAGGGAATGCCATGCTGAAATAATGTTTGAAGTATTATCTAATTTGCCTTCCTCCTGAAATGGGTCGTTATGGCACTAGGTAGAGCAAACTATATTATGTTACCTTGGATTTTCGAATATTTCCTGTCAGGTTCAGAAAGCCCAGGATGGACTTTGAGAAGTGTAGTAATTGTGTACAACTGAATATAAAATAAAGTGCTAGGATCCGTGTTTCAATTTGACTAGCTGGAAAGAACCAAGGGCCATGCCTTTACATTAAAAAATTGTTGGATGTCAAGCTGTCCTTAACCCAGAGTGTAGTAATCCTTTGGAACATGTTGCTTGTGTGTTGTCTCAGCAACCCCTCAAAGTGGCTGGATAGATTATTGGCTGAGCTTGCAAGATAGAGAAGGCAAAGAACGTCATAATGATCGGGATTATCCAAGGGGATTGCTGAAGAATTTGACACAATATGATAGTGGACGGAAAAATAATCGCATTGCTTCTGGCCATATACGTTTGTAGCACCCTTGATGGGATTGCTAGGCGCAGTGCAGTGGTGCAGCAGGAAGAATTGCTGGGTTTGATCCTGTAACTGGTTTGATCCTAACCACAGGTGTTGTCTGTGTGGAGTATGCATGTTCTCCCTGTGAAAGTGTGGGTTTCCACTGGCTACTCTGGTTTCTTCCCATATCCCTTAGATGTGGGGGTTTGTATGTTAAGTACAAAATGCTCCTAATATGTAGGGAGTGGATGAGAAAGTGGGATAAATTAAAACCAGTGTGAATGGGTCAGCGTGGACTTGGCATGTTTCCATGCTGTATCTCTAAAACTAAAAAGACTTCCCAATAAACTTGCACAGATTGTCATATTCATAAATCCTCTTGTGTGACTGTCAGCATGCATTAAAGAAACAAAATGAACTGGCAATGAGTGTTGGCACAGAAACAGACCTAAACTGACTTACGTAGATGGCACAGAGCAAAGCAGGCCAGATGGTCTGCTGATGTACTCCACATGCGTCTCCTCCCATTCTAAATATCTAATCCCACTGTGCTCCTGATTCACGGAATGGATTCAGCACAAAAGGAAACGTTTGGCCTGCAGAGTCCATACCATCTCATATAATAGCAATGTATCACATCCCACACCCACACCTGTCTTCCATAATCCAGCAAATTATTTACTTTCAGATACACATCCAGCACCTTTTTGAACATTATACTCGCTGTCTCCACTCTATTGCCCCAACATGCCACTGAAAACCACAACGATTCTTTGGTTTGAAACAAATGTTCTCAAATCACATTAGGTTATTTTGCTCAGCACTTTCATTCCCTGTCGCCTACATCTTGAACCATAGCCAATAAAAACTGCTTTTCCCTTTCCATTCTGTCTATATCCTTCATGATTTTAGATATTATTATCAGATCCTCTTGCAACCTTGTGTTTTTCATGGACAACAACCCCAGCTTCTCTTTCTACTCACGTAACTAAAGTCCCTCATCCGTCTAATCATTTTGATGAATCTCTTTTGCAACCTCTCCAAATCAATCACACTTTTACTAAAGCATTAGATCCAGAACTGGACAAAATACTCCTGCTGTGGCCAAAGCAGTTATAAAAGTCTATCTTGATTTCCTTGGTCTGGTACGCTATGCTTTTATTTGTAAAGCCCAGGGTGCTGTGTGAGGCTTTTCACTAATTTCTCAGCCTGTCCTGATATTTACAATGAACAAGCCACATGGTGGCGCAGCAGTAGAGATGCTGCCTTATGGGCCTGTCCCACTTAGGCGAATTTTTAGGCGAGTGCAGGAGACTCTGCACTCGCCACATGTTCGCTGGTGGACTCTGGTGAGTCTCCTTCATGGTCGCGAGGAGTTCCCGCTTTCTGGGAACTAGTCGCGGCCTCAGTATAGGGACCGCATATTTTTCAACATAGAGAAAATCGATAATCCTGTAGTTGTAGGTGCAGTTGTAGTGGGGTCGCCATGTAGTTATGGGTAGTCGAGGTAGTCGTAGGTAGTTTTAGTTAAATCGCCTTTGCTGACCGGTCATTTTCATTGGCTCATTGGGGAAAACAAAACATAAGCAGGAGTTTTCAGAACCAAGGATAACCGACCGGTAATGTTAAATGTCCGCCGAAATTCACAGCTGTGTATCTCTGGCTTACTAAAAGTTGGCTGGCTTCTTAAAAGTTGTCTCCACTCCTTCTCCCCCCTTCATCCCCTTCTCCCCCCCTCCCCCCCCCCCCTCCCCTCTTTTAAAGGACTTACCGTACTGTGCTAGCCGTCTTAATTACAGCGCCTACCTTCCTGTTCATCGCGGTGTGGCTTTGTACCGTGTGAATTTCAGACAGCGCTCCCTGGCTTGCCCTGGCACCCGTCTTAGCGAAATGTTTGTGTGTGTGTGTGTTCCACTCTTGACAGTCGCCGTTCCAGTTTCTGGTTTTTCAGGCGACTGCCGGCAACTTGACAGTCGCCGGCAGTCCGCTCAAATATCGCCTAAGTGGGACAGGCCCATTACAGTGAATGCAGCACCGGAGACCCAGGTTCGATCCCGACTACGGGTGCTGTCTGTACGGAGTTCGTATGTTCTCCCCGTGACCTGCGTAGATTTTCGCCGAGATCTTCGGTTTCCTCCCACACTCCAAAGACTACAGGTTTGTAGGTTTGTAGGTTAATTGGCTTGGTAAATGTAAACATTGTGCCTAGTGGGTTGTAGGATAGTGTTAATGTGCGGGGATCGCTGGTCGGTATGGACCTGTTGGGCCGAAGGGCCTGTTTCGGCGCTGTATCTCTAAACTAATCTAAACTAAACTCACAAACTCCAAGATTTTTCTGCGCTTCCAGCCCGTTGTGAAATGTATCTTCTATAATGCCTCTTCTCATTCTTCCAACTAAAGTCTAACACTTCACACTTCAGCATTAAGTTTAATCTTATGTCTCTCTGGCCATTTCACCAAGGCTGAATATTCTCCTCATCAACATTCAATACACCTCCAAGTTTTGTGCCACCTATAAATTTAGAAAAGTTCCCAACATTCAAGATTCTTCTGTAATTGTAAACTTCTCAACATCAACCCTGCCATGCACTCCCTAATCTCCACAATCTTCATCATCCCTCATTCTTCTAAACTCTAAAGGAACTAGAATATTAGTTTTAGTTTGGTTTCGAAATAGGGCTCGGAAACAGACCCATTGGCCCACCGAATCCACACTGACCAGCGAACCCCACACGTTAACACCATCCTACGAACATTAGGGACAATTTTACATTTTATACCAAGCCAACTAACCTACAAACCTGGATATCTTTGGAGCGTGGCAAGAAACAGAAGATCTCGGAGAATACCCACGCAGGTCACCGGGAGAACGTACAAACTCTGTACAGACAAGCACCTGTAGTCAGGATGGAACCTGGGTCTCTGACAATGTAAGGTATCTCTGCCTTAACTATGCTACCTTGGAAAGAATTGCTTGGAAAAAATAAATGCTGGATAGAGAGAAAGTATCTATGTCCAAATGGAATGGTCAGTCAAGGAGCTGACATGGTATGATGCGCTGAATGGCCTCCACCAGTGTTGTATAATTGCATTCTGTTGTTGGGTTAAATGCATGGACAAAATATTGTAGGCAGAAAGACGCTGATGTCCTGGTTTTTGCATTAAGAAGACAAAGCAGGAGCATGGATTAGTAAAAACAGTTCTCTAATCCGTACTAAGGAATATAATATCTATTATAGTCTATGTACATTTACCCCATATGATTTGTTCCTTCCTTGTCTCCAAAATAATAGGTATGTGAAGAAATAGCTATTGGCTATAATTGAATAATTACATTTAAAAAACGGTGAACCATAAACTGCAAACAAATGAAATATAGCTAACCCCTAACATTATTAATTTTGAAAAGATGTGTTTGCTTGTAAAATTGGAACCCAAAGGTGGTAAACCAGACACAGCACTCATTTTGTCTTCAATTAATATTATCGTGCCCTTTAAGAGCTGAAGGATTACTGAAATGTTCCCAGGTTAATAGATATGATTTCTGCCACCACAGTCCATTTTCATTTAATGATGAATTTAAAGCTGTTCTTTGCATCTAAAGTACAGTAGTGACAAAATAACTGCTGGTAACTGTGAACAACATATAGCATGTAATGGTTAAACATAAACCAAGTTGCTAACAAGATACAGTGGAATGGAAAAGCAGCAAAACCTGGATGTACATTGATATTCTTGAACTTCATCCCTCTTAGCTCTTTCCTTTCTCTCCCCCAGTGAAGCCAGTGAAGCCTATAATGAAGGTCAGTTTCCAAGTAACGAAAGAATTGTAACCAAAAATAGACTGACCTTGATGTGAAATTTAAAGAAAGGGTTAAAGAAAGACCATTGCTTGGTCCCAGTATTTACTAACCTTGCATGATGTTGCAATGGGCGGCATGGTGACGCAGAGGTACAGTTACTGCCTCACAGCATGAGAGACCCGGGTTCGATCCTGACTGCGGGTGCTGGGTGCTGCCTGTACGGAGTTTGTACGTTCTCCCTTGGCCACCTGTGTTTTCCAATGGTACTCCAGTTTCCTCCCACAGTCCACAGACCTACAGGTTTGTAGGTTAATTGGCATTGGTGAAAATTGTAAATTGTCCTTAGTATGTAGAATAGTGCTAGTGTACGGGAATCGGCGGTTGGCGCGGACTTGGTGGGCCGCAGTGCCTATTTCCGCACTGTATCACTAAAATAAACTAAACTATTCATCAGGCTTTTGCTGGAAACTATAAGAAACTGAAAAGCCTGCAGTATCTGTGCATTGTCATATTTCCTAAGTGTAAATTGGTAGCCACACTTCTTTCAGTGCACTATCAACCACACTTTAAAAGTACCGCAAAGCCTATAAAAGCTTTAAGATATCAGAAGTTGTGGAAAACATTGTAGAAATTCAATAATTACATGGAAAAATTACAATACTGTATATCAGCAATTGATTAAGCACCACACATTTAAAATAGCTGGTATTTAGGGTTAGATATAGAGTGGTGTGGAATTCTGAGATGTCAAATTCTACAAGATATAAATTCAAAATGTAGTCACAATGTGCAACAAAGGGTCACATTCATACAAATGATGATAATATTATTTTAATTGGTTAATTTATGCATGTTGTAAGACCCTATCTAGTTCCTTCAGGAGAGGAATCGCTGTTTTTTCTTAATCTGGTCACCGTGCAATTATAGACCAACATGGTTGGATCTTAATCACCCCAGCAATCCATTCAGCTGCAGGTCATTGTGGAATGGACAATGTACACCTATCTTGCGCAAAGGCTGCATGATGTCTGAAAGTTGTCATAATGGGGTCTCGCAGTCTCGGGAGAGACTGAGTCGGGAACTGCAAAACCGCACGACATTCGACAAGCCCCGACCTGGGGTCCGATCGCCCGGCGCGGGGAACTGACATCTCCCCAATGCAGAAGCTTGATCGCCCTGACGCAGAGGCCCCGCCGCCGGCTACGGGAGTCAAAATCGTCCCGTCAACGGAAGGCTCGAGGCCCCTGACCGCGGGAGAACAAAGAATGGAAGAGATTGAACTTTTTTTCGCCTTCCATCACAGTGAGGAATGTGGTGGAGTCACTGCGGTGGATGCTCATGTTAAAATGTATTTTGTGTGTTCTGTTGCTTTTTATTAGAATGACTGTATGGCAAATCAAATTCCTCGTATGTTGCAAAACTTGGCTAATAAAGTAAGTATGAAATGCTGGAAACACTCAACAGGTCAGACTACATCTGTGGGAAATGTTAACTCTGCTACTCTTCCCACAAATGCGGGCTGATCTGCTGTTTACAGCTATTTCTGATTTTTGTTTCGGGTTTCCATTTTCTGTGTTTTAGATCATTTTTACTTTGATGTAATTCTAGATTTTCACATTTAGTGATTTGAGTCTGATTTATAGGTCTAGATACATACTAGATGTGGGTTTGTAGGTTAACTGGCCTCTGTAAATTGCCCCTAGAATCGAAGAGAAAGTAGCAAGTAGATTCCTGAATCTTTTCAGTAATGTGCTGTGAAGCAAGTTTGTGCTGTGGACAATGAACTACAAAGAAATAATGATTTTTTCTAAAACTACAAGAAGCTATTTTTGGAGATAAAACAAACTGTATATCCTGGAATCTTGAGCAAAACAGTGCGGGAGGGAGGAACTCAGTCTGAACAAGAGTCCTGATTTGAGCGCATCTGTCCATTCCCTCCATAGATGCTGCCTGACTCGTTGAAATCCTCCACCACTTTGTGCTTTGCTCAAGAAGGCAATATTAGTATTTCCAGAATATCTTTGCCTTCTCATCCCTATTTTTTTTCCATAAGTATGTCCATTAATATAAATATTCCTCCTGTCTAAATGGTCATTCATTATGCTTAAATGTCTGTGAAAAGAAATAATGTTCTGGGAATTGTTTCTTTGAACAGAATGTTCTGGATCCAATCGAAGATCAGGCTATTTTGCCCCTGGTGCTTTGCAATGTTATAATATTAATTAGTGACCTTGTCATGAAAGCACACTAGGTAGCAGGAGTCATAATAATTTTACATTCAGTTTGAGGGGAGAGAAGACTTAACCATTGAGAGCACATAAGATCAGAACCAGTGAACCAGCAAATCAGGTTAAGGGAACAGTCAGTCAAGATGTGAGGGGGGACATTTAAGGGGATCTTTCAGAATACACAGAATAGGTATTCCCTTCAAGAAAGTAAATTTTATGGAGAACCAGTCATCCATGGTTAAGTAAAATTGTTAAAAATAACAACGCACTTAAATTAGAAAAACATCTAATTGCACGTAAACTAGAGGCAGGCCAGAAGATCTGACAGAATTTATAAACAGCAAAGAATGACATGGATTAATTATATTTTATTACATTTTTCCTTATGAAATAACGGAGGCCATTCAGTCCATCGAGTCAATGACAACTCTCAGTGCACTCCCATCAAACCCATTCCTCCACTTACCTTAAACTCACAAGCCCATCAACTCACTCCAATTCTCCTCCCACCCATCTACAACAGGAGCAAATTACAGAGGAGAATTAACCAAACCAGTACATCTTTGAGACCTAGGAGAAAATTAGAGCACTCAGGGAAAAATCCTGTATTAATCCTGTGGAAAAACACCATATTTTTAAAATCCATTTACCGTTTTTTGATCCGTTGGTTATGTTATTTGTTGAGTATTGTTTTTACAAATCTGTTGTGCAGCTGCTGCAAGTAAGAATTTCATTGCTCCATCTTGGGACATATGAGAATAAAACACTCTTAACTCTCATGACTCTTGATCCACACAGTGGCAGGGAGAAGGCACAAACTGCACAGAAAGCATCTGAGGTCATGATCAAACTCTCCATGCTGAAGCTTTAAACAGCAACGTTAACTGCTGTGCCACTGTGTTTCCTGAGGTAAGAATTAAAATGTGAGATAAAAATGGACAGAAATATTAAACTGCTAATAAGACTATCCATACATATTTTAAATGGACGTGATGCTGGATAATTAATAATGGAAACCAAAGAAATGGAAAAATATAATCAAACAGATAGTTTTCAACAGTCTTTAGAATAGAAGAATTAAGTACCATCCCCAAAAAAAGCTCCAAATCTAGAAATGGATGGGGAGAGGAACTCAGGAATTACAATTTGTAGGGATACGCAGCTGAGTAAATTGATGGCGCTGTAGGGTGACAAGTCTCTGAGTCCTGATTAACTTTATCCCAGGGTCGTGAGATAGTTGATGTGTTCACTTTAATTTTCCTAAATTCTGTAAGTTTGGGATGAACCATTAAATTGGAAAATAACAAATATTATTCCTTTGTCAAAACAGGAAGAGAAAGGGAGAAGACAGGAAACTACAGATTGGTTGAGCTGAACATCTGACATAAAGAAAATGTAACGACATTATAGCTGGGTGATTCAAATTGTTTTAAGTAATCAGATAAAGTTTTATGAAAGCAAAATCATATTTAATACATTTATTGGAGTTCTTTCAAAAATAACATGAGGGGAAAAGGGAACCAGTGAATATTTATATCCTGAAGGTGTTTGATATGATACTGCAACAAAAGTTATTGTAGAAAATTAGTTAATAAAGAAGCAGATAATCAACTGGGTTGGATAGAAGACTGGCAAGACAGAAAGCAGAGAGTTGGCATAAATGAGCCAGGTTCTGATTGTCAACGTCTAATGAACAATGTGCCACAAGGATTAGTGCTGGAACTCAATTTTCACCAATTCATGTAAATGTCCAAAATGAAGGCACCAAAAGTATGACTATTAAATGTTCTGATGACCCAAAGATAGGTAGGAAAGTAAATTGTGAAAATGACATAAAGAGACCACAAAAGGGATATCGATAGGGTTGGTGAGTGAGCAAAATATAGGAAAATATGAAATGTTCCATTTTGGCACGAATAATATAATTGAACCACATTATCTAAATAGTGAAATATTCCAACACTCCGAGATACAGAGGAAGCTGTGTATGCAAGTACATTATTGTGAAATGTTAATATACTGGCACTGTATGTGAGTAGGAAAGCAAACAGGATATTATCATTTATTGCTGGGTTAATGGAGTAGAATAAGTAGAAATATTATGTGTAGGAAGCAACTGCAGATGCTGCTTTACACCGAAGATAGACACAAAATGCTGGAGTAACTCAGCAGGTCAGGCAGCGTCTCTGGTGAAAAGGAAAATAAGTATTATGAAGATTATGAAGAAGAAAGATTATGTTTCAGTTACTGAGGGCATTGGTGAAGCTACACCCAAATAACTATTTACAGTATTGATCTCCTTACCTAAGAAAGTATGTTAATGGATTGGAAGCAGTTCAGAGGTTTAATAGATTAATCCATGGAATGGGTAGGTTGAATTATAAGGAAAGGTTGAACAGGCTAGGCTTGAATGCACTGGTGTTTAGAAGAATGAATGGTGAATTGATTGAAACATTTTGAGAAGATTTAGTATAAGGGATAAGGAGAGGGCAGAGACAATAGACAATAGACAATAGGTGCAGTAGTAGGCCATTCGGCCCTTCGAGCCAGCACCGCCATTCACTGTGATCATAGCTGATCATCCACAATCAGTGCCCCGTTCCTGCCTTCTCCACATAATCCTTGACTCCACTATCTTTAAGAGCTCTATCTAACTCTCTCTTGAAAGCATCCAGAGAATTGGCCTCCACTGCATTCTGAAGCTGAGAATTCCACAAATTCACAACTCCTTGGGTGAAAAAGTTGTTCCTCATCTCTATTCTAAATGGCCTACACCTTATTCTTAAACAGTGGCCCCTGGTTCTGGACTCCCCCAACTTCAGGATCATGTTTCCTGCCTCTAGCATGCCCAATCCCTTAATATCTTATGTGTTTGAATAAGATATCCTCTCATCCTTCTAAATTCCAGTGTTTACAATCCCAGTCGCTCCAATTTATAAGCATATGACAGTCCTGCCATCCCGGGAATTAACCTCGTCACCCTACGCTGCACTCGCTTAATAGCAAGAATGTCTTTCCTCAAATTTGGAGACCAAAACTGCACACAATACTCCAGGTATGGTCTCACTAGGGCCCTGTACAACTGCAGAAGGACCTCTTTGCTCCCATACTCAACTCCTCTTGTTTTCTTCACTGCCTGCTGTACCTGCATGCTTACTTTCATTGACTGATGAACAAGGACCCCCCCAGATCTCGTTATACTTCCCCTTTTCCCAACTTGACACAATTCAGATAATAGTCTGCCTTCCTGTTCTTGCTGCCAAAGTGGATAACTTCACATTTATCCACATTAAACTGCATCTGCCATGCATCTGCCCACTCACCTAACCTGTCCAAGTCACCCTGCCTTCTCATTGCATCCTCCTCACAGTTTACACTGCCTCCCAGCTTTGTGTCATCTGCAAATTTGCTAATGTTACTTTTAATCCCTTCATCTAAATCATTAATGTATATTGTAAATAGCTGCGGTCCCAGCACCAAGCCTTGCGGTAACCCAATAGTCACTGCCTGCCATTCTGAAAGGGACCAGTTAATCCCTACTCTGTTTCCTGTCTGCCAACCAATTTTCTATCCATGTCAGTACCCTACCCCCAATACCATGTGCTCTAATTTTGCCCACTAAATTCCTATGTGGGACCTTATCAAAGGCTTTCTGAAAGTCCAGGTACACTACATCCACTGGCTCTCCCTTGTCCATTTTCCTAGTTACATCCTCATAAAAATTCGAGAAGATTAGTCAAGCATGATTTCCCCTTCGTAAATCCATGCTGACTCGGACCGATCCAGTTAAGACCCTGACCCACTTTCCCGAGTTACTCACAAACTCTCCTGAGTTTTCCCCTTGATTCGAACTCGGAGAATTACGGTAATAGCCATTCGTAGGTACTCGGGGCTATTTTTTTTAAACTCGTGGACATTTTTCAACATGTTGAAAAAACGTCCCGACTTACCTGATGCCCCGAGTTCCTACGGCTGGCATTACGAGCCGCTACGAAACAGCTACGGACATCTGCGGGCTCCTACGAGCTCGCTACCGACATTACCCGACATTCCCCAAGTTCGAATCAAGGGGAAAACTCGCGAGAGTTCGTGAGTAACTCGGCAAAGTGGGACAGGGCCTTTACTGTTATCTAAATGTGCCGCTATGTTATCTTTTATAATTGACTCCAGTATCTTCCCCACCACCAATGTCAGGCTAACCCCTGATGTCTGATCTGCTTGTTATCTCAACTTCCCATTCCCAACTACACCTGGTAACCCTTTCGATGTAGCCTGTACCTTTTTACCCTAGTGGAAGCCACGATCGGCCAGCCCTCCGCTGCTTTTCACCATCCTCAGATTGCTCCGGGCCTTGTTCTGGTCCACGCCGGCCGCAGCCTAGCTCGGACCCAGCGCCTGGTGGGGGGCCTGCTTTAAGACCTGGTTAGGTGCTGCCTCTACCCCCTCCCCCTCCCTCTCTAGCCCCACCCCGGGGCAGAGAAAGAGAGAGAGAGAGGGTGGTGGGGAGAGGGGGGGGGAGAGAGAGGGGGAAGAGAGGAGGGGTGAAGGGAGGCGGGGAGAGGAGTGAAGAGGGGGTGGAGAGGGGGGGGTGGAGGGGGGATGAAGAGGGGGGAGGAGAGTGAAGTGAAGATGGGGGGATAGGGAGGAGGAGAGGGGGGAGGAGAGGGGGGAAGAGGGGGGAGGAGAGGGGGAGGAGAGGGGGGGAGAGGGAGGAGGAGAAGGGGGCCCTCCCTCTCGGCCCCCCCTTCTCTGCCGCCCCTCCCTCTCTGCCCCCCTCCTCCCTCTCTGCGACCCCTTCCTCACTCTCTGCGACCCCTTCCTCTCTGCCCCTCCCTCCCTCTCTGCCCCCTCCCTCTAACCTGCCCCCCCCCCCTCTGCCCCCTTCCCTCTCTAGGGAGTGGTGAATATTGGGACCTATGGGCGAGTGGTGGAGTATTGCGTTATGAACCAGCCCTCCCATGTGATGCTGTGCCCCACCCACCCTCAATCTCTACCCCCTCCCTCTGCCTCTCTACCCCCTCCCTGTTCCCCTCCCGTTCCACCCCCCCCTCTCTAGCCACGCCTGCGCAGTTGGGGGCTATGCGTGTGGATAGGGCGGGGGATGGGGTAAAAGGAGCGAATGAATAATATTAATATAATATCAAGGGGGTGGTTAGTGTGTGTGACGCCGAAGGCCGCGCTGCCCCCCCCCCCCCCCCAACCGCGCGTTGAGGGGACGGGACCCAACGGGTCCCATTTGGTCTAGTACTCTATATTTCTAAGCATCAAATAAAAAGAGAAAATGTTGAAAATGGAAGGTTACGCTTGACCCATGGAGTTCTCATCAAGATCACTGACCTGCAATGGCAACACTGTTTCTCAATTCACAGAAGCCACCTGGCCTTGCTAAGTATTTCCAACACTTTCCATTTTGATACCAGAAATTTGAAAGTGCTTTTCTTTTCCTCTCCTTGACTTGGGCTTACCAACTGCTGCCAACCCACCTGAAATCAGATGACCCAGCTCACACCTGGAACAAGCCAAACCCTTCCATTGTCTTCATGGCCCGTGAGCATATCGCTCGGCTGCCATGCCAAAAGTGTCCGGAGGTTCCTTTGATTGTAGGATGTGCAGGTCAGAGTATCCTCAGAGTGGTGTGCCTGGGTGGTTAAACCAGAAAGCAGGAAAGGATCATCAACCAAGCTTTCAATCTTTAATTGTTTTCACTGAACAGTTGGAATATACAATCATCGACCTTAAAGGGATGAGAACAGTTCGGCTGTGATGTGCTCAGGCACTGTGACAAGTTCCCAGGAAATAAGAAGTGGGTGTGTCACAATAATTCCAGCAGTATCGGTCATTTATATGTACAAGAATCACTGAACTTTGTTGACAAAATTAGAACCTTCTCAACCAGAGTGCAGTCTAAGCTATTTGCACAATTATAACTTGAAAAAATCTATTAAAAATCACAAAATGTTGGAGTAACTCACAGGTCAGGCAGCATAGAAACATAGAAAATAGGTGCAGGAGTAGGGCATTCGGCCCTTCGAGCCTGCACCGCCATTCAATATGATCATGGCTGATCATCCAACTCAGTATCATGTACCTGCCTTCTCTCCATACCCCCTGATCCCTTTAGCCACAAGGGCCACATCTAACTCCCTCTTAAATATAGACAATGAACTGGCCTCAACTACCTTCTGTGGCAGAGAATTCCAGAGATTCACCACTCTCTGTGTGAAAAATGTTTTCCTCATCTCGGTCCTAAAAGATTTCCCCCTTATCCTTAAACTGTGACCCCTTGGGACTTCCCCAACATCGGGAACAATCCTCCTGCATCTAGCCTATCCAACCCCTTAAGAATTTTGTAAGTTACTATAAGATTCTATAAGTTTCTATAAGATCCCCCCTCAATCTTCTAAATTCTAGCGCGTACAAGCCGAGTCTATCCAGTCTTTCTTCATATGAAAGTCCTGACATCCCAGCATGTCTGGAGAAAAGGAATAGGTGACGTTTCAGGTCGAGACGGTCTGAAGAAGCGTCTCGACCCGAAACGTCACCTACTTTTCTCCAGAGATGCTGCCTGACCTGCTGTGTTATGCCAGCATTTTGTGTCTATCTACAATATAAACCAACATCTGCTGTTCCTTCCTAGATATTAAAAGTCACATCTCAAGTTGCACTCTTTGGCAGAACTTCTACCTCTGAGACAAGGGTCAATCATTCCAGCACTGATGCAGCAAATGAGAAAAATAACGTTGCCTTTCAATGCAATACTGAGATGGTCCAGCACTATTGGAGTTGTTATCTTTCCAATGAGGTTTATCTACCATCTCAGACATATAATCGCAAAGCATTCTGTGAAAGATTCCTCCTGACATTCCAACCAATATTTATGTTTCAACCAATGTAATTAAAAATATATATCTAATTCATATCTTTGCAGTTTGAGGAACCCTGCTGCTGTTATATTAACTGCTGACTTGCCTTGCATTGCAAACTATCTTCTTGATTGTGACCTGCCTTGGGCCATCTTAGGGTCTTGAAAATAGCTTTATAAATGCAAGTTTCTTTTTGTTTATCCTTGGTGCCAGCAAATCCGTTGACAGACCGAAATAACAATTCATAACTAGATCAGCAACCAATGTAGGTATCCAAGGGATGTATTTTTTTTTACATACAGAATGCTGGGCAGATCTCAAGCTCAAACATTCAATAGAATAGAAATGGAACCAAGAGTTCTGTATGATGTCTTAATCAGTGAGAAAGTACCAACATTTGCTTTGAAATGTATCAATCAATTCAGCCTATGTATTTCTTCTCTAAAAAGAAAATACACCAGGGCTTTGTTTAAATATTAACTTTCCAAAATTGATTTTCTGTTACATGGACAATGAAGCTGGAAATATCATTTCCTCTTGTGCAAAACCAGGAGCCGGGAATGCAAATACTTGCTGAATGCTTACAGTCACAATCACTGGTCGCCTACAGTTAATTCAATTTCACGAACATAAATTGAAGAGTACGGGCACAAGAACATAATAAAATTGAGCACGCAAAACAAATCATAATTTTGTGCATGCAACCCCATCCGTTGCACTACCGGATTGGAATTATGGCCTTTATGTCAATGAAGTTAATTTAAAAAAGCATGTCCAGGGACTTCGAAGTGAAGAGTCTAAAGGCAGTGATGTTTGATGAAATTAAAAAAGAAATATGATTTCAATTCTACTAAACCTTGCTTATTTTGACTGAGTTTAGAGATTTTCAGAAAATGAGTTATCCATAAAAGGTATGGAAGATGCAAGGGGCTGTTGCTTAGAGAGGGGAGGAGTCAATAGATACTTTTAAGGCAGATATAGATTGATTCTTAATTAGTACGGGTGTCAAGTGTATGAGGAGAAGACAGGAGAATGAGGTTCGGAGGGAAAGATGGATCAGGCATGATTGAATGGTATAGACTTGATGGGCCTTATGAATCAGGTGACTGGATGTGTGGTATGCTCACATGTATGGAATAATGAAGTCCTAGCAGCAATTATTTAATCCTCACAGGTGAATTAGTGGAACCAAAATATATAGGGACAAGTATGGTAAACAACAGGGATTTTTCAAAAATGTTGCTTAATTAGCAAGAATTTTATATTAGCCATTCAGACAAAATACTTCTTAATACATAGCGCTAAACAGAACAAGGCTACTACCATAATAAAATAATTAGTAACACCAATTTTAATCTTGAAATTCTTTAAGATAGAGAACAACACGGAAACAGGCCATTCGGCCCAACTCATTGTTAAAGGTGAATAATTCACTTTGTTTCTGAATTCATCTTTTCTATTTCTAATTTAAACTTGGTGGATCCTAGATTGTTAGAGGTATCCTTGTACAAGTGTGACTGAAGTTCTTTAGAATTGACAGTTCTGACTGTGATTCATGATAATGGGCTCTGCAGTTCTGCAGTGTCCACTGAATCAACTTCTTGGATTCAGAAAAAAACACAGATTTTCAATTTTATCTACTTTTAACCAAAGATAAATTACTTTGGATATGAATACAGCACATGGGCACAACAGCAAAGTAGTTAAGTCACTGGATTGGCCACCAGAGTTTTGGAAAACTGATTTTGGATGTAAATGTTAATCCCATATGGTAGATGGGCAATTTAAATTCATCTAATTGAATAAATCTGAAATTAAAAGAAAAAGTCTCCTCAGTAAAAGCCATGAAACAATCCATGAAATTGCCACATTAAAATAAAATTGTATCTGGTGATTGAATGGAAGGCTCGCCTACCTGATGCTGTCCCATCCTAAACTGAATGTGCAAGACGACCCCATCTTTTACACAATCTTTGTAGTTCCCTGGCCACAGCATCTCACTCCTAATATCAAGCACACATAGTTTACTAGTGTTACCCTCTTGTGCCTCCTCATTCTGGTATACCCACAGCCGAAGTGACATTATTGGCCACATCATGCATGTCTCATTCCACTCTGTTCTCACCCAAATGCCTCTAAAGCAATTGTTAATTCCCTTTCTGCTGCGGAATTACTCTCATGCCCATACTTGCTTGTAGCCGTTAATGTTGGCTCAGTAATGCCCCTGTCCCACTTGGGGGATTTTTCAGGTGACTACAGGCGACTAGGCTGTCACCACATAGTCGCCGATGTGTCGCCCAAAGAGTCGTACCTTTTTTCTGGTCGACGCTGGATTTTGAAATGTTCAAAACTTTTCGGCGAGAGTCGGCGCCTATGGGCTTGATGTCAACGATCGTAGCCTGAGGTAGGTGCTGTCGCCAGGATGATGTAGGTTGTCGCCAGGACAACGTAGGTTGTCGCCAGGATGACGTAGGTTGTCGCCAGTGCTGACTTCGGTGAATTCCAATGGCGACTACCTACGTCAACCTATGTCAACCGGCGATAGGTACCGGCGACTGAATTGTGTAGCATGACGCGGGTGGACGTAGGTTGTCGTAGGTGTGGTCATAGGTGGATGTACGAATGGGTCATAGTGGTAATGTAGCTTGCCATAGCTTGCCGTCGACTAGGAGGTAGGTTGTTGTAGACATTGTCATAGACATTGTCGTAGGGGGGCCCAGTCGCCGTTTTTTCTGCGACCTGCTACGACTATGACAGTCGCGGCAGTCGCCGAAAATATCGCCTAAGTGGGACAGGCCCATAACTGTGCAAATGCCTCAAACTTTGCTGCGATCAACATTGCCCGTATTCAAGCCTGAAACATTTATAGTCACTTAGGAAGTCCATTCTTCGTATCCACATTCCCAGTTTTTTTAATGTATGCAAAAAAAATGCATGGCCCTTTTTCCAACAATGTTTAATGCAAAGAATATGGAGAATCATAGCTATTAGAACAAATGCAGCTCTTACATATACCACACCTGCGTGTTTACATCAGATACATATGGCATAATTCACTCCACAAATCGAGGATTGGTGATGAGGCCAAACAAGTAAATTTAGTGAAATAAAATTTAAAGAAAACCCCTAATTTATATAAAATGGTAATACCATTTAAAGGACTTATTTCATGAACATGGATGGCATCAGAATTAAAGTCACTATCCCAAAAAATCACCAAGCCGTTTCCCATTAAGCAGCATCCTGCTTAAAAAGATAACCACTGCTACATTCAATAAATTAAATACTATATGGGAACGTTACAAAATGAGCAACTCAGGATAAGATTTGTGTACCATTTGTGATGACAATCATGCCCAACTTATGACATTCCCATTCACTAGTTATCTAATCAGTCCACCCACAATGAAACAGCATCAACAGCTTTTTATCCCACAACCTCTGTGTCACTCTCTGTAGGTCAAAGATATTAAATCATTCCAGACAAGCAGTTAAAAGAAAGAAGATTCACATAAATTATGTTAACAGCACCAGAACCATTCATTACAAACTGGAGAGCTACTCGATCTTCTCTGCAACTTTTATCCTTGTACCAAACTGTATATCCATAAATAATTATAATTATATATGATAAATAATATCCATAAATAATCAGTAATTCCAACGGGTGGATTTAGAGTGGCAAGGTGGCACAGCGGTTGAGTTGCTGCCTTACACTGACAGACATCTAGGTTTGATCCTGACTACGGGTGCTGTCTGTATGGAGTTTTACGTTCTCCCTATGACCGTGTGGGTTTTCTCTGGGTGCTCCGGTTTCCTCCCACACTCCAAAGATACACAGGTTTGTAGGTTACTTGGCTTTAGTAAAATTGTAAATGTTCCTTCGTGTGGAATAGTTTTATTGTACAAAGCAATTGCTGGTCAGATTGGACTTGGTGGGCCAAAGGGCCTGTTTCCACGCTGTTGAGTCTAAACTTTAAAGGCGATGTTGCACTGGCAACTGTTTGATTTTTCAGATGGCAAGTGGGCTGAAAAGTGTCAATTCTTCACCATGTGGAATTAATGAAAGTCTTCCAGACTGTTAAGACCCAATGTACTCAGTGGAACAATACACCGGGCAGTACTAGTTCGTGAAAACCTCAATCTATCAATCACCATCTTGCCCTACTTTCAATGTCTTCATTCCAAACTATTACTTCTGAGTCCATTCCTCTTAGCAACAGCTTGTGTCACAGGCTGACAATGCTAACAAAAGGTGGCATGTCAAATTCTTTTAAGCTTGTGGCTTCCCAATTTTGCAAGGAATTAATTCAAAAGCAAATTGCAAGCTTCCACTTATTACTTAATAATTACCTTATTACTTCAATATCGTGATTCATTTCTTGCACCTTTGTTTTGCTGCGGAAACTAATCTAAGTCTATTTATCCTCTCTTTATAGCTCATTGATCCAGATCCTCAAGGAAATTGTTCCTATTCAAAAGCAAACACGTTATTGAAACATAATAGGATTTTTACGGTTTAAAATAGCTTAAAATTAAAAAGCCAATATCATCAAGAACTTGCTTTTTTACAATATCTTCCGACCCTTTGTGAATTAGTTCCGTGCTTGCTAATTTATCCCTTTCCAAAAAATATAAAATGAAAGACAAAAGAAAGGTCATTCAGGTCTTCAAGGGTTACACTAACTTAAACGACCATGGCTAAGTAAAGTATTTGATTTATATCCGTTTCTGTAACGTTATTTCCCCCTAGTGTTCACTAAGGGTATTAAACAAAAGCTTTACTAGAAATCCATCTTTATATGCAGGATGATGTGAATCTGAGAACACCATCAAGAATACGTCACTGATATGATATACATAATAACAATTACAATTCTGTGCTTTAAACAAGCAAAACTCAAGATCTAAATACAAAGTGTTGGAGGAACTCAGCAGATCAGGCAACACCTGTGAGGGAATGGACAATGTCACATTTTGAGACCGAACCCCCACCTTCAGACTGATTTAATTGGGGTTGGGGAGAGAAAAAAAGGATCAATGTGTTGTTAGGAAGATTGTACCTCCTGAGCCTGAACAAGACAATAAAAACATGGTGTTGGAAGGAACTGCAGGTGCTGGTTTACACCGAAAATAGACACAAAAAGCTGGAGTAACTCAGCGGTCAGGCAGCATCTCTGGGGAAAAGGAATAGGTGATGTTTGGGTCGAGTCCTTTTTTCAGACTGAGAGTCAGGGGAACGAGAGATATAGCAGGTAAATAAAACAAATTAATGAAAGATATGTACAAAGCAATGATAATCGAGGAAAGGTGGAGCCCACAATGGTCGATTGTTGGCTGTGGAGTAGGTAATAACGAGTTATACAGACAGTGAGACTCAACAGGATGACAGTGAAACTAATACGATGATGAGGGTGGGGGAAGGAAGGAGAGAGAGGGGATGCAAGGATTACTTGAAGTTAAATATATCAATATTCCCTGTCCTGCTGAGTTACTCCAACTTTTTGTGACTATCAATATTCATACCACTGGGTTTCAAGCTGCCCAAGTGAAATATCAGGTACTGTATCCAAAAAAACATGGAGTTGCTTGGATGAACTACAGTCCTGGAAATATAATTGAACATCTATATATGGCTGTGAGGGGAGAAAACATGTTGAAATCCATACAATAATAAATTTTAATAAATTTTATTTGTGGGCGCCTTTCAAAAGTCTCAAGGACACCTTACAGAATTTAACAAGAGTAAAAAACATATAATCGGAGTAAAAAAAAAAATAATAATAAAGACATCACCAATACACAAATTAAAGACAGAATTCGATCCAAAGACAAAAAAAATCAAAAACACAATGTGAAGAGAGAGCAGCGGCAGCTAAAGCGCGCCAGCGTACACTCTCCCTTCCGACAGCCATCTTGGACACAAACTAAAATAATCACTTACACACAAAAATCATCCCCCCACAATCGTTACCACTGTGGGGGAAGGCACAATGTCCAGTCCCCATCCCCAGTTCTACCAAAGTCAGGCCTATTGAAGTCTCCGCTATTGCCTCTACGGAGGCCCGATGTTCCTGGCCGTTCTCGCCGGGTGCTGTTGCCCCGGCTTCGGGAGAGTCCTCTCAGCGGCTGGGCCACCTGGAACGGCAGCTTCCTTACCGGAGACCGCGGCTTCCGAAGCCGACAAGGCCGCGCCGGTTTGGAGCTCCCAGGCTCCCGATGTTGAAGTCGGCGCCGCCTGCTCCGCTCCGCAGACCCGCAGCCCGCAGGTGTTGAACTCGGCGGTCACAGCTCACCGGAGCTCCAGCGCGTCGATCCAGCGTGGCGACCCAGGCAAGGCATCGCCCACTCCGCTCCGCGATAGCGCTCCAGCGCTGTGCCGCCACTGTAGCCGAGGTGCTGGGCGGTCCCCGCCAGGAAACGGCGCTCCACGCCCGCTGGTAGGCCACGAGTACGGGTCGACGGGGCAGCCCGGAGAAAAAGCTGCCTCACCGACCAGGTAGAGAACTAGAAATATAGTTACCCCCTTCCCCCCACATTAAAAAGTCTATTTCTCCCACAGACAAAACACAGAACTCACTAGAACTACAAAAAAAAGTGAATTAAACGGACGGCTGCTGGTTAGCAGCCGTTCCCCAAGATGGCTCCTCCTGCTTGACCAAAACCAAATAAAATTAGATTATACAGTCTGCTTCCAACAGTGCCAAGGATTACTGGAAATAGCTCATCAAGGCCTGAAGCTTAAAATAAATCAACAGATGAATGGGTCAGCAGGCACATTATATTCAGATACTGCTCTTTATGGAGCCACATGTTAGCAACAGAAAGGAAATATTATTACACTCAAAATATGTAAACATTTTTACAGCACACACAATCAATCTAATCATGTTTAAGACTATTTTTATGTGATGGCTTGTTCTCCTGTTATTTTTTACTTGCGCTATTTTCTCTCAAGACCCAGCCTAGTCACCTTCATGTTTTTTTTAAGAGACTTTACTCTTTTAAAATATATAGATCAAGTCTGAAGAAGGGTCTCGACCCGAAACGTCACCCATTCCTCTTATTCAGAGATGCTGCTTGTCCTGCTGAGTTACTCCAGCATTTTGTGTCTATCTCCAGCTAAAGGGCCTGTCCCACATCCACGACCTCTGTCGCATTTGCACTTGACTCATACTTGCAGCATGGTCGGCACAAGGTCGTAGGAGGTCGTAAGTAGGTTGTAGCAGGTCGTGATGCTAGTCGTAGGTACTAGTGGCATCAAGTAGGTCTGCGCGATTTTCTAGCATGATGAAAAATGTCCACGGGTAAAAAAGGCTGAGAATTAGGTCGAGAAACTGGGACAGGCCCTTAAGGCTCGTGTTTTCATACATGAAGGATTGTCCTCTGGTCTTTCATCATTTTATGGAAGCTATCACCATCCAATTCAAAGCTCATCATTAAAATCAGTGTCTCCCATTTGCTAATGATTATTTGCACTGTGAGCTTTGTTTTCAAGATTTAATGAAAATATTGACATTAGCGCACAGATTAAATGGTTTAACAGTTACTTGAGAAGCATTCACTGTCATTCTTATAGCTTTGTCAAGGTTGGCTATTCTTTCTATTCTTTACTGCTGAGAAAATGTGGTTCTAAGTAAGGTACAACTGTTAATATCCGCAGTGTTTTCTGCGATTTTGTTAACTGCGGGGAAAGGGGGTTGGGGGGAGGGGTCTTTTCTTTATCTTTTTGGAAAAGGAAACAGCCCAGATATGAGAGGGATTGTCAGAATAGCATAGAAAGTACCTAGATATTTGGAAGGATGTGTGAATTGTTGGTTATTCATGTTGTCACAATGTGACACAGTTAAATAGTGATGTCATTACACGGCTTCTAATAGTGTGTGACCTCATAATGTCCACTTGTTCACAAGGCAGAACTTGATTGGCTGAGGGGAGATCTACATAAAGCCACTGCAAGGGTCACTATTTTTAAAGAGGACATTTAAATTTGAAGTTATTTAGTGAATAGCTATTCTCCTGCAAGGTTACCACAGTAAACCCAATGTGATTTAATTTTGCACTAGCTTGTGCAATAACTATCATTTGATCTTATGACATCATAAGTATCATATTATGATACAATTAAATAGTTTGTAGGTCACTTAGGTCTCAAGTTCATTGCTACCGATTATGAGAATCAATGACACACTGTCTCCACGCAATATTTAACACAAATTCGGTGAGTTATCTCATTTCTAATGTTCTTACTGTGCATTACTTATGTGTTTTCAGTTACATAACATCAGAATAAAATGTTATTGTGACAGAGAAATGCTGATATTTTCTGTGGGAGCAATGCTTATGCCAAATTCCTAAATAATCTAGGTCAAATGCAGTTCAGAGCATCCACTATTCTTTGCCATCAGTGGATCTTAATGTCAATAACAAATTGAATTGGTGATAACCTTCCGCAAAGATTAATCATCCCTTTAAAATCTACACTCAAAATGTATATGCCTGGAATCTAAATCCTTTTATTATCCACATAGGCTTACAGTTTTATTGGGATTACAAAGGCACATAGAAACCTAGCACAGGATTAGGCCCTTCGGCCCATTATGTCTGCACCAACCATGATGCCAAATTAAACTAATTCCTTCTGTCTACACATGGTCTGTATCCTGCTTTTCCCTACCTGTTCATATGTCTGTCTCAATGCCCTTTAAACATTGCTATTGTATCAGCTTCCATTACCACCCATCCCAGCGCATTCCAGGAGCCTATTGTCTTTGGTGTAAAAAGGATTTGACTTGCAAATCTCCTTTAACCTTACCCACTCTCACATTTCACATTTCCAGTATTTTAAAATTGTCTTCCTTGTGCAAAACAAACCCCTATTACGTTTCCCATAACTGTATCAGATATTTATATATTTCTATCAGTAATATTGACATGTTTTCACATTAGATCCATCATCTTATATCTACTGTTTTGGGATGGCTATGTTTTTGTTAGCATAGTAAAATATTATAGGAAGTCTATTTTCAAGGGTCTTCTGTAAGTGAACAGCAGAGCTGCACCAGAAGCAAATTGTTTACAGTATTCAGCAGGACAGACAATGTCTTCGAATGAGAGAAACGTTCCTTTTGTTTTCTCCACCTCTCCCTGCCCCTGCAACTTAAAACATCCTTGTTTTGCACTTTTCCCGTTCCAATGAAGAAACATTACTATTCTGTAAGTGATGGCCAGTGGCAAACTCTTCAATTGAGATGTCTACATTTAGATATAACGGTGGCATTTAAAACACATTGTTTATATTCATAACATATATTAAGTTATTTATCTTAAGCAATTGTTAACATTAGAACTGAAATGTCACCAAATTTAAATGAAAGAATTAGCTATTTATTATCATCAAATTTTTTAAACTACTATCACAATGTAATAATCTAAAATCGTATTTAGAACCTCCTGCCAAAGCTTTGACAAACAATGATGAGAAAAGTTCAAGAGATTGTGTTTAAAAACTATTTTACTTATTTACATTATTTTACTGAAGTCGGGGTTGGGGATTAGGAGATATCCTAAAAAAAACTTTCCTACGATGCAATTGCAGCTGTGAATGATCTAACTCTCTTACGCTTGTGAGAGTATATGTGCAATATGGTGGTTTATCTGGTCATGTGACCCACATCGAGGATATTATAGGCCAGTGAACCTCACGACAGTGGTAGGGAAGCAGTTGGAGAGGATTAATCTGGAGAGAATTGACTGCCATTTGGTAGAGAATGGGTTACTTATCGACTGCGAACATGGCTTTATATGCGGCATGTCTTACTATCTTGATCAAGCATTTTGAGGAAGTGACAAAGGTGATCGATGTAGGTAGGGTGGTGGATGTTGTCTACATGGATTTTAGCAAGGCATTTGATAAAGTCTCCCATGAAAGTCTGATGTAAGATACACTGGATTAGCGGTGACCTGGTCATATGGATTTACAACTGGCCTACTGGAGGGGCACGGTGGCGCAGCTGTAGAGTTACTGCCTGACAGTGCCAGGGATCCAGGTTTGATTCTGACAACGGGTACTTGTCTGTACGGAGTTTGTACGTTCTCCCCGTGAACAGCGTGGGTTTTTTCCTGGATCTCCGATTTCCTCCCACACTCCAAAGGCGTTCAGGTTTATAAGCTAATTGGCTTAGTATAATTGTAATTTGTTCCTAGTGTGTGTAGGATGGTCTAAGTGTGTGGGGATCGCTGGTCGGTGTGACTCGGTGGACCTGTTTCTGTGCTAGAGATCTGTGATCAATGGAGTTCTGGAGGAATCTGTGCTGCAACCTGTGTTGTTTGTGACATATATATATATAAATGACTTGGATGTAAATGTGGATGGGTTGGTTGGTAAATTTTCAGGGGACACCAAGATTTCTGGAGCGCCAGATTGCGAGGAAGGATGACAAAGTGTACGGTGAAATATACATCAACTGGAGAAATAGGCGGAGAAATGGCAGATGGAGTTTAATCTCAGCAAGTGTGAATGTTGTACTTTAGGAGGTTGAACCTAAGGTGAAAATATGTGATTAATGACATAACCCTTAACAGCAGTGATGTACAGAGAGATCTTGGGGTCTAAATCCATAGCTCCCTTCAAGTGGCAGCACATGTGGATAGAGTAGTAAGGAAGGCATATGGTATGCTTCCCCTTCATTGATCGAAGCATTGAAGTATAAGAGTCAGGAAGTCATGGTTTATGGGACTTTGTTTATGCAGCATTGGAGTATTGCGAGCAGCTCTGGTAACCCCAATACAGGAAGGAAGTGGAGGCTTTGGAAAGGGTGCAAACAAGGCTTACAAGAATGATGCCAGGATTAGAAGGTATTGTAAGGAGAGGTTGGACAGACCTGGATTATTTACTCTGGAATGCCGGAGTTTGAGGGGTGACCTGATAAAAAGTTTATAAAATTATGAGAGACATGGATGTGGTAGACAGTTAGAACCCTTTTCCCCCGGTGGAAATATATAAGAGGGCATTGCTTTAAGGTGAGAGGGGCAAACTCTAAAGGAGATGTGTGTAGGGCAAGCTTTTTCATAGAGGGTGGTATATGTCTGGAACATGCTGCTTGGGATGTCGATGAATTTGGCTTGGCATCATGTTCGGCACAGACATTATGGGCTGAAGTGCCTGTTCCTGTATTGTACTGTTCTATGATCTATCTACTAAGTGTGTAACAATAATATCTTCTTGTAATTTTAGTTCGGTCTACAAGTCTTTCACGCAAATGTACTAATCCTTTCAAATGAGAATTCAAAAACCATCAGATGAAAAGATTAAAAATGGATCATTAATCTACTTTATTTCACAGAAAATAAATAGAATAGGGACAAATTAAAAAATCGCCATGGCTGTACTATTTGCATTCATTTTTTGTCAACATTCTACATTTAATTGCATCAAAAATCAATTATATCGTGATTTTCTTTTCTCACGTTAGCATATTCTGGATGTGAGATATAATCACTAGCCACATATCACATATTTTTAAATGAGACATCTTTAAAAGGTTGCAACTTACTCAGGATCATTACATTGATTACCTTGTGATTTTATGCAACATAATAAATTAAGACAAAATGAACATCCTTCAGATTTAGTATAGCTAGACACTAAATTATGAGAAAATGCAGCTTCTGAATCCAATCAATGCAATCCACCGAAGATCTGTTAATTTGTCATAGTAGTAATGTTAGTATGCCTGGTCTCATTCAAATGAATGTCAGTACTCAGGAGTTGATTATGGTGGACTCAGCAATGGATTTCTGTTGAAAATCATGGGCAGATTTGGGGTAATTTCTGTTGTTTGAATTTGCTGATTAACTGGTACTGACCTACATTGTGTAAATGTTACATCCTGTCTTGCTTTCCAATTTGGCAAAATAAGCATTGTTATCAGAGAACTTTTGAATGTTACTGAATTGTAAAGGGGCTGTCCCACTGGGGCGACCTAATTGGCGAGTTTAGAAGAGTTTAGGAGAGTTTGAAAAAAATGTCATGTTGAAGACCTCCTTAGACTATGTAGAAGACTTCCTTTAACTATGTTGAAGAATAGCTTCAACTAGCTACGACTAGCTATGACTAACTTCTGAAAAAATTGGACACCAAATAGTGGAGAGCGAAGCCGACCTCCCTTCGATCTCCCTTCGACTATGATGAAGAATATCTACAACTACCTTCAACTACCTTTGATTACCTTCGACTACCCTCAACTACCTACAACTAACATACTGCCGACATACTACGACCTACTGCGACCTACTTCGACTAAACCTACCAGTAAAAAAAGTATCAATTTTTTCCATGGCAACTTTTTTACTCGTGGGCATTTTTCAACATTGAAAAATACGCCGCGACATAGCTGAGGCCTCGAGTACACGGGGACCACTCTCGAGCATGAAGGAAAGTTACAAAGACCTCCTTGGACCTCGTCTCGACCATGCTGCGAGTATGAGTCGAGGGCAAACTCGCCAGAACTCGCGGATTAGGTCTCCCAAGTGGGACAGTCCCTTAAGTGACCAATACCACTCAAAATGGGCAATACTGGCTGGAAAGATGAAGTACGAGGGGAAGCTGGCCAGGAATATAAAGAAGGACAGTAAAACCTTCTTTAGATATGTTAAGGGAAAAATAATAGCAAAGTCAAATGTGGGTCCCTTGAAGGCAGGCACGGGTGAAATTATTATGGGGACCAAGGAAATGGCAATAGAGTTGAACAGGTACTTCAGATCTGTCTTCACTAAGGAAGACACAAACAATCTCCCAGAAGTACTGGAGGACAGAGAATCTAAGGGGCTAGAGGAACTGAAATACATTTTCATTAGGCGAGAAATAGTATTGGGTAGGCTAATGGGACTGAAGGATGATAAATCCCCTGGGCCTGATGGTCTGCATCCCAGGGTCCTCAGGGAGGTGACACTAGAAATAGTGGACGCATTGGTGAGCATTTTCCAATGGATTCAGGATCAGTTCCTGCGGATTGGATGATAGCTAATGTTATCCCACTTTTCAAGAAAGGAGCGAGAGAGAAAACGGGGAATTACAGGCCAGTTAGCCTAACTTCGGTGGTGGGAAAGATGCTGGAGTCAATTATTAAAGAGGTAATAATGGGGCATTTGGATAGCAGTAAAAGGATTAGTCCAAGTCAGCATGGTTTTATGAAAGGAAAATCATGCTTGACTAATCTTCTGGAATTTTTTGAGGATGTGACAAGTAAAATGGATGAAGGGGAGCCAGTGGATGTAGTGTATCAAGACATTCAGAAAGCCTTTGATATGGTCCTGCACGGGAGACTGGTGACTAAAATTAGTGCACATGGTATTGGGAGTAGGGAATAGAAGAGAATGGGTCTTTTTCAGAATGGCAGGCAGTGGCGAGTGGAGTGCCGCAAGGCTCGGTGTTGGGGCCGCAACTGTATACCATATATATTAATGATTTGGAAGAGGAAATTAGAAGCAACACTAGCAAGTTTGTGGATGATACAAAGCTGGGTGGCAGTGTGAAATGTGAAGAGGATGTTAGGAGGTTGCAGGGTGACCTAGACAGGTTGTGTGAGTGGGCAGATGTGTGGCAGATGCAGTATAATATAGATAAATGTGAGGTTATCCACTTTAGCGGCAAAAACAAGGGAGCAGATTATTATCTCAATGGGAGGTACACAAAAATGCTGGAGAAACTCAGCGGGTGCAGCAGCATCTATGGGGCGAAGGAAATAGGTAACGTTTCGGGCAGAAACCCTTCTTCGGACCAATGGGGTTAGGTTAGATAAGGGGGAGGTGGAGCGAGACCTGGGCGTCCTTGTACACCAGTCACTGAAAGTTGGCGTGCAGTTACAGCAGGCAGTGAAGAAAGCTAATGGAATGTTGGCCTTCATAACAAGAGGATTTCAGTATAGGAGTAACGAGGTTCTTCTGCAGTTGTATAGGGCTCTGGTAAGACCGCATCTGGCATATTGTGTACAGTTTTGGTCTCCTAATTTGAGGAAGGACATCCTTGTGATTGAGGCAGTGTAGCATAGGTTCACGAGATTGATCCCTGGGATGGCGGGACTGTCATATGAGGAAAGATTGAAAAGACTTGGCTTGTATTCACTGGAGTTTAGAAGGATGAGGGGGATCTAATAGAAACATATAAAATTATAAAAGGACTGGCCAAGCTAGATACAGGAAAAATGTTCCCAATGTTGGGCGTCCAGAACCAGGGCCAGTCTTAGAATAAAGGGGAGGCCATTTAAGACAGAGGTGAGAAAAAACGTTTTCACCCAGAGCGTTGTGAATTTGTGGAATTCCCTGCCAGAGGGCAGTGGAGGCAAAATCACTGGATGGATTTAAGAGAGAGTTAGATAGAGCTCTAGGGGCTAGTGGAATCAAAGGATATGGGGAGAAGGCAGTCACGGGTTATTGACTGAGGACGATCAACCATTGAAACATAGAAACATAGAAAATAGGTGCAGGAGTACGCCATTCGGCCCTTCGAGCCTGCACCGCCATTCAATATGATCATGGCTGATCATCCAACTCAGTATCCCATACCTGCCTTCTCTCCATACCCCCTGATCCCTTTAGCCACAACGGCCACATCTAACTCCCTCTTAAATATAGCCAATTAACTGGCCTCAACTACCTTCTGTGGCAGAGAATTCCACAGATTCACCACTCTCTGTGTAAAAAATGATTTTCTCATCTCGGTCCTAAAAGACTTCCCTCTTATCCTTAAACTGTGACCCCTTGTTCTGGACTTCTCCAACATCGGGAATAATCTTCCTGCATCTAGCCTGTCCAACCCCTTAAGAATTTTGTAAGTTTCTATAAGATCCCCCCTCAATCTTCTAAATTCCAGCGTGTACAAGCCGAGTCTATCCCGTCTTTCTTCATATGAAAGTCCTGCCACACCAGGAATCAGTCTGGTGAACCTTCTCTGTACTCCCTCTATGGCAAGAATGTCTTTCCTCAGCCATGATCACAAAGAATGGCGGTGCTGGCTCGAAGGGCTGAATGGCCTCCTATTTTCTATGTTTCTGTTTCTATGTAAAATATGATTGAGTATATTTAGATAATTAATAAAGCATCAAATCGTGGGACGTCCAGAATGGAGGTGACAGCTGTAACAGGCCTTTGTGGCCAGCTGCAGATGGGACTGTAAAGTGGCGCCAAAATGGCACCTCTTGCATATGGATTCGGTGGTCTGTTCTGTGCTGACCGGGGTGATTGTGCTTATGAACTGGGGTCGTCATGCAAATCTGTATACACAAAATGTACTTCACTGTACCTGGTACACGTGACAATAAAGCAACCATTGAACTATTGAACCACACTAGAGAAAAAAAATATATTTTTACCAAAGCCAATTAACCTCCTATAACCTACACACATGTATGTCTTTGGAGTGTTGGAGGAAACTGATGCACCCAGAGAAAACCCACATGGTCACGGGGAGAATGTACAAACTCTGTATAGACAACAATCGTAGTCAGGATTGAACCTGGGTCCCTGATGCTGTAAGGCAGCAACTCTACTGCTGTGCCACGGTGGCACCTCCTACAAGCTAACTTTTCCTGATTTGAATTACTCCCTTTAATAACAGATGAAGTGCAAAAATGTCACATGGAGATGAACTATTTCTTCTTGTTAAAAATTAGTTCACAGGCACAAATGTTAGGAATGTTAAGACTTGCTTTACAGTCTGTCGTGGGATTATAGTTCTGTTGCACCTTGCTTATGCTTTCTTGACAAGTTCATTGATCCTAAATAATTTCTTATGTTTTATCTTTCCACTCCGGAACCACGTCTAATATGTTCTATGCTCTCCTCATTGCAATAGTCAAAACTTCCCTATACTTCACTTTTGCTCTTTATACAAATAAGGGATGAGGAAGTGTCATGGATGGGTTGTTCTTCATTTTCTCTGTCTTCCCATTAACAGAAGGTTATAATATTTGGATGGTGGTAATGAAAATATTTGGAGAAATCACTAATGCAAATTTTGTAATTACTTCCTTCAATGTTTAAAGAAGCATTCATGAATCAGTTATCAGTTATAATGGGAAAGGGAAATGAGAGATATAGAAGGAATATAATACATAGGAAGTATATAGTACGTGATTAATAGATTTTCAAAAAGCAACGATGATTAAGGATAGTTGAGCCCACAATGGTCCATTGTTGGCTGTGGACTAGGTGATAATGAGTTGTACAGACAATGAAACTCAACAGTATGACAGTGAAACTAGGTGGGGAAGGGACAGAGAGAGGGGGGAGGCAAGGATTACTTTAAGTTAGAGTAATCAATATTCATACCGCCACGTTGAAAGCTCTCCAAGTGAAATATGTGGTGCTGTTCCTCCAATTTGCATTTGGCCTCACTCTGACAATGGAGGTGACCCAGGACAGAAAGGTCAGACATTTAGGATTAGGCTGTGAAATTTCTTCATTCAGTGTGGTGAACCTGCGGAGTTGTCTATCTGGAAGGCAGTGCAGTCCAAGTCACTGATTATATTTAAAAAGGTAGATAGATTTCTAGGCACCAAGCACATCATCGGGTGGAGAGAGTAGAGAATCATGATCTTGAGATCAAAGATCAGTTATGATTGTATTAAATGGCTTGAATGGCATCACTGCTCCAAATGTTCTATGTTCTTCTGTTTTAGGCAGGAGTAGAAACAACTTTGCCAAGGCAAATCCTACAAGTAGCTTTAGTTTTAGTTTTAGTTTAGAGATATAGCGCAGAAACAGGCCCTTCTTCCCATCAAATCTGCACCGACCAGTGATCCCCGCACATTAACACTATCCTACACACACTAGGGACAATTTACATTTATATCAAGCCAATTAACCTACAAACCTGTGCGTCTTTGGAGTGTGGGAGGAAACCAAAAATCTCGGAGAAAACCCATGCAGGACACGGGGAGAAGGTACAAACTCCGTACAGACAAGCACCCGTAGTTAGGATCGATTCCGAGTATCTGGCTCTGTGAGGCAGTAGCTCTACCACTACGCCACTGTGCCACTCTTGAAATAGTGATACAAGATCTAACATTTATATTCAACCAGCCACTGGAACTTCAGTTTAAAAACGTGGAACCACTCCCAGTCATATACATACAAGAAAACTTCCAATGCTTTGTTTATATAGACTGATCACAATTATTTATATTTGTACGACTACTATAAAAATTTCATCCATTCATTGAGGCATATTTGACCTTTCAGTGTATTACTGTTTTATCAGCATATTAGTTTTTTGGTTACCAGATTGAGTCGTTACCTTATTGGTTACCTTGATGTTTTGAGGGCATTGATGACACTTGTGATGCTGCACAGTAACTAACGTAATTAAACAGTGGTACACCAGTGGTATTTCTGGTCAGCAATTCAGCTAGGAATTTTAAGCCAAAGCCCATGGGATACTTCTTTGTCATACCTTTGCCTTATCACAGACAGTATTTGGCAAAACAAAAGATCTGCAAGGAATTATTCATTTACGGGGTGCAGGATGGATAAGGTATTGGTTTCTTTAATTAACTAAATGGATTTAAGTTCTCAAGATACATATGGAGATAGCACAGTTCTTTACTGTGTATTATTGGAGAAAATATTTTGGCAGGAATCAATCAGTCGTACAACATGGAAACCGGCCCTGTGGGTCAACCAAGGTGGCTGTCTAAGCTGGTCCTGTGTGCCCGTGTTTGAGCCATATCCTAAACCTTTCCTATCCATGTAAATATCCAAATGTATTTTAAATGTTGTGACTGTACCTTCTTCAACCACTTCCATTGGCAGCTTGTACTGTATAAGTACCACCCTCAGTGTGAAAAAGCTGCTCCTCAGGTTCCTGTTAATTCTTTCTACTTTCTACTTTCACCTTAAACCTTAAAGTCCTCCAGATCTTAATTAATCAACTGGAGAAAAGACTATGCCATAACCCGAGTTATGGCTATATATATTTATTTGCAGAATGTGGACATACTGACAGGACCAGCGATTTTGCCAATTCCTAATTGCCATTATGAAGGCAGTGGTGAGACATGGCCTGTTGTGATATAATTTAATGATTTTTCTCCCTGCTACCCGGGCAGTTGAGAGCAAAACATGTTAGTGGATCTGAAGTCAGATATAGGCCAAATCCAGTACAGGTAGCAATTTTCCTTCCTTGATGGACATTGGTGAAACTTGGGTTTTTTAACAACAATTTGATCATCGACTGAGACGAGCTTTTTGTTATACAATTTGAAATTTAATTAGCAGTGTTTAAATGTCATGATGGTATTGAAATTCACATTTCATCATTGAATCAATGGTCCTGTACCATAATTGGCAAAGGCTACCCTAATTATAAACACAATGCTGTTTTTCAAACTTTCAGCTCGTTATTATAGACCCAAAATTCGGCATGTTTCAGGTCACTTCCATTTTAAGACATAAAATAAATCTTTCTCCACTGGCGGCCACAGAAACATAATTTGATGCAATTTTCTGCAGCAGAATCTATTCTCAAATAAAATAGATCAGACTTTTAGATTAAGCTATTTTAATATAAAGATTTATTACCTCTCACCTGACCTGATGATTTTTTCCGGTATTTTCTGTTTTTATGAAAAGACACTCTCTGCTGGAGGAGAAACTTGGAGAAAATTACAATTACCAGGGCACTGATACTGAGCAAACAGCTGGAGCACTAGATGTCAGGTCTCTACGGGTTTCAAGGGAGTGCCTTAAAAGAAACAGTTAATGTAGTGGTTTATGTTAGACACAAGGAACTGCAGATGCTGGTTTATGAAAAAAACATACAAAGTGCTGGAGTAACACAATGGTCAGGCAGCATATCTGGAGTATATGGACAGGTGATGTTTTGGGTCAGGATCCCATTTCAGAGATAGTTTATGGATAGGTTTTAATTTTCCAAAATTCCTCAGATTTGTCGAAGGTTCCCTGAGATTAGAAAACAGAAAATTGATTCAAAAGGCGTTGAAACAGGAAACAGGAAACAACAGGCTGGTTAGTTTGTAGAAACAAAGAACTGCTGATGCAGGTTTATACCAAAGGTTAGCTTGACATTTGTCATATTTTGATTTTTCACTGAAGGTATGGTTACTAAATTTGCTGATGATACTGTAAATAAGATCTTTCTAAGCTTCCCCCCAGTCTAGGTCAATCAATAAACCACTGATTCAAGCACTGGAACATCTAAACTTTATTTTTGGAAAGCACAACAAATCACCCTATACGATACTTAAACCACTGCAGGTTCGATCCTTGTATCTGCCTGGCCAAGCCCTTTTGCCTCGAGCAAGCAGAAACACTCCAAAAGGTCATGCAGTCCCAAGCGCTCGTCCAGAAGATCAAACACGGACTTCGTGAGGGCTGCCTTTTATAGGTCCCCGAAACTTGAGGGGCCGAACTACAGAGGGAAGATATATTTACAATCCAATCAAGTATAACAAATTACAATAATATATTACTGACAGGTATTCAGGCCAATTACATAATCTTCTTACATTGTTGCAGGTGAAGCTTCTGGAAGACGCACAGAACCTTGAATAATGCAACATTTCCCCTGGGATTCAAACAAACCAGACAGGGCTTAACATTTCAACCTATCAACACTTAACAGGGTAATTGTCTCGCAACATTATTTACAATATATACAAGGCGCTTGCAGAGAGCCAATAAACCTCATGCATTTTACATTTCCTATGATGTCCTTTGCAGAAATCTCATCCATCTGTCAACTGACAATGCAACACTGATCTGGGCCCCAGACTTGCTGGCACCATTCAGAAGCTTGTCCCATTTCTACAGAGCACACCAGACTTGACCAAAATGGCCTAGCAATTCATAAGTCCTTATAATAGTGTGGGTACTAAGGCTGCTCGATTTCAGCCAGGATTAACAATACCAGGGAAAGAAAAAGGGTTTGGAAATGGACAACAAGACATTGCAGAGCGAGATGGATCGATTAACTCATTGGCAAAACAATGTGAAATTGTCCATTTGACAGGAAAACATATAAACAAAAGAAGCTTCTTATATAAATCGTGAGCGATTGTAGATCTCTGAAATGCAGAGATCAGCGTGTTCTAGAGCATGATTCATAAAAGGGTGTTGTGTAGGAGGAACAATTACTTAGGGATGCTAATAGAGTGTTATCATTGAAAATCGAAAATACTGCAGAGGTGGAAATCTAAAATGAAAAAAAAAAACAAGTGCTGGAAACGTGTAGAAGGTTTGGTGAAGGGTCATTAATTCTGTTTTTCTCTCCACTGAATGTTATCATTTATTGCAAGGTGGAATTGATTAAAAAATTAGGGGAGTTAATAATACAAATGAAGCATATCATCTAAATGATGAGAGATGGCAGAGGTATAGGATACTGAGAGCTGGGTGTTCTCATTCACGATTTGCTAAAAGTTACTAAGCAGGCGATGGTAATTAGAAAAGCCAGCTGAATATTAACATTTATTGCAAGGGAAATTGAATACAAAATTATGGAGATATATGGTAATGATTTTATCATTTCTGGATTCCACACAGTATTTGCCTCTGTCTTTCACAGAGGATACTAATGTGCTGGAAGTCATTTAGAGAATCATTATGAGAGATGATAATAATGGATTTGATGATTTATCTTATGGGGAAAAGTTGAAGAAGCTAGGCCTGTATTCTCAGGCCTTTATAAAAGTGAGAAGGGATCTTGAAAGGGTGATGTGGAAAACATCTTTGCTTTTATGGGACAACATTTTTTGTCACTATTTAACAATAAGAGATCACTAATTTACTTCAGAAACATCTTTTTTATTCCCCTCAAAAGATCAAACGTCATTGGAGTCTCATCTTCTAAGAACAGGGGAAGCAAAAGGGAAAACTTTTACGAAAGTAGACAGAATTGGGAAGGTCATGCTTGTCAGATCAGCCATGATCTTATTCCGTGGTGGAGTTGAGTGTCCCACCGCCTGCTTCTGATTTGTACATTCATAGTTCCATGTAGATACTGCTTTTGCATATCACTCAAAATTCACCTAACTTTCATAAAGGTTATGTGCATCTTCTGCGACCAATTTAAAGTAATAATTGCCTTCTAATTATTTCCCTTTGATGGAATGTTGAATGCAATTTATTTTTATGTATATTTTTCTTAAATGTGATTGGTGCATTTTTTTCTTCAACTTTGGCTTTCAGCAAATTTCCTGCAGTATTGTAGCGTCCATAACTAAATTAATTATTTGCAAATATGTTCTAATAGTGTAATATGTGTCTTGTGAGATACATCAGAGAATCCTTATTGCATATTTGTTAGGAAACCAGGAAAATACTTTTTGTTTTCTACGTGGAATCAGTACGTTGCTTTTAGTGATTGCAACTGATCACTAATTATGTGTCTGTCCTATGTGATTGCTATATGGTGGTTTTGATTTGCCACAAGGAAAAATATTTCTTGCAGCTATTTATGCATGCTATCATGGGCTTGTTATCAGAGAGGCCCTGGGATGTACCTGTAGGAACTGTACATCTTATAAATCTTATATATATATATTATCCTGGAGTGATGCCCAGCATTTCTAAACATTACTACACCTCAGGGATGAGTTTGCTTACTGCCTCGCCATTGACTTGAATTGGCCCTCTTGCATTCTAGTGGTGGTTGCAGGGTTTTTCCCCCTTACTTTTCTCCTTTCCATCTGTGTTAGCTGATGATAATTAGCTGTGTTCATGTGATCTGCAAGCAAGCATGAAGCAAAAGGCAGAGCATTAAAGATGTGAAGGTACAGTTCCCAAGCCATCTGCTATGAACAGACCTTTGACAGAATGGCTGGATCTTCAGCCAGTTATTGGAACAGGATAATCTTTGACCATTGCCTAGGATTTGGCTTAGTGTTATTGCACCACAACAATTCATATTCATGCAGTGCCTCTTGAATAATAAAATGGTCCCGGGCTCATCATGTGAGCATTATTCAATAATGGTTTCAGAAAGTTTAGTTAGGAGAGGGGATTAGTTAAGTCAGGTTAAATCCTGTTAGAATTTTGTCGAGGCTAAGATGGTACTGCAATCATCCATAACAAGCGCATGTATGTGAATTTGCAGTTTGCTGGACTTTTGGGAGGTAAATGCAACAGGGAGGGTGATAGTGGATTATCTTGAGTAGTCTGCAGAATGTCTTGGAGGGATAAGTGGGATAACATGGGTCAGTCCTTGTGTTTGCGCTGCATAGGACCCATCAAAAGAGTGAATTGGAGCCTTCGGGTTCCTGCACAAGAGGAGGCAGTGAAGTGTGTTGGGCACTCCTGAGTGGGCGCTCTGGAGGAACCATCAGCAAGTACAGAAGGAAGTTGTAGACTCGTATAAGATGGTGTCCATATTGCTCAAGATATTTACTTGGGAATGATTACATGCTGTGCAGAAACGATTTTTTGGACTTGGACTGTGTCACATGGAAATTGCACAGGACTAGGAAGAGGCCAGCTGACTATAATGAGCTCTCATGTTTTTTTCCAGTGTCTGTGGCTGCTATTGTTGATTGTGTTCAATGAACACTTTGACTTCTCTGGATCTCTGTAAAAGCTGGATTGCATAGAGGGTGATTTGGATTTTGAGGACTGCACATGGACTTGTTGAATCCCAAACAAAATTGCAAAGAAATGGGGTGCTTATCACTATTAATACCTTCATGCAGTGAAATGAAAAATGGCAATGCTCGCAAAATTGTGCAAAAAAACTACAAAACAGAATGGAACAGATTGCATATTTGTGGGAGGAAAACCCCCCAAAAAACCCAGCAATTTAAAAAAAACACAACAGTAAAAAGGTACAGTAAAGTTAGTCCCTGGACAGATAGGAGTTTACAGTCCTGATGGCCTCTGGGAAGAAACTCTTTCTCATCCTCTCTGTTTTCACAGCATGGCAACGGAGGCGTTTGCCTGACCGTAGCAGCTGGAGGGTTTCCCATGATCTTGTTGCCTCTGGAATTGCACCTTCTGATGTATAGTTCCTGCAGGGGGGCGAGTGTAGTTCCCATAGTTCGTTTGGCCGAACGCACTACACACTGCAGAGTCTTCTTGTCCTGGGCAGAGCAGTTCCCAAACCCAATCGTGATGTTTCCGGACAAGATGCTTTCAACAGCCGCTGACAAGACTTATTATTGACAAGACTAAGTGGGACCCACTGGGTCTCATGTTCACACGGGAGGGCTGGTCCCCCAATGCAATATTCCACCTCCACCAATTCCAATATTGGTGACCAGTGGGAGGGGGGGGGGGGGGGGTCTGGAGGCCTGGTGGGCTAGCAGATCAGTCACTCAGGCCTGGTGGGCTGGCAGCTCAGTCACTAAGGCCTGGTGGGCTGGCAGCTCAGTCACTAAGGCCTGGTGGGCCAGCAGCTTAGTCACTCAGGCCTGGTGGGCTGGCAGCTCAGTCATTCTGGCCTGATGGGCTGGCAGCTCAGTCACTCAGGCCTGGTGGGCTGGCAGCTCAGTGAAAGCACTTTCTCTGGACTTTTCCTGGCCTGGCACGGGCCTTTTGGGCCCAAATGCTCCTCCTGAGCTAATACGGGCATTTTGGGTAAAAGGGACTGGTTTCTTAGCTATTAGGGGCCTTGTGGGCTGAAATTAGTGGCTTCAGGCAAGCCAAACAACACATTTCATTTCATTTCCATTGTAATTTCAAGCACAGGGCAGGCCAAACAACTCATTTACTTTCCATTTCCATTTCCATGTCACGTTCAAGCACAGGGCAGGCCAAACAACATTTCATTTCATTTCATTTCCATTACCATTTCCATTGCACTTTCAAGCACAGGGCAGGGCAAACAGCTCATTGCATTTTCATTTCATTTCCATTTCCATTGCAGTTTCAAGCACAGGGCAGGCCAAACAGCTCATTGCATTTTCATTTCATTTCCATTTCCATTGCATTTTCAAACACAGGGCAGGCCAAACAGCTCATTGCATTTTCATTTCATTTCCATTGCAGTTTCAAGCACAGGGCAGGCCAAACAGCTCATTGCATTTTCATTTAATTTCCATTTCCATTGCTGTTTCAAGCACAAGGCAGGCCAAACATGTCATTACATTTTCATTAAAGGCTAACAAATCATTTATTGCAGACTCACAGTTCAGTTGATTCACAGCGTAGAA
Organism: Amblyraja radiata; assembly: GCF_010909765.2. NCBI lineage: Eukaryota > Metazoa > Chordata > Chondrichthyes > Rajiformes > Rajidae > Amblyraja > Amblyraja radiata. Next base: position 25,913,244 of record NC_045966.1, read on the forward strand.
TCACAGTTGTGGACTCTCCCTCGCGATCTTCCACTCACGTCCAGGCATCCGGGCTTTTATAGTGCTGCCGCCCCCCCCCCCCCCCCGGAAGGGGCGTTACCTTCATCGGACCACATTCCAACATGTTGAAAAATTAGCGGCGACTAGAATGAAGCCGCCATGGAGAGTAGCGAGAATTCCCGAACCGTAGGTGGATAGGAAGGAGGTCCTAATGGGTTGCCAGGAGGTCGAAAGTTCTCGGAGGTTCTCGTAGGATGTAGCGGGTGAATTTCATTGGCTCACTGGGGGGAAAAAAAGTTAAGCAGTAGTTTTCAGAACCAAGGATAACCGACCGGTAATGTTAAATGTCAGCCGAGCTTCACTGCCGTGTACCTATGGTGTTGTCTCCACTCCTTCTCCCCCCTTCTCCCCCTCTCCCACCCCCTCCCTCTTTTAAAGGACTTACCGTACACTGTGCTTTAGACGTCTTTTTACAGCGCCAAATTTCCTGTTCATCGCTGTGTGTGTCTGTATCACCGTGGCTTGCACCGTGTGAATTTTTTAGACGGTGCAAGCGAGGGAGCGCTGACTAAAACATTCACATGGGCTGTTGAAGGAAGCGATGTGTGTGTGTGTGTGTGTGTGTGTGTGTGTGTGTGTGTGTGTGTGTGTGTGTGTGTGTGTGTGTGTGTGTGTGTGTGTGTGTGTGTGTGTGTGTGTGTGTGTGTGTGTGTGTGTGTGTGTGTGTGTGTGTGTGTGTGTGTTCCACTCTGACAGTCGCCGTTCCAGTTTCTGGTTTTTCAGGCGACTACTGGCAACTTGACAGTCGCCGGCAGTCCGCTGAAAAATCGTCTAAGTGGGACAGGCCCATTAGTTTAGTTTAGTTTATTGTTACCTGTAGCCGAGGTACAGTTAAAAGCTCTTTGTTGCATGCTATCCTGACAGTGGAAAATCTGCGCAAGATTACAATCAAACCGCTCACAGTGTACAGATACAGGATAAAGAGCTGCTGTTGGTGTAGAGGTGTAAAAGAGTGGAGTAACTCTACTGAATGATCACAGATCCACTCTGGGACCAGCACCCAGAGTATGTTCTTGAATTGCAACAATGACTGCACTTCATATTGTATGTGAAGTAATTTTGCAAAGTTTTGAGGTTGTAAATCAACATTAATTATACCATTATTATGTGCTCTTTCTGTTAATTAACCATTTCGCAAATCTGTTACAGCTGCTTGACTTACTTTGGAGAAATGAAAATGGCTTCTACTTCAGCTGTTGGTAATTTAAAAGAAGAATTAAATTGTTCAATTTGCTGGAATATATACACCGAACCAGTTTCACTGTCCTGTGGGCACAACTTCTGTCGTAGTTGTATTGAAAAGAACTGGGACAAAAAAGATACTGGACCAGGGTACTCCTGCCCAGAGTGTCGCGCAGAGTATGCTCAGAAACCTATACTACACAAAAATTTGAAACTAAGTAACATAATAGAACGTTTTGAAGCCACCCAGATGAACGAAGAACCACCTAAAATCTTCTGTGATTTCTGTTTGGATAGTCCTCTCCCTGCCGTGAAGACATGTATGAACTGTGAAGCCTCTTTATGTGAACACCACTTGAGGAAGCACTCTGAGAAAGCTGCTCAGAAAAACCACCTACTGATTGAGCCTGCAAGTTCACTGGAAGACAGAAAATGTTCTGATCATGAGAAACTAATTGAATATTACTGCTTAGATGACCATTCCTGTATCTGTGTGACATGCTATGTTGCTGGACCACATAAGAACCATGACATACGCATTTTAAAAGACATACACAATGAGACAAAGGTGAGAGATTTTGTAAAATGTCAAGTGGTAAAATCACAGGTATGCCACATTGATTATAAAATAATCCGTTGTACACATTTTAATGTTTAACAATACATTTTACTATAACTGGTGCAGTGATCTTTTAACAGGCCAGCCTTTCTGAGAAACTGGAGAATCTGCAGAGCTGCAGACTAACCTTAGAGGAAGCTACAAAAGAATTGCAAGGAACTGAAGTGAACTTAAAGGTAAATCTGTGGTAATATGCTACTTTTTAATGTATTGTCTGATTAGTGATACATTTCATATATTTCTTGTGAAGTGATAAGCAAGTACACCAACGTTGGTAACCATTGGTAACCCGATCCACTTACTACAAGACGTATATATGAGAAACCTCTTGATAATTCATAGTACCAGAAAAAGCCCAGAAATAACATTCACAAGCAAAACAAGAAAAATACAACGATTGGATTTTTTTTGTTGCTTCTTTAAATGCTGTGAATGAAATGCAACCATTTACAAAACTGCCAGTGTCCCAGCGCGATAATATAATCTCTCTCCACACCAACATGTTACTTGATGGAGCTTATTACATCCTACATCCTGTCTCTCGTCCCTGAATGTATAATGTCCATGTTTGTTCCTAGTCTTTACTTAACCCATTGTCTCGTACCCCAGTTCCGGATCCCTTATGTTTTATATTTGCCTCACCGGGCTATTACCCCACCCATCTCCAACATTTGTCCACACCAATTTCCCGAACTGATTTCCTTCCCGCATGGCGGTGAGCCATCTTAGTGGTTTGCACCACACCTCGGGTGAAGGTGCTCTCACAATGCATCTGGTGAAGGAGTTCCAAGGTTTAGACTTACCATTGATGATGGAATGGTGATATATTTTAAGTGTGAGACATGGAGGGGTATAAACAAGATTGGATTTGTTCTGCTTTTTGTGAATAGGATATGCCTGGGGAATGTTCGATATTTTTGGAAAATGCTGTCAATACAAATGTACTGGAATATCTTGGCTACAGAAGCGACCAGTTCTAGAATCTAAGTGATCAGTACCTTAGTCAGGATATTATCTGGTCCAAGATACACAAAAAAGCTGGAGAAACTCAGCGGGTGCAGCAGCATCGATGGAGCGAAGGAAATAGGCAACGTTTCGGGCCGAAACCCTTCTTCAGACTGATAAGGGGTGGCAGGGAGAAGGAAGGAAAAAGGAGGAGGAGGAGCCCGAGGGCTGAGGGATGGGAGGAGACAGCCCGAGGGCTGAGGAAGGGAGGAGACAGCAAGGCTAACAAAATTGGGATAATTCAATGTTCATACCTGCAGGATGCAGACTCCCCAAGTGGAATATAAGGTGCTGTTCCTCCAATTTCCGGTGTTGCTCACTCTGGCCATAGAGGAGACCAAGGACAGAGAGGTTGGATTCTGAGTGGGAGGGGGAGTTGAAGTGCTGAGCCACCGAGAGGTCAGGTAGGTTCTTGCGGACCGAGCGGAGGTGTTCTGCGAAACGATCGCCCAACCTCCGCTTAGTCTCACCTATTATCTGGTCCATATCCTTGGCTGCATCCAATGTTCCCAGCATTTACTTGGCTCTATGATGGTGGCATCTCAGACGGAGGCCAGGATGGACCATCCACTCAATACATCGTGCTGAACATGGTTATGAATATTTCAGCCTAGTTTGTAGCACTTACTCACAAAATGAGCCCAACCATCATTGAGGATGCAGAGGTCTAGGAATGTCTGCCTCCCACTATCCAATTATCTATTAATATTTATGATTAGAGGTTGCAAGAATGCAGAGCTTAATGTGATAAGCTGGTTGTGGGTTCATTTAGCTTTCTCTATTGCAAACTGCTTTTGTTGTATGGTGCACTTAGAGCCTTGTACTACATTTCAACAGGAGCCACCTCTTTTTAAAGAATGCCTGGTGGTGTTCCCAGCATGACCTTCTACATTCCTCATTGAATCAGGGTTAATCTCCAGGCCTGATATTAATGACAGTGAGGGGTATGTTGGGCAATGAGGTGACAGATTGTGGTGGTGTACATTTCTACAGGTGATGATGTTCTTCAGTCCCCACGGATACTCGGGTCAATGTAGTCATCCAATCCAATCCAATCCAACTTTATTTGTTAAGCACTTTAAAACAACCAATGTTGACCAAAGTGCTGTACAGAAGAATAACAAGACATCATAAACAGACAACATAACAGAACATAACATAACAGCTCACATAAGGCGCAAAAATTACATATGAAATACAACAATAAATTAAAAGACATAAAACATGAGTAAAAATAATAGCCACGCAATAAAAGCAATCAAAATAAGAAATTAAATCAAGTAAATAAAGTCGACATCTTACTGGGTATCAAAGGCCACGGAGAAGAGATGGGTTTTAAGAAGTGATTTAAAAGCAGACAGAGAAGAGGCCTGTTTAATGTGGAGAGGCAGATCCTTCCATAATTTGGGTGCCGACACAGCAAAGGCACGGTCCCCTCTGAGCTTCCGCTTAGTTTTAGGCCCACTCAGGAGCAGCAGGCCCACTCAGGAGCAGTCATGTCTGTTTTGAGTCCATCTAACTAAACACAGAAACCTAGAAGTGGAAGACACCGATAAGGACAGACAGTGTCCTTAAAATTGAATTAATAAATTGGAAAGAAGCTGAGAAATAGGTGTAATGACAAAAATATTGAGAAAACAAGATTCTGGTGGATTCTCAATCAATTGAAATCTTCAAAAATGTCACAAATAATTGTTCATACTGTTTCCTATTGGAGATACGGCCACAGGTCTGAAGAAACTTGCAGAACCTCATGACCAGTTTTACTTGATTTATAAAAAAATGCCACGGAAAATCAATTCATTATCTATTCATATATTTTTCATTCATGATATGCTTTTGTCATCAACTATTAAATTTTTACTCCCCTTTTTTGACCAATGAATACATTTATAGTAACAAGTAACAACATGAGGAAAGGCATAACAGTGATTAATAGTGTACATTTATTATTGGAAGGGGAATATTGAAATTTTCATCCTAATTTATTCTTCTTCAAATCACCCCAATTAATAATTTTCAAAAGGAATTTCTGCAGCCCCAGAAAATCAATTAGAATGCAACTTTATTTCATTTCTTTATCACCCATCATCCTATTTCTTGATGCCAGCAACAATCTAGAGAAACAAATCAAGAGAAAGAAATCATTGTTTCTGAATGTGTAGGAAGGAACTGCAGATGCTGGTTTAAACCGAAGATAAACGGAAAATGCTGGGGTAACTCCGCGGGACAGGCAGCAACTCTGGAGAAAAGGACGAACTCTGAAGAAAAGGACCCAAAACATCACCTATTCTTTTTCTCCAGAGTTGCAGCCTGACCCGGGAGTTACTTAATCTTTTCTGAACCTTCCTTGTAGCGTAAGATGAACAAAAGGAGCTGGTGAAGGGGAATAATAAAACAGGAAGACAGAAAGCACTTAGTATCATTGGTTCAGGTAGAAATACTGGTTTAATCACCGAATGGAAAAAATAAGGGACGGAAAAGCCTGTGCTATGTATCACGGTTGTAGCAAAGCTTCTGAAATGTAATCAATGTCATAATTTGGGAAATATAGTTGAAAATTTGCACACGAACAACAATGTGATAATGACAAGATTATCTGCTTTGGTTACATCAGTTGAGTTATAGATATTGGCTAGCATATTAATGAAAACTCTCAAATGTTCTTTTAATTGGAAATGGAGCAGTTACATATATATGTGTGAATAGAGAGAGCAATGATCCTGCTGAAAGCTGATATATACATTAAATAATTCACAGTAATGAAATTGAAATGTTGGGTTTCTTTTTAGTGCACTACCGACTGGGCTCCAACCATATTTATAAAATCCAGTGCAGTTACTCATCTAGGCTACTTCAACTGTACCTCTTGAACCTATGACTTCCACCATCCAGAAGATCAGGGGAAGCAAATTAATAGGGAACATCACTACCTAGATGGTCCCTTCCAACCATCCTGGCTTGGAAATAAATTCAAAAAAAGTGATGGAGAAACTCAGTGGGTCAAACAGAATCTGTGGAAGGAAACTAAAAAACAACATTTTGTGTCAGGACCCTTTTTCAGACTGGAGTAAAGGAGAAACGGCTGGTAAAGGGAGTTGGGGTGGAATAAAGCCTGTCAAGGGATAGGTGGATACCGCTGAGGGAGTTGATTGTCAGATTTGGGGGAGTTAAGGGCCTGTCCCACATACTTGTCCTTGGCACGCAAATTACGCGACCTCGTGGTCGCGTTGAGACACACGGACATCGTATGGCCGCGCAGGACCGATCCCACTGAGAAGTGCGGAGAAGTATGTGGTTGTGCGCGACATCGCGCGGGGCTCCAAAATGTTTGTAGCGAACAAAATCTTTGTGCGCCAACGGCCTGTCGCGGAACTGACGGCCAAAGTGGGACAGGCCCAAGACCCTGGCGCGACACAACGTCTCACCTCCAACAGCAGCCAAGGCAGGTAAACGATCGCCAAACTCGGCCTGAGCCTCACGGCCTTTGCGGATCCGGATCTTCTACTCCCAGAACGGGGCCAAAAATATTGAAGTTAGACACAAAATGCTGGAGTGACTCAGCGGGGATTGGCAGCATCTCTGGACAGAAGCAATGGGTGACGTTTCGGGTCAAGACCCTTCTTTTCAGACTGAAGAACTCGACACGAAAGTCTCGACACGAAACATCACCCATCGCTTCTCTCCAGAGATGCTACCAGTCCCGCTGAGTTACTCCAGCTTTGTGTCCATCTTCAAATGATGTCACGTGCTCCAGACGGCTGTGCGGGCGAATAAAGTTGCGCGCGACCTTCGCGGGACCGTCGCGGCTCAAGGAGACCACAAGGTCGTGTAATTTGCGTGCCAAGGAGACGTAATTGGGACAGGCCCTTAACTGACAGAGGTGAAAAGGAGACACAAGGGGATCAGATAAGGAAAAAAGTGGAAGGGTGAAATATAAAGCTTGAGGAATGATATGGGGAAAAGTAAAAAAGAGGGGGGGGGGGGGTGGGGAGAAGGAGAGGGTGATAAAAGGTAAATGTTGATTCAAGGTTGGGAGCTTACAAAGAAGGGGAAAGGAGAAGGATGACTGAGGTAGTGAGATATGATGGAAGGTGCTGGTGGTAGGGGAGGTGCAGGAGAACGATAGGAGGGGCGGCGATGGTATGAGGTGTTGGTCTTCCAGTTTGCACGTGGCCTCACTTTGGCAATGGAGGAGTCCAAGCACCGAAAGGTCATTATATGAATTGAAAGGGGGGTTAAAATGATTAGCTACTGGAAATTCCAGCAGGGCCTGGTGGACAGAGAGCCAGTGTTGAGCAAAATGGTATATGGTAATGGTAAATGGAAATTATATTTTTTATGACTCAAGGGTGAGAATATAAGGTACTAGATACTAGAAGTTATGGTTTTAGCGATACAAAGCTATACAAAGCTTGAGTTAGAACACAACTATAGCACTGTGATCACTACTGGGCAATGCAGCTTTGGAAAGATATATGAGGCTTGAATAATTACAGATGATACGGGTCTCCAAATGTTAAGTAATGAAGATGTATTACACAAATTGAGGTTGGATTCGTTAGAATTTAACAAGTTAAGTTTTTCTCTCATTGAAGCTTTAAAGATATTCACTTCTTCTTCTTGCGTATGTCGTGCACAGCCTAAAGTTGTAAACTTGTTCTATTTGATCTTCTTTGATTGTGCACGCCGGGTTGATTGCATTAGTCGAAATAGGGCGGACCACGTGAAGGTTGCAATCTTCCACCCCAAAGATATTCACTGATACTGAGGGAAAAGAGATCAAAACAATTTCTACTCAATGAGGAGTCTAGCATTAGGGGATAGAGCCCAGAATTGAGACAGGCCTTGCAGTAGTGAAATATCTAACACTTTAAAATGTTGGCCACATAAAGTGATTGTTGCTAATTCAATTATAAATTTCAAATCTGTACAAATCTGAGAGAAATGTTGTATTAAGGGATATTTTTATTTTTTTATTTTTGAGATACAGCGTGGAAACAGGCCCTTCAGCCCACCGAGTGTGCTCCAACTAGCGATCACCAAACACTTACACTATCCTACACACCAGGGCCAATTTACAACCATACCAAGCCAATTAGCCTACAAACCTGTATGTCTTTGGAGTGTGGGAGGAAACCAGAGCCCCCAGAGAAAACCCACACAGGTCACAGGGAGAACATACAAATTCCGTACAAACAGCACCCATAGCCAGGATTAAACCTGGGTCTCTGGCACTGTAAGGCAGCAACTTTACCACTACGCCACCATGCAGGGAGTGGAAAATGGCAACCTTTATATGGTTTAATGGGCATCAACTCAATTGCTTTGATCAACAATCATCAGGGTAATGGCCCAATCTTCCCAATAAATAAGTTTACAATTAGAATCCTCCAAATTAATGCCGAAGGACTTTCCTGGGGAAAGTGTGAGTATCTGGCAAACATGTTGGACTCAAAACACAGACATCCTTGCAGTGTGATAAATCAGCCTACCATTGCCATATCTTAGTAAATGATCTTGTGACTAATCTTAACCAATATAATGCCTGGAAGTTCACACAAAGAATGCCACCACAGATTTCCAAGTGATCTGCAATACATCAAACCCAAACCTGTGTGTTGACAAGTTTACCGGCCACCATAATATATGGAGTTAGGGCACAAATGCTGAGATTCTCATGGACTGTGGAACATCTATCTTTGATACCAAACAACCGGAAAATGGCATGGTAGGCTGCTCTGGAAGGTTAGATTGCATGCGTTCCAAGAAGAACTGGATACAGAATTGACTCAATGGTAGAAGCAGCGGGTAGTGGTGGAAGTACTTCCACTGGATCCTTGACCCAGATCTGTCAAGGACTGTGTGGTGGCTGTTTGTGCACCAATCTCCCAATGTTAAACAAAGTCAGCACAAGCGTCCTCCATGAGAGGACAGTCATACTCGTTTTGTGTGACCGCCGATGATGATGGTGGAAGTGCAGGCCTGTGCCCAGTAGTGTGCCTAACATGCTTATACTCAGTCCATTGCTTTTTGTCATATCAACAATTTGGATGAGAATATACAAGGTATGATTAGTAAGTTTACAGACTACACAAAAATAGGTGGTATTGTAGACAGTGAAGATGGATGTCACGAATTACAACAGGATCTTGATCCACTGGACAACTGGGCTGAGGAATGGCAGTTAAGTTTAATTCAGTGTGAGGTGCTACATTTGGTGAACAACCAGAGGAGGACCTTCAGATTCAGGGACAGTTTCTTACCACAGCTCGGGCGGAAATCCCGGGGGGGCAGGGGGGACATGACCCCCCCCCCCCCCCTGTTTTGAAGGTTGGGGGATGATACCCCCCATTTTTTGTAATCCGGATTTTAAAACCCGGTGAAATCTCTGCTTTCCGCGAGACAGTGGGGGTGGGACTGCTGATTGAGGGTGCCGATTGGACGAGAGAGACGTCAGTCAGCAGGCAATGGGGGCGGGACATGATGATTCAGCGCGATCATTGGAGGAGGGAGGTGTCGGTCAGAGGCGGAAGTATGGGGGATGGGATTAAGGATGGAGCAGCCCTGGACACAGACCTGCGCCTCATCAGCAGCCAGGATCGATCCCGGTCTCCGGCGCTGCAATCGCTGCCGAACCGCCAATGGACCACCCCCATCCCCACCCGAGTGCCCCCCCCTCCCCATGCCCGGGAGTGGCCAGAGACGTCGGGAGTCAGACTGGAGCAGTGCCCCTAGGCCCACAGCCGGCGCAGAGAAGCAGCACTAAACCCAGCTCAACTCTGCCTGTCCCGCCAGGTTAACCTACAACCCTGCCTGGACTTACGGGAGCGACAGCCCAGGTTTACAGCCAGCGCAGAGAAGCAGCGCTAGCTCCACGACTCCAGGCTGATGTCCCGCCAGTCCAGGCAGGGCTGTAGGTTAACCCGGCGAGACAGGCATAGTTGAGCTGCATTTAGCACTGGATTGAGCTGTAATTACTGTTCACAGGGCCCACGGTTGAAGCCTCGCGCGTGTGTGTAAGTGTGCGCATGCGCGAGCGGGCGCCAAGAAATTGTGTCCCCCCTGTCCCCCCCATATTTTGATAGCGATTTCCGTGCCTGCCACAGGTAGAGAGTGGTCCTAAACTACTATCTACCTCATTGGTGACTCTCGGACTATCGTTGTTCGGACTACAGGCTTTACCTTGCACTAAACGTTATTCCCTTCCCATGTATCTATACACTGTAAATGGCTCGATTGTAATAATGTACAGTCTTTCCGCTGACTGGTTAGCATGCAACTATCACTCGCCAGGCTATGTGCTTCTCTTCCAGCTTTCCCCTGCCCACCATCATCAGACTGGAAAGGTCCCAACTAAAAATGCCACCCATCCATGTTCTCCAGAGATACTGCCCGACCCACTGAGTCACTCCAACGATGTATGTCTTTATCTATTATAGATTAATTGATTCAGAGAGTAATACAGCATGGATATTCACTAAGCACCCATGTACTGCAATCCTACACTAATCCCACTATATTCCCCACTATATTCTCCTGACATTCTCCTGACATTCTCATCAAACCCCTTTCCCCAGAGGCTTTTCGCTAATCTACAAATTAGAATAATTTCCAGTGTCAAGTTAGCATGCCAACTATATGTTAGCATTGAAATCCAGCCAACTGAAATTGTTACAAGGAAGGTGATGAAGAAGTATTGATTTAAATTGATTTAAATTCCAGGTAAATCAGATTAAGTTACATTAAGGATCTCAAGGGACTAAATTGTCTTTTTTTGATTTGATGTCCCTTTATTCTTGTATGCTAATTGGAGAACCTTTGTCTGAAATAACTGGAGTGTTTTCATTTCAATGTATTTTATGCACATAGAAGAATTCTGGTAAATGTACTTAAAAAGTGCATAAAGATTATTCTTTTATAATTAGGTTTAATGACCATTAGACCTGTGTTTTTACAATGCAGGTATTAATCCAAGTAATTAAAACTTACTTTAAATTGCAAAGCTTCCAGTGCCCGTTATTTTGTTCCTACTTGTGAATTGATTTTTTTTTTTTTTTTTACAGAAAGACAGTGCTATTTTGAGGAAACAAATTTCAGACTTGTTTCAAGAAATTAGAATGCTATTAACCAAGCAAGAAAAGCAAATCTTGGACACAGTTATAACAGAGAAAAACATAAACCTTTCAAAAGTCTTGAAGAAAATCCAAGAATTAGAAATTAAAAGAGAAGTTATTACTCATCTTATTCAGGAAGTCCAAGACCTGAAAAATCAGAAAGACCCGCTGTTCTTTATTAAGGTAAAAGAGGACTTTAATCAACTTGATATATAACATGTCAAAAATGCTCTATGAAGTTGCTGGTTTTAAGATTATAGTCATAGGAAGAGATAGCATGAAAATGGGCCTTTCAGCCCACTAAGCCTGCTCTGACCATCAACCACCCATATATATTATCCCTACACTAATCCCATTGTATTCTTTCCACATTCTCAAGAGGTTGACATGGGTTGATTAAACAAGAATGCCATAAAATAAATCAGAGTTCAGCTGAATGTATCGATGCCTTTATGAAGTCTAACATTGAGTAAATCTGCCTTCCCTGCTTTTACTTTTCCTGAAATCTCCAAAATGGTAAAATCCAAATTTGATACAGCTGATTCCCTACTGTCTAATTTACCCTGCCTTTTCCCCCCACTTTTCTAAATGGCAACATATTCGCTTTCATGAGTAAAAATATATAAATAATTGTGCATCATCTTGTTGAAGTGGCACAAATGGCACAAACTTGTTCAAAATCCCTAATTAGAGCTTTGTAATATTTCTAATAAGACAATGCTATGTGTTAGTTTGGACATTTATGCTTTTTAAGATTGTGCACAGCTATGTTTGAAGAAGGAGAGTTTGTTTGCATGGAAGATGGTGTTGGTGAGACGGTGTACATATATCACGTTGGATAAACCAATTGATCTTCTGTACAATCTTACACAATCTTACAGAAAGGGAAAAAGATATGGAAAAGCAAACTTGTATGCAGCTGTGAAATCATCAATTACGCAGTTTCATTAATTTTCAGACTGGGCTATTTATCAAAGATCCTATATAGCTCCGCTATAAGATCTTTGCTATTTATGAAGTTATTAACATTATCACACAACGTTTGTAATTTTTTTACAGTTTTAAAATGAGACACTGGTGCATTTTCTAAACAATATGGAAGAGTACAGCATGACTTTTCTATGAAGTACACAGTTCCTTGAATTTCAATATGTAATAAAGTGAATGATGGTTTATTTATTTTCCAGGATTTCAAGTCTACTTATGAAAGGTAGGAATTTGCACAACACAAACAAAAAGATGAATTTTAACCTAGCCTGTTCAGTAGAATAATGACAAACTGAAGAAGTGTCTTGACCCGAAACATCACCTGTTCCTTTTCTCCAAAGATGCTGTCTGACCCGCTGAGTTACTCCAGCTTTCTGTGTCTATCTTCGGTTAAAACCAGCATCTGCAGTTCCTTCCTACACAATGATAAATTTCCTGTTGCATTCTAACCGTCTTGGTTTATCGATCAAGACCAAGCAACCCATGTATCAAGTGACTTTTGTCTCCACAATAATGACGAGAGCAAAACTCACTCTTCCCTTCAATCTATGCCCAATCCATGACTACTTCCATAAAAAGTCCTTTCCTAGTTTCAAGCAGGGGGTGACGGATTGTGTCAATGTTGTATCAGTCAGAAGAAAAATTGTTTGGGCTGATCCCTTCAGGTTATATAAGTCAGGTGCAGCATGGCATAAAGTGTGGCCTCAAAATGTACTCAGCAATCTGAAAACCCCTCCTCATGAATAAAAATACAAAATAGAACTACAGGGCTCTCACTTAACGTTTTTACCCTGTTGCCAGCCGGGCAACCTCGGCAGCTTTTTAGGTTGCCAAATGACAGTTTAGGTGGTCATTTAAGACGGCTTGCATGACGCGTGCGATAATGTGCTCGGACGAAGTGCATAGTTACCAGTCGGAATTATGGTCAATGAAGCATTCACATATTATTTCTGCTTCAAGTAAAGTCACAAACTAAACATATTCACCAATCAAGACATGATATATACCACAATAACATGCAGCAAAATTATAATACAGTATCTGAACTCTTTTTACACGTTGCAATTAATGCAATTTCTATTATCTCTTTCCACTTCCAAACAAAATTCTGGTTGGATTATTCAGCGTACGATCAACCTCGATGAGACCAAGTGCAGGCTTGGCGATCACTTCGCACAACACCTACACTCAGTTCGCAATAACCAACCTGATCTCCCGGTGGCTCAGCACTTCAACTCCCCCTCCCATTCCGAATCCGCCCTTTCTGTCCTGGGCCTCCTCCATGGCCAGAGTGAGGCCCACCGCAAATTGGAGGAACAGCACCTCATATTTTGCTTGGGTAGTTTACACCCCAGCAGTATGAACATTGGCTTCTCCAATTTCAGGTAGTCCTTGCTTTCTCCCTCCTTCCCCTCCCATTCCCAGCTCTCCCACAGCCTACTGTCTCCGCCTCTTCCTTTATTTTTCCTGCCCCCCACCCCTCCCGACATCAGTCTGAAGAAGGGTCTCAACCCGAAACGTCGCCTATTCCTTCGCTCCATAGATGCTGCCCCACCCGCTGATTTTCTCCAGCTTTGTCTACCAACGGGATCCCACCATTGGCCACATCTTCCCATCTCCACCCCTGTCGGCTTTCTGCAGAGACCGCTCCCTCCATAACTCCCTGGTCAATTGGTCCCTTCCCACCCAAACCACCCCCTCTCCTGGCACTTTCCCTTGCAACTGCAGGAAATGCTACACTTGTTGCTTTACCTCCCCCCTTGACTCCATTGAAGGACCCAAGCAGTATTTCCAGGTGCGGCTGAGATTCACCTGCACCTCCTCTAACCTCATCTATTGCATCCACTGCTCTAGGTCTCAGCTGCCCTACATCGGTGAGACCAATTGGAGGCTTGGCGATCGCCTCGCCCAACAGCTGCCCAACTCGGTTTGCAATAACCAACCTGATCTCTCGGTGGCTCAGCACTTCAACTCCCCTTCCCATTCTGAATCCAACCTTTCTGTCCTGGGCCTCCTCCATGGCCAGAGTGAGGCCCACCGCAAATTGGAGGAACTGCACCTCATATTTCGCTGGCCATAAAGTTGCGGCCTAAAATTGCCAGAGACCCGGAATTGATCCTGAATATGGGGCTGTCTGTATGGAGTTTTGTTTTCTCGTTTATAACATTGTTTACAGAGTACTATGTTTACATATTCTGTTGTGCTGCTGTAAATAAGGATTTCATTGTTCAAACTGGGACGTGAGAGAATAACACACTCTTGACTCTTGACTTACGTCGCTAATGTGTGGGATAGAACTAGTGTACGGGTGGTCAGTGGTCGGCGTGGACTCGGTGGGCCGAAGGGCCTGTTTCCACGCTGTATCTTTAAATTAAACTAAAAATACTAAAACCAGAGGAAATCTAAAGAAGGGTCTCTACCCGAAACGTCACCCAATTTCTTCCATCCAGAGATGCTGGCTGCTCCATGGAGTTCCCCCTGCACAATTAAAGCATGGAATAGTCTTCACCCTACCATAGGTACCCAACCAGATGCAACTAAATTTAAGGTGGCTGTTATTTCCCACAAACCCTTTTTTGCTTAAGTTCAAGTCAAGAGTCAAGAGAGTTTTATTGTCATGTGGCCCAGATAGTGCAATGAAATTCTTGCTTGCTGCAGCACAGCAAAATATGTAAACATAATACAGAACAGGAGATAAAAGTTCAGTGTGTCTATATACCATAGACAATATATATACACATTAAATAAACAGATAAAATGCAATAGGCTGTTATTTTTCAGAGTTTGGAGTTTGGTGGTGGTGGGTCCATCAGTTTAAATTCCATTTTGAATATTTTTGGAGGGCCAGGAAACCAAGAAGCAAGAGTTACTCCAGGGAGTTACTCCAGCTCCAGGCAGTGATTCTGCGTTGGTTTTCAGCTTCGCGATGAGGACAGCAATGGCGGCCAGATTTCCCACAATGCAAAGGGAGGGAGAAAGTGGCCGACGCCAACCAGTTGCCGTGGCAGTGCACATGTGCAGGGTGGCACATGCGCACAACCACAGCCGATGATGTGCTGGCCGTGGTTGTGCGCATGTGCAGGGGGAGGATGTGCAGGCCGTGACAGTGCGCATGTGTAAGGCGGCTGCCATGCCGAGCGGAGACCAGAGAGCCGAGAGTCAAAAGCCAAGCGGAGACCCGAGAACTGAGCAGAGACCCGAGAGCCAAGACCCGAGAGCCGGACACGGATGGCGGGCGGAGACCGAGAGTGACAGAGAGAGAGAGAGAGATAGATAGGGGGCCCACTCAGAATTAAATGATAGGTGTCTCGGGTGCTTTCCAAACCGGGCAAAATGGCATGGCTTTTAGGTTGCCCGGCAGGACTGTAGATTACCATTGGCACCCGGGCAACCGCTAATTTCAAGTCCTGAACTATTACAACAATTACACAATATAAAACTATCTGTACAATTTTGACTTCATATTTGATTTTTTTTAAGGCAAGAAAGGATGCAAAGCATAAAAGTTCAATAGAATATCCATAATTGGTATCTGGAAAGTCAGATTTGAACCTGAATTTATCATTGTATGAAAATACTGAACATCTTAATAGGTTTAAATAATTGCATCAAAGGACTGCAGATGCTGGTTTACAAATAAAAGATACAAAGTGCTGGAGTAACTCAACGGGTCAGGGAACACCACTGGAGAACATGGATATGTGACGTTTCGGGTCAGGACCATTCTTCAGGCTGATTATGGTGGGTTGGAGGAAGCTGGAAGAGAGATGGGGCAAGACCCCACTATCCATGTTCTCCAGACATGCTGCCTGAGTGCTGGGTTACTTTTGCACTTTATGTCTTTTTTTTTAACATACTTTCGCACTTTATGTCTTTTTTCTACATCAAAAGAGATTTTTTTAAATTTTCTATCGTCTTTGTGTTTGTAGGTTATGCTCTTTTTGTGTGAGGAAAGACATGGGAAGGGAACAACAGGCAAGATTTCCCATAATATTTATGTATAGATGGTGCAATGCATCATTTCAACATGATCTACATTAATCAGAGGACTATGTGAACATATAGGGAAAAAAAAACCTTTATAAGAAGTTTCCACAAAAGGACTTAATATATTTGAAATTTATCTAACAGGTCGTGTGATAATTGATAGGGGTAGAATTAGGCCATTTGGTCCATCAATTTTACCACCATTCAATCATGGCTGATCTCTCTCCCTTCTAACCCCATTCTCCTGTCTTCTTCCTTTAACCTCTGACACCTGTACTAATCAAAAATCTATCTATCTCAACCTTAAAAATATCCACTGACATGGCCTCCACAGCCTTCTGTGGCAAATAATTCCACAGATTCACCACTCACTGACTAAAGAAATTTCTCCTCATCTCCTTCCTAAAAGAACATCCTTTAATTCTGAAGGACAGGTTGACTATAATAAAACAAATTGTACCAAACAGTTTGAGGTATAAAGGATTTTAGAAGAAACTCTTGTTTTCAACCTAATGGCTGTAAAACTATTTCAGGATTTCCAACAACAATACTGAAGTGGAAACACTCAAGGTTTCCTGGAAGAAGCTTGATGAATCTACAATATCGACCATTAAACAAGAAACTAAACGGATTTTTGAGATGTTAAACACACTAATTTTTGATCACCCTGGTACGTACTTAACACTGGTTGTGAAACCTATTAAGGCAGCACCTATTTGATATGTAATAAAAATATGTATTAATTATGTGAGAAATACAGTACAATTCAGAACTATGGTTTATAATGTCCCATGTATTGCAAAGGTTCAAAGGTTGAAAGGTTCAAAGGTCAGTTTATTGTCGTGTATCAATTAAGGTACAGTGAAATCCGAATTACCATACAGCCATACTAGAAAAAGCATCAAGACACACAACTACATAAAGGTCAACATAAACATCCACCACTGTGGATTCCCCACATTCCTCACCGTGATGGAAGGTAATAAAGTCTAACCTTCTTCCTCTTTATTCTCCCGTGGTCGGGGCAGTCGAGCCATCTGCAGTTGGGGCGATCGAAGGCCCTGCAGGCGATGATCGAAGCCCCCGCATCATGGCGGTCGAAGCTCCCGCACCGGGGCGATCATAGCCCCTGCATCATGGCGATCGAAGCTCCCGCACCGGGGCGATCATAGCCCCTGCGTCGGGGCGGTCGAAGCCCCTGCATCATGGCGGTCGAAGCTCCCGCACCGGGGCGATCATAGCCTCTGCGTCGGGGCGGTCGAAGCCCCTGCATCATGGCGGTCGAAGCTCCCGCACCGGGGCGATCATAGCCCCTGCGTCGGGGCGGTCGAAGCTCCCGCACCGGGGCGGTCGAAGCTCCTGCGGCTTTGTGATCCTCAAATTGGTCTCAAACCAGGGACCGCGAGCTCCACGATGTTAGTCCGCAGGCTCCCGCAGTTGGAGCTCCGAGGTCGATCCCCGACAGAGATCGCCAGCTCCACGATGTTAAGTCTGCAGGCTCCTGCGGTTGGAACTCTTGAAGTAAGTCTCCAGCAGAGGCCACCAGCTCCTCGATGTTAGGCTGCAGTGGGAAGGAGATATGATACGGAAAAAAATTGCATCTCCGTCGAGGTAAGAGATTAAAATAAAGTTTCTTCCAACCCCCCTTCCCCCTCCCCCCACATAAAACAAGCTAAAGAACACTAAAACATCCATTTAACATATACTATAAATAAACAAACAAAGAAGGAAGGGATGAGACAACCTGTTGGCGAGGCGGCTATTGCTAGCGCCATCTGGTGGTTGTTCACTGATTCTCAAAGTAAATTGGAAAGACATAAAAAAAAGGTTAATGAATTAGTATATCATGAGTACAAGGGTCACCACAGAGAAATTATAATTTTTTTTGCAATTTTGTTGCACTGAAGTTACATTATTTGATATTTAGTAGGCAATAACCAAATAAATTACTAAGCAATAAAATAGGAAATAGGCATATAGAGAAAAACAATCCAAGGAATACATGCTCTTGTATATTTAAATCAAGAAATGGTTTATCTAGAGAATAAATTGTAACATTTTTCATAAGATAGTATTGATAAAGTCAGGTGAAGAAGTGAGGAGTAAGTTACTGCCAAGACAGTGAAGTAATTCCACAGCAATTGAGGATGATGAATTGAAGGATAGAGCTGGTATTCATAACAGGCAAGAGACACTAATGGCGAGAATGAAAGAAAAATTCTCAGTGGCAAGATATCAAAATTAGCCAATAAAGGATAAGTAATTGTGACCAAGGAGGTATCTGATTATAGTTATGAAGTGTATTTTAACGATAAATTCAATCATATGTTTTATTGTGACTGGAATGATATTGGAGAGAATGGAGCTCAATAAAGAAACTGGAAAAATGTTACATCATGTGATACAGAGCAATAAATATGTTTCAGAATGTAAGAATCCTTCACTATGAAAGAGAAGGGAAGACTGACAGCAGTCCTTCATTCCTCAAAATTATTTGAATGATGGTTTTATTCAAACATTTTCTATGAGATATTGTTTTATGTGTCATTTTTATCCTGACAGCGTGGGATAAATTTAAGATGACATAAAATTAATGATTTAAGGGAAGTGGAAAAGTTGAGGCGGTTTATATCCCGTTGGCAGTTGGTAATAAAAAGTTCTAAAGAAGGGAGAGGGCCATCCGGGGGTCCAAGAGGTGGGGGTCTGGTTGAGATGGGAAAAGGGGTCATCACTGGGTGGTGAGGACTCCTTCCCAAAGAAAACCTTTAGCTGCCTAGAGTATGCACCTGAAGATATCCCCCCAGGAGTTTTGGGACTGGGGCTGCAGCTCCGACACACACCAGTGCAACTTAGAGTAGGAACCTCAAAAAAATGCATATGGCTGTGACATCGAGCCAGTTACATAGAAACATAGAAAATAGGTGCTGGAGGAGGCCATTTGGCTGATTATCCACTATCAGTAACCCGTGCCTGGCTTCTCCCCATACCCCTTGATTCCGCTAGCCCCTAGATCTCTATCTAACTCTCTTTTTAAATTCATCCAGTGAATTGGCCTCTACTGCCTACTGTAGCAGAGAATTCCACAAATTCACAACTCTGCGTGAAAATGTTTTTTCTCATCTCAGTTTTAAATGGCCTCCCCTTTATTCTTAGACTGTGGCCCATGGTTCTGGACTCCTCATTGGGAACATTTTTCCTGCATTAGATTGTCTAGTCCTTTTTATAATTTTATACGTTTCTATAAGATAACCTCTCATCCTTCTAAATTCCAGTGAATACAAGCCCAGTCTTTCCCATCTTTCCTCATATGACAGTCATGCCATCCCGAGGATTAACCTCATGAACCTACTGCCTCAATAGCACGAATGTCCTTCCTCAAATTAGGAGACCAAAACTGCACACAATACTCCAGATGTGGTCTCACCAGGGCCATGTACAACTGCAGAAGGACCTCTTTACTCCTATACTCAAATTCTCTCGTTATGAAGGCCAGCTTTCTTCACTGGCTCCTGTACCTGTATGTTTACTTTCAGTGACACCCAGGTGTCGTTGCACTTCCCTTTTTCCTAATCTGACACCATTGAGATAATAATCTGCCTCGTTGTTCTTGCCACCAAAGTGGATAACCTCACATATATCTACATTATATTGCATCTGCCATGCATCTGCCCACACACTCAACGTGTCCAAGTCAACCTGCAAACTCCGAGCATCCTCGTCACAGTTCACACTGCCACCCAGTTTTGTGTCATTGCAAATTTGCTAGTGTTACTTTTACTCCCATCATCTAAATCATTAATATATATTGTAAATAGTTGCTGCCCCAGCACCGAGCCTTGCGGCACTCCACGCGCCACGACCTGCCATTCTGACAGGGACCCATTTATTCCTAATCTTTGTTTCCTGTCTGCCAACCAATTCTCTATCCATGTCAATACCCTACCCTCCAATACCATGTGCTCTAATTTTGCCCACTGATCTCCTGTGTGCGATCTTATCAAAGGTTTTCAGAAAGTCCATATAAACTACATCCACTGGCTCTCCGTCATCCATTTTATTTGTCACATCCTCAAAAAATTCCAGAAGATTAGTCAAACAGGATTTTTTCTTCATATATCCATGCTGACTTGGACCAACCCTTTTACTGCTATCCAAATGCGCCGTTATTACTTCTTTAATAATTGACTCCAGCATCTTCCCCACCACCAATGTCACGTTAACTGGTCTATAATTCCCCATTTTCTCTCTCGCTCATTTCTTGAAAAGTGGGATTACATTAGCTACCCTCCAATCCACAAGAACTGATCCTGAATCTATAAAAGATTGGAAAATGATCACCAATCCATCCACAATTTCTAGAGCCACCTCCTTGAGTACCCTGCGAAGCAGACCATCAGGCCCGTGGGATTTATCAGCCTTCAGTCCCATCAGTCTACACAATTTCTCGCCTAATGCAAATTTCTTTCAGTTCCTCTGTCTCCCTAGATCCTCTCTCCTCTAGTACATCTGGGAGATTGTGTCTTCCTTAGTGAAGACAGAACCAAAGTACCAGTTCAACTTCTTCTTCTTCTTATCGAGTCCACACACAAGATTAGAAGTTGTTCAGCCAGAGCTGAACACACTTCTCGGCATCTGCACAATGGTGTCTGTCTTGCGCTTCTTGTGCTTCTTGTGCGTGGTGGTGGAAAGATTGGTTGAAACAGGGCCGCAAAGAGAACGCTCTTTCCTTGGCCCCAGTTCAACTCATCTGCCATTTCCTTTTTCCCCATAATAATTTCACCTGTTTCTGCCTTCATGAGACCCACTTTGTCGTTACTAATCTTTTTCTCTTAACATACCTAAAGACGTTTTTACTTTCATTCTTTATATTCTTGGCCAGCTTACCTTCGTACTTCATCTTTTCACTCCGTATTGCCCTTTTTGTTACCGTCTGTTGTCCTTTGAAAAGTTTTCCAATCCTCTGGCTTCCCGCTACTCTTTGCTATGTTATACACCTTTTCTTTTAGTTTTATTCCATCCCTAACTTCCCTTGTCAGCCACAGTTGCCTCTCACTTACCTTAAAGTCTTTCTTCTTCGTTGGAATGAAATGATCCTGCATCTTCTAGATTATGCCCAGAAATTCTTGCCATTGCTGTTCCACCAACATTCCTGCTAGGATCCTTTTCCTGTCGACCTTGGCCAGCTCCTCTCTCATGTTCACCAAATGATTCTGATAGTGTATCCCCCTGCTCCATTTCTCCACCATATGACTACAGAGAGAAAATTTAACAATGAAAGTAAGCATGCAGGTACAGCAGGCAGTGAAGAAAGCAAATGGCATATTGGCCTTCATTGAGAAAGGAATTGAGCATAGGAGCAAGGAGGTCCTCCTATCGTTGTACATGGCCCCGGTGAGACCACACCTGGAGTATTGTGTGCAGTTTTGGTCTCCTAATTTGAGTAAGGACATTTGTGGTATTGAGGAAGTGCAGCGTAGGTTCACCAGGTTAATTCCTGATGGTAGGACTGACATTTGATGAAAGAATGGATCGACTGGGGTTATATTCACCGGAATTTAGAAGGATGAGAGGATAGAAACATATAAAGTTCTTAAGGGATTGGACAGGCTAGATGCAGGAATTTTTACCCCGATGTTGGTGGAGTCCAGAACCAATGGTCACAGTTTAAGAATAAGGGATAGGCCATTTAGGGCTGAGATGAGGAAAATCCTTTTCACCCAGAGAGCTGTGAATCTGTGGAATTTTTTTCCACAGAGGGCAGTGGAGGCCAACTCACTGAATGTATTCAAGAGAGAGTTAGATATAGCTCTTAGAACTAACGGAATCAAGGGATAAGGGGAGAAAGCAGGAATGGGGTACGGATTTTGGATGATCAGCCATGATCATATTGAATGGCGGTGCTGGCTCGAGATGCCAAATGGCCTACTCCTGCTCCTTTTTTCTATGTCTCTATGTTGTCCACATTTTTGTGGACAACATCATGTGAATGGTTTTACACCTGCTGGCTAGATTGCAATATATCCAGAAAATCTGGCTGGAGTAAAAAGCACATACTTCACCAGCAGAAAATATATTTTGTCGTGGTTGAAGATGGGGCCAGGACCATGATCTCTCTGAATATAGACACAAAAAGCTGGAGTAACTCAGTGGGACAGGCAGCATCTCTGGAGAGAAGAAATGGGTGACGTTTCGGATCAAGACACTTCTTCAGACTGGTTAGGTATAAGGGAAACGAGAGATATAGGCAATGATGTAGCGAGATAAAGAACAATAAATGAAAGATATGCAAAAAAGCAATGATGATAAAGGAAACAGGCCATTGTTAGCTGTTTGTTAGGTGAAAACGAGAAGCTAGTGTGACTTGGGTGGGGATGATCAATATATTCTGTACGCCGCACTTGCTATTTAAGGCAGAAATGTCAGGTGATATTAAGGAGCTTTGTGAGCTGTTTATTTTTAAATGGGTTCCTTAGAAGACAGACTCCCTCTCTAAGTATCGTTTAAGAAGGAACTGCAGATGGAACTGCAGAACTGAATCTGACCTTTCGGTCCTGGGCCTCCTCTATTGCCAGAGGCCCAGCGCAAATTGGAAGAACAAAACCTCATATTTTACTTGGGTAGTTTACACCCCAACGGTATGAACATTGACCTCTAATTTCAGGTAGTCCTTGCTTTCTCCCTCCTTCCCCTCCCATTCCCAGCTCTCCCACATAGCCTACTGTCTCTACCTCTTCCTTTCTTTTTCCCGCCCCCCCCCCATGACATCACCCTCGACCCGAAACGTCACATACTCCTTTTCTCCATAGATGCTGCCTCACCCGCTGAGTGTCTCCAGCAGTTTTTGTCCCCTCTCTAAGTATCGTTCGTCTGCTTAATGAAAAGAGCAGAAAGCATAAAGAGTGTAATGGATTGTATGGTAAACAAAAATGTAATCAACTTAATAATGTATGTGGTTATTACAGTGCAAAAATGTAATAGCTAGTTGGAATTTAAGTACAAAGTCTATTAATGTAATAGTTATAATTGAGAAGCCGGACCTGAGGTACAATCAGTGACTGGTTCAGGAATTGATAACAATAAGCAGAAAGCATTATTGTTGTTTTTTCTTGGATATCGTATAACACATGAAATAAATCAATATTCTATAAAGGCTACACGTATGTCTCATCTGATATGGTTATTTAAATGATTTTATTTCTTCTGGATTTATTACCATAAATTAAATTAATCCTCAAATCTATAAGAACACATAGTATAAATTGGTAACCTTGTTCTGTAAATGAATTTTTTATAAACATTTAGTTCATTCAAATGATGAAGTATCGGAAGAAAGAGTTCCATTGGAAGATGAAAACGAGGAGGATAATTTGCCAGACTCCATGTGAGTAATAGTTCAATAGTTTTATGATACTTTGTCACATGTACCTAGGTACAGTGGAATTTTGCATGCAATTCAGTGAAAATCTTGCTGTACACTTAAGTCCAAGAGTGTAAGAAAATAGATTGCAGTGAGGAGGTACACTAGAGTTGCCACATTTCTGGCACCATCTTGCATCCTTCAAGTTTCATGTAGAGTCTGAACTTGGTCTTAAAGACAGTGACAGCACAGGGTCAGAGCTGCTGGGGTTGGCCTGGCCAGGCCATGTTGTTGATGTCCTCCACCGCTGCACCTCCGCTCTATGCCGCTGCAGGCCACATCCGATCCACGCGCTCTGCCTCTATGGGGACCTCAGAGGCGCCCGATCCCACTGATCTCCAGGCAGCTGCAGGGCCTTCAGTGACCCTTTCCACCAACACATTGACCAGGACACATTGACCCACCAACACACCGTCCCTTGTTTCACACAACCACTGCTCCCATTCCGTGCACCGGGTCACCTCCCGCAGCCGACCTTGGAACACCCAGAGCACCCATGATGGGTGAAGGAGATGAGTCCCCAGTCATTTTATGTGGAATATTGACCTCTAATTTCAGGTAGTCCTTGCTTTCTCCCTCCTTCCCCTCCCATTCCCAGCTCTCCCACATAGCCTACTATCTCTACCACTTCCTTTCTCCCCCCCCCCCCCATGACATCAGCCTCGACCCAAAACGTTGCTCTACTCCTTTTCTCCATAGATGCTACCTCACCCGCTGAGTTCAACATTCCTCAACAGTCCAACATTCCTCTCCTCCATCCACCATTCTATGTTTCCAAGATATTGAAAGCTAGTCTACTAATTTACTGCCTAATATCAGCAGTAAAGGTTGGATTGCTTAATACGGTGATGTCACTCAACCTGATGACATTAGAAAAAATAGTTTTAAATTCAGAATAAGCAGAAAATAGATACAAAATCTTTATTGGTGAATTCAGTCTGCACAGATAGTATCATTAATCAAGACGCTCCAGTAGTTTGCCAGATTATTTTTATATTTACCATTCATTTTGTGAGAGTGCGATTAGTTCACACACATTGGAATGACTGTTATAATTTGTGGAAAAAATATTTGTGAAATTTAAGTGACTAATAATATATGTTCCAAGGCAATGAGAACTAGGATGTCATTACCAATTGCTTCTCTGAGGTTTATTGCTCTGTACTTAATTGAGGTAAAGTACTCTAAAACTAATGTATATTCCTGACAAAACCAGCATACATCCTCTAAGCTCCTAGTGAACAACAATGTGTCATTGAGCTCTGTCCCTGCTTCCCAAAATGTTAAATGTTACTTGCAATTATACTATTAGTTTGAGCAAAACGCTCAGCTAATATTCCACATAAAATATTTTATGGCTGAAATATTTCATAGGTTACGAGGGGTGCAATTGAAATAACCTTCGGAAATTGCTCATTTTTCTACCAGGCTACCAGGCAAATATTACTGTAAGTATGGTGCCACATCCCTGAGATGAACATTGTAGATGTGGAGAGGCTTTCAAGCCCTAAAGAGATGAGCAATCGATCCCCTTGTTTCATTTCTTCTCATCTTGCTGCAACAGTGTCGATATAACTGGTCCGATGTCACTTCTGTTCAGAGGGATTGTGTTGATGACAGGGGTCTTTGTGATCTTGATATCATTAATGGCATTGGGAAGTGACAGTGTTTTATGTTGTTCATGAGAATCTTTACTATTTAGTGATGTTATGAATGTTCTGAGTTATATGGCAACACAGTCTAGATATTAGGTTCTGTAACAGGTCCCTGTCAATAGGTTCATTCCCAGAGAAGTTGTGGTTAAGATTAAAAACTGGATAATTATCAGTGAACAGCCACAATCCTAATAATGTGTTTCAGAAGAAAAGTTATTAATGAAGTGGCTGCAGATAGGCTAAGGGTGCATCAATGATAAAGCCAGCAGTTATGCCTGGTGTTTAGACTTTTGCTTTAGACTTTAGACTTTAACCTAATACATCTGCTGAGAATCAAGCCATCTCCACCGGTGTGAATGGAAAGCTGGCACAAAGCAGATCTAGCATTGCCAAAGATGGAGATGGTTAATGATGAGACAGATATGGGCATCAGATACAGGAAGGACAAAGACATGATACTTGATACACCTTTGCAAGATCAACTGCACTTATTGGTACATTGCTGAAGAGTCTGTTTGTGCATGGTCATACTTCTCAGATATCCAAAAGGTTGTAGAGATAACCAGAAATCTAGAACTCCAGACAGAAGAAACAACCTCGCTGCCACGATGCCAATACCATTCATACACGTTGAATGTTCCATTGTCACATTGCACTCTGACTTGTAATAAATGCAAAACCACATGTACAAAATCATGAGAGGAATAGATTGGGTAGATGCGCAGACTATCTTGCCCAGAGTAGAGGAATCTAGAACCAGAGGACACAGGTTTAAGGTGAGGGGGGAAAGATTTAATGGGAACCAGAGGAGTAACCTTTTCACACAAATGGTGGTGGGTGTATGGAACGAGCTGCCGGAGGAGGAACGTTTAAGAAAGATTTAGACAGGTACATGGATAGGACAGCTTTAGAGGGATATGGGCCAAACGCAGGCAGGTGAAACTGGTTAGATGGGACATGTTGGCTGGTGAGGGCAAGTTGGGCTGAGGGGCCTGTTTCCTCGCCGTAAGACTCTATGACTATGCCTCTTGGAACACCATCAATAACAGTTAATTAATCATTAACAATTAATCTATATAGCACTCCATTGGAAGCAGTGTTTTAAAGAATGCCTGGAGAGCTTGAGAACTAACAAACATTTTTTAAAAAACATTATTATAGGAAACCCACAGGTACCACTGGAGAGGTCAGAAGAACACAGTATACATCTCTGTTTTGCAAAGGTATTTAAAGTAGACTGATATATATTCGAGAACCTGTCCAAAAATTTGAGGCAACAATAACCTTGTCGTGAGTTGTAATCATTATATTCAAACCATGAAACATTCCTTTTCTAAGTGTCAAAATTATTTCTAATCTTTAGTATCTTTAATTTGTGGAATTCCTTCATTCTGTTCTGAATGTCATATAATTCAATTTTTATTATTGCAAGGCCACTCCCAATAAAACACTATCGGGATAATTCAAATTTATTATAAACATGATATATCTGAGTGAATGTGAAATTGTTACTGAAAAATACAGAAGACGACAACCCAAGTAAAAGAAGGAAGCATTTCTTTCACTGATGCAGCAGCAAAATTTATCAAAAATAGAGATAATTATGAATGGCAGAAGGCAATGGCTTTGGTCATGAGTGTTCATAAATACAGTTCACATAAGAAAATGTATTTGCATGACAGTAAATGTGTAAGTGATATCATGAAACAATGTCAGAAATAAAAACAATACATAAAATTATCAACGTCACAGTAAAGAAATCAAATAACTGGAACCAAAGACTTAAATTGATAGAAGCAAATTGTTGGAAAATATCTTAGAAAAGATATCTAAGAAAATTGATCACCTGTTCACTCTAGTTCTATGTTATCCCACTTTATCACCCGTTCCCTACATATCAGAGACACATTGACTATTAACTTACACACCCACACATCTTTGGGATGTGGGAGGAAACTGAAGCACCTGGAGGAGACCCATGCGGTTAAAGGGAGAACATGCAAACTCCATGCAGACAGCACCCGATGTCAGGATCAACAAAGGGCTCTGGTGCTGTGAGGCAGAAGCTCTACCAGCTGCACCACTGTGCCGTCCTATGTTGTTTTGTGCACTTCTGAATTCACAATTCCAATCCATCCCTTTATGTCATATTCAGCACCATGCGTGAATTCACTCCTTTCCACTTTCTATAGTGAACACTCCTTCTGCAACTCCTTGGTTCACTCATCACTTCCACCCAATGCGCTCCCTCCCCAAGCTTGCTGGAGCTTCCGATTATGAATCACTTTAAGTCTCTTCCCATTCCCATATCAACCTTTATGCCCTTGGTCTCTTCCATTGCGAGAGTGAGGCCACATGCAAACTGGAGGAACAGCCACATGGGTAGCTTACAACCCAACAGTATGAAGAGTGAATTTCAAGTATTCCCTTCTACCTCCCCTCTCCATTGCACCTCCTCATTTCAATGCATACACATTTCTCCCACCATCTCCCAAACCCCAGTCTCCCTGCTCCTTTCCACTCCCAATTTCCTTTTTAACTGCAATTTTTCCCTTCCACCTGTCCTCTTCTCCCATATCCCTCTCTCTGGCTTTACATTTCATTCTTACTCTTCCTTCTTTATCTGACACCCTTTTGTCTCCTTTTCATCTCTAGACTTTATGACATGCTCCACCCTTATGGCAATCACCTCCCATATATCCACCAGATCACTTGCCAGGCTTTGTCCCAGCTCAGCTGCTCTTTTCCAGCTTTGAAGAATGCTCCTGACCCCTAATGCCATCTGTCCATTCCCTCCACAGACGCTGCCTGACCAGTTGAAATCCTCCAGCACTTTGTTTTTTGCTCAAGGTTCCAGCATCTGCAGTTTCTTATGGCCCCTGAAAGTTACCCTGGGAGTACAATGGGTGGAACAGATTGTTGCAGTGATCTGTTATCATTCGCATGTCATCCCTTCAACTTGAACACGTTGAACCGTGCCTCCTGTTGCCATCGATAGTTTTATCATCATCACACCAAATGCAATTTGATTAATTCTATTCTCTAGATTGAAGCAACTGCTAAATCCAGAGCTCATCAAAGGGTAACTTCATTGTTGTCTCTTCCCACCTCCACAGATGTGCCAGTCCGATTAGTGCTGGAGAAGCCAGCTAGATCAAGCATGAAGATAACTACCAGAGGAGTTCAAGAGTCATCACGGTCCCCTGTGCTGCAGGAGCGTTCAATGCAACTGGCCACCTCAGAACAGGCAGTTGTGGCACAGTTGGTGGAGGAGACAGTATCCAGACCATCTGCAAGGCTACGTAGGTGTCACCAGATGCAAGTTGTAATGCCACAGGATCTGCTTGATCTGAATATTCAGGCTCTGTTCTTGGGGCTACAAGAGGCTAAGAATGCAATCAGTGGGGACCTACAAGCTGCCGTGGCTGATCTCGAAGCCCACATGCATGCGAATTTCACTGATATGCATGGAGCTGAACCACTTAATGTGGCAAAGCTGCAAGCTACAAACCAGTCTGGTGCAACGGACATGCATGCAACCATTCTTGCAGAACTGCATAATGTTTTGCAGGCTGGAATGACAGACCATTTGAGCGCCCTAAAGATTGGGCTTGCAGAGATCCAAAAAGCACTTCAGGTGGACATGGCCAATATATGGAATACTATCCATATTGGCCTGAAGCAGATCAATACAAATCTGCAAGACATGCACACAGCATTGCAAAAATGTTTAGGTGGAATTAGTGAGGATATTAGTTCCATGGTTAGCCTTGTAACTGAGGAGGTTTTGGAACAAGCTTACTGCTCCAGTCAGTTCATTGCAGAAACTAACTTTTCATATTCCGAGATGGAAAGTAATCCATATTCAGGAGTTAGTGGCTTTGAAGTTCCAATTCTTAGGGATCTTTGCCTTTCTGCAGAAGATATATACACAGCCAATCCTTCCACTAGTAGTGCCAGAATTAGCACCAGACCAGTGGAGATAGTTACATTTGTGGAGAAGCAGTACATGACCAATATGTGATGACGGAATAACATTTCTGGTTCATTATCCTTAAAAACACTTACCATCATATTAAAATTTACTTCTCACGTTTTCCCTTTTCTTGTGCTGTGATTTTATTGTGGTGAGGTGATGTTTGAGTGCAGCAAAAAAACTGAAAAGGTCATTGACAAAAATATATAAAGAAAACTTCAGTTTTAGTTAACAATCATTTTTATATCTGTATCTAGCTTGGACAATGGAATGATGCTAAAATATAGTGTACTTATCCTTCATACAATGTGTTTTTTTTAAAGGCACAATGGGATGTTGCCTAACAGGTCACTTTGATGGAAGTGTGGCAAATTGCAATGGGCGTGTTTACATACTACTGACCAGGGTAACTTTTCTGGGATCATTCTAATTTACATCTTTTAGCCAGCTCTCAGGAGCATACCTCTGGGTTATTTGAGCTGTCTACATTTATTCAAAAAGGTTCCTGGTTGAATTGAAATTGTCCAATTCATCGCTCTACAATTATGCCCTCTCCTGGAGATGTGGAGCCAATTGAGATTTAAACTGGCACTGGATACAAAAATGTCCCTTGTCCCTCCATTTATTAGCCTCAATATTTATTTGAACACATAAAATGCTTTACATCCCATGACCTGAATCTCAATCACAGATTCTATTAAAATCCAACTAATGTGCCCCAGACTCTCCTATAATCAGACTTAAGGGGATTATGTCCAGAATCAAACTGTATACCTCATATAAATTGTTGATACTTCTTTGGTAAACCTAAATCCCAAACACTGCATGCAAATGATTTTCGGCGCTGGCCAGTGCAATTGGATGTGTGTGCTGCCTCTTCTTCTGGTTTCCCCAGCAGATATGAAAATTATCAGTGCTCTACCAATTTAGATTTGCAGAGTGGTCTGCTTTTGACATGAGTTGAAATTTAGATTAGTTCAAGGGTCAAGGGAGTCAGGTGTGTCTATTTTTTAAATCAAATTGGCATTTGATGTTAACTGGAAAATATTAACTGAAATTCTTTTACATATTCATAATGATTAGCGTAAATTATCAATGAGTAACATTTCCTAAAACTTAGAGCCATTTAATGTGATTTGAAAAATGTGAACTAACATTCTGGGCATTAAAAACTACCAAAAGGAAAGATAAAGTATCATCTGGTTATGACTTTTAATTTAATGAAATTAAGATAATGTATCCCCATCCATGTTGAAAGCAAATGAAAAAGAATTTTATGACAAGGAAACAGGCAGTGACAAATAACCTTATCTCACTTCTTCAGTTTTGATGAAGTGTCCTTGACTTGAAACATGAAACTCTTTCCCCACAGATTTAACATGGCCTGTTGAATGCAGTCAGCTTTTTCTATCTTAATTTCATGTTACCACCATTTTTTATTTATGCCTAGAAATTATATTTTTTTAATGTACGACTGCATTTTTATTTTGCTTCTAATTGGAAATTTTACTGTACAGAATCTTATTACCTTGTTCGTATTAATTGCGAATGATTCCACCAAGAGCCCAAGGCCTAAGATGGCACCTGTCTGTGGCGACATGTAGTTGCAGGCAGGACAAGGTTGATGCTGGTATTGGAGGGCTGCAGTTTGAAAGAGATATTGGGTAGGCTGTGTTTATGCTCACTAGGACATGGAAGGCTGAAGTGTGATCTTATAGAGGTTTGTAAAATTATATTGTGAATAAATAGGTTCGATAGTCTGGAACTAAAGGGACAGGTCTAAGGTGAGAGGCGAGAAATTGAAAGGGGTATGATATTACACAGAAGGTGATGAATATATGGCAGGGGAAATCTCTACAGAGATGCTGCCTGCCTGAGTTACTCCAGCTTTTTGCATCTATCTTCAATATATGGTAGGAGTTGCCAGTGAAGATGATGAAGGCAGATACAACTACAATGTTTATAAGGCATTTTAGCATGTGTGTAGAGGAGTGTAGAGCAGACACCTAATGCAGGCAGATGGGATTAGTGTAGGAGGGCGTCATAGTTGGCTTAAGGTAGGTGGTCCTGAATGACCAGTTTTTGAGCTGTCTTTCAATAATGTTATGATTTCCATGAAATGACAACGTGAGCAATTTAAAAAAAAATCAATAAGCTAATAAATGATCTTTTTTTTGCAATACTTATTGATTAATGAGGTATATATCATATGTCATAGGAAGAAGCCATTTGACCATTCAAATCTATGCTGGCTCACTATGAAACAATCCATAGGTCCCGTTCCCTCACTTATTTCCCTGTTGGCAATTCTCTCTCATTTGTTGGCCAACTCCTCCAGATTCTCCTGGCCCATGTCTACACTAGGACCAATTTGTAGTGAATAGGTCAGATTCACACCTGGGTTTTCTGGACCTGGGCAACAGGACCACCAAATACTATGCAACCAATTTATTCTTTATGTTGGGTGCAAAGACAGCATGGCACTGCAAAGCAGGTCCAAACTGGAAGGTCCAAGGCCATGACTTGCATTGGTATCACCTGGAGGTACTATCAGCATAATTACTGGTTCACAGTATTATTGAACTGTTTGTTAGACTATTAGATTATTATCAATGACTTTGTCTCACTGGCAAACACCTGACGTTAAGTCCTGGAAAACAGGGAATCCTGTTAAATTGGGGGAGTACTATGCACAGCACCATTTTTTAAAACTTTTAATTAAAAAAAAAAACAGCTTACCTTTTGTTGTAGAACTCCAAGCTTCTGTAGAACCCTGTGTAAAGGAAACCTAATGTTACTGGACCCTGCAATTATCCATTTTCATAGCTGGAATGAAAAACTGGCATTTCAGCATTCACTAATGCTGGTGAAATCTGTTCTCGATGGCCAACAGATTCTTCTGAAAGTTTCTTCAATCCGGTATTAGGTTAATTTCTCAAACCGATCGCATTTTATTGTGTAACAAACAAACCTTTTTTTCACAAGCTCAACAAGGATTAATTTCTACCTAATTTTCTTAAACCCAAAGCAAAAGAACATGCCACTGCAATAATTATATTTTTGAACCTCACTAGTGACTTCTTAAATCTTAGGGACTGAGTCTACTGATGCAATGCTGAAGTTTGCTGAGTACTTCATGATAAACTCTTATTGACCGATCGTTGTGTAGAATGTGCTTGAACACATTTCTGATAACTGGTTAAACAGCCTATTTTAACGCAGTACTTTCCTAATGACATTTAAATGTAAACCATAACCACTGAATTGGTTGAATTGGAGTCATCTACAGTAGCTGGGAAATGGCTGCACAGTTTAGTTTCACTAAAATCAAATTGAGACAAATCACCATTTGTTTAAGATTGAGGGATAAATGACAGACAAAATCTAGATATCTTTGAACCCTTGCTGCTTTGGAATTTTATAGTCATGTAAAACATTTGAACATCTTACCTTTTGGTTGCATTTCTCGTAGTCAATCCAGGTCAGGACTATCATAGTGAATGGCGGGGCCCTGGGGACTGTCAGGGAGGAGAAGGATCTAGGAATGCAGGTACACAGGTCCCTGAAAGTGTCATCGCAGTTAGCTCGAGTGGTTAAGAAGACTCATCATACGTTTGCCTCCCCAACAGTCAGGATATTGAGTATAGATGTTGAGATGTTACAGTTATACGTGGCTGAGGCCACATTTGGAACATTGTTTTCAGTTTTGGTCACCTTGCTATAGGAAGGATATCTTTAAGCTGAAAATAATGCAGAGAAGATTTATAAGGATGTTGTCTGGACTTGAGGGCCTGAGTTATAAGGAGGCGAGGACTTTATTCCTCGAAGTACAGGAGGATGAGGTGTATAAAATCATAAGGAGGATAGATATGGTGAATGCACAATGTATTTTACCTCAAAGTATGAGAATTAAGAACCAGGGGACATGGGTTTAAGGTGGAAGGGGAAAGATTTAATAGTATCCTGAGAGGCAGCTTTTTCACTCAGAGGGTGATGGGTATTTGGAACAAGCTGCCAGAGGAGGTAGCTGAGCCAGGTATTATACCATTTAAGATATTTGGACAGGTACATGGATAGGAATGTTTTAGAGGGATATGGGCCACAAACGTAGGCAGGTGGGACTAGCGTAGATGGGACATTTTGGTCAGCATGGACAAGTTTGGCCTATTTCCATGCTGTATGCCTCTATATGAATAAGCTGAAGAACATATTTTCAGAATGCCATTAGAAATGTATCCTCAGCCACATGTCTAGACGTTTGGCTTTATAGTGGATCTGCATTGATATTTTCTTTGGATTTTCAGGAAAATTGAGTACAATGTGAAGGTGTTTGTATATTACATGTTTAGCACTGACAACCAGGGATGGACTTATTCATATCCAATAAATGCAGCAGCCCCTTGGAATGAGCCATCCACCCTGAAAATTAGTGCACTCTCACCCCTCTGTGATTCAATAGCAGGTCATGAGCTAGAAGTCTCAGGCATAACAGAAACAATGCTAACCCATCATGTAATTTAATCTTGATCTTCAGGAAGATATTTAATGGGAATCAGAAGCAGATATTTGCAAATGTTTATTGGAGATACACTGATAATTTTCCTGACAAAAATGCACATATTCTGACCAGTATCAGCACCAATGATTTAAATGTTGTATATTTGTAATAAAACTGGTAGAAAATATGGTAGTAAAGAGTAAATTCCTGTACCAATAGTAAATGATAAGTGAAATTGTTAAAAATCTTTTTATGAAAGCTATGTCACAGGAAGTAATGCAGGAGAGGTTTCGATTGGAAGACTACTATGCAGAGGATCATATAATGGAACACACGTAAGTAAAAAATGCACGTTACTTTTGCAAATCACTCTATACAAATATCAAAGGGTAATTGTAGTTTTAACACATTTCTCGTTGAATTTGTGTGTGTGGAGCGGTAAGCAAGCGTGGGCCTGAGGTTTGTTATATGAGTAAAGTCATAGAGTCATACAGCGTAGACCCTTTGGCCTATGTTGCCCACACCGACCAACATGTCCCATCTTCGCTGGTCCCACCTGCCTGTGTTTGGCCCATATTCCTCTAAACCTGTCTTATTCATATAAGGTAAGGTTATAAAATATGGAGTAAGAATGCTTTTAATAATGGTCACATACTTAAATTGTGTTAAACACAATTTCAAACAAGTTTAAACTTGTAATATCTCACTGATTGAACAAAATATTTTACTGCATGGAGATAATCCTCGACATGCTGATTTTCATGATGGGTACATTGGCAGAAGCAATGACATTTAACCATATCCAGAATTTGCTTGAATAGTTGCTGTCAGACTTTTTTATATTCACTGTAATGGTGAAGAAAGGGAGTTCCAAGATTTTCACCCAACAATGTTGAACATAGAGTGATATATATCCCTCGGGTGCTTTCTATGTGGAGTTTGCATGTTCTCCCTATAACCACGTGGGTTTCCTTCGGATGCTTCGGTTTCTTCCCAGATCCCAAAGATGTGCGGGTTTACAGGTTACTTAGCCTCTGTTAAGTGCCCCAAGTGTGTTGGGAGTGAAAGTGAAAGTGGGATAACATAGAATTTTTTGTGAACGGGTGATCATTGGTCGATGTGGACTCGATGGGCCAAAGGGCCTGTTTCTACGCTGTATCTTTTAATCAATCAATTCAAAGTCAGAATGCTGAGCCATTTAGAAAGGAACAAAGACAGAGCTACTCCCATGCACCTGCTCGCTTTGCCCTGGGTTGTAATGATCACAAGCTTGTAATGTGCTTGGTATGGTGCTGAACATTTTTCAGGCAGTGTTGCCAACTACTTATTGTAGAGGTGTATTTTCAGGTAAGAGGATGAAGTATCTTGATGGTAGATAAACACAAAATGCTGGAGTAACTCCGCATGTTGCCTGTCCCGCTGAGTTACTCCAGCATTTTGTGTCTATCTGCAATTTAAACCAGCATCTGCAGTTCCTTCCGACACAAGTATCTTGATGGTGTCTATCTTCTTGAATGAAGTGCAAACTATACTCGTCCTAGCAGTGAATGGGCATTCCTTCACTCTCAAGCTATGTGCGAAGTAGGTGCATCAAGAATATCATAGATGTAGGCAACGGAGGTTCTGTGGTGGCAGAGAATTACTCTGCAGAATAAGAAACATACTTGTTTGCAAAAATAAAGATTAAATATATTTTTTATTCCTTTTAAAGAGTTACAGAATGTCTGCTCGATTCAATTACAAATTGTTATTCACTGCTTTACCACTAACAATTAAATATTAATTGCTACATATTCATAAATTGTTATAATATTTATAAATTAAATATTTTGCTTTGTAACTATCAAATCCTCAGCTCCCTCCCATTGAAAGGAGTCAGGCAAGATACCCCTTTTGGTTCTTTCTTTTTGCAAGAAGGAATGACAAACAAGTGCACAACAATCACAGTGATCTCCACACCAGAACATGTATTTTCGTCCTGTTAATAAGGAACAGAGCGTATAGATAATGTGGTTTAAAAATAACATTATCACTATCTATTGCTATCTAACTGCCACTGGCCTGAACTTGCATTCCACCTAGTCAACTGTTCACAGGTATACTAAGCATATCATAAAACATTATTTGCTTTAAGTTAATTAATATGTTTTTCCACACAAATGTAATGACATTTGGATGCCAAGGGCACAGCATTATTCCTGAGTAGCCAGAGTTACATGCTGTCTTGTTCACTCACATTACTTATGTCAATGAGAAAGTAATGTATTAACAATGTGTGAAAATATTTGTGATTGAATCAAAGAGATACGGCAAACCCCCATGGCCATAACCTGACATTGTCCTACCTCCAACAACCTTGACATTTAGTGTTTTCTCCTCAAGAAGCTTCTAACATTGAATTATTTATAGGATATTTTGTGGATTGCAAGTAAAGATGTGAATAATGGAAACTTCCTGGTGAAGGTGAGAGGTCTGTGGCATTATATTTCCCCACAGATGATAGTAAGTAGGTGGTTATCAAAATGGAAGCGACTGTATTAGTGACTAAGAAGGAACTGCAGATGCTGGAAAATCGAAGGCACACAAAAATGCTGGAGAAACTCAGCGGGTGCAGCTGAGTTTCTCCAGCATTTTTGTGTACCTTGTATTAGTGACTATCTGTTTTTTTTTCTGAGGACCTCCTTTCACTTATCTGCCGCAGCGTTCTTTCTTCTCCATCAGCTTGGTGTTGAGAACTGAAACTGACCTTGAGAATTAGTACTCCAACATCTTACTCTGTGCTCTGTGACAAAATATATGTAGTTATATATTACAAAGTCGTCATTTAAATTCCTAATATTAATCCTTTTTTTTAATTAAGGAGAAGCGAAGACACTGAATCCACCATCTCCGCTGCAGATAACCTTGTGTATTATGCAGGTAGGCTTGAAAAATGTCAATAGCCCTGTTCTCTACTCAGGTTCCCAAATATATTGACTAAGGAGAAAAGAAGACAGTAGTTCATTCAAATTCCTATGAGTTCAGACCACTGAGGTGCCTTCACTTGTGAACTAAACGCGCTCTTTTATCACTGAGAATAGGCAATCAATACTCCCTGAAGTCAAAGTTGTAAGAGGTGAGCCTACAACGCATCAGGAAGGGGATATAGACTCCTTGACTTTCCGTCCATTGGGGTTGAAAAAAGGACCCAGAATAGTTGAACTTTTCCTTTGCTGCCACAGCTAAATTGGAAATCGATGATGCAGGAAATCATCATTACACGGTGACCACACTCGCACAACATCCTGAGATACCTGAGTGGTGTCATCAAAGTGATTATGATGTTGTTGAATTGCTGTAAAAACCCACTGGATGCACAAATATAATTTGGTGGCCTACCTGGATCAGAGAATTTAGCTATTCAACCTTGAAAGGAAATAAATGTGAGATAGAAATTGCAGAATTCATTGTTATAGAATTCTACATTCATTGAAGTAGTGACATTAGAGTTTGGTTTAAATAAGCAAATAGGTAAATGTCAGAAAAATCTTTGTGTGAAGAGTGGTCTTCATGTATAGTGACTC
This sequence comes from Amblyraja radiata, assembly GCF_010909765.2. Classification (NCBI taxonomy): domain Eukaryota; kingdom Metazoa; phylum Chordata; class Chondrichthyes; order Rajiformes; family Rajidae; genus Amblyraja; species Amblyraja radiata. The sequence continues at coordinate 25,950,310 of NC_045966.1, forward strand.
GCTGAGCATGTTAGTGGCAACAAAAAGCCCCAGAATTGTCAGGTGCTGTCAGTAGAACCACAAACCCTACAAATGTTCAGCGAAAGATGCTCCAAATGATTGTTCTCATCCAAAACTAGATTGTGATTTTACACCTTTTGTCCCTTATCTGAGATCTGAAAAAGCTTGGTAATCACTTTTGATTAGTAGTCATTGGTCTTACAGCCCTATCATTTATTAAATACATCAGAATAAAATTGCTATATTATTTCGTTTTGCAATGATTCCTGTTTATGGTCAATGTTGGCTACGATACAGATTTGGAAACTATCTTGTCAAAAATTACTGGATTAATTTTACTTCTCCAACCATTACAATCTCTGTGTGATATTGTCATAAATGCTTTCCTTCTAAGGTTAATCTTTATCCAATTACACCAAAGAGCCAATGTTTCAAAAACACTTTAGAGAATGTGCAGAATTGCAACAAAATAAAACAGGCCATTCAACTCTTATGTCCAAACTATTAATATAAAAATAAAATACTGCAGTTGCAAGAAATCTGAATAGAACTTGAAAATGCAAAAAAATAAAAGGGATAAAATACTCCAAAAGGAAAAGAGAATTTAACATAAATGATTCAAAATGCTCATCCAAAAGATACTGAACAATTAATGACTGTAATTAATGGATAATTTATTTCATGCTTGAATTAGCCATTGAATTAATATATTCTGCTCTTTGCTATGGATTTAACAAGAACATAATGGTTATGAATAGAGTGACTTACAGAGACACATATAGTTCAGGCCTGAAATAAAAATGAAACAGCATCTGCATAGAGAGAAATGGCTAATATTTTAGTGTTAGGTCTATGAGAATTGTGTCAGTCCTGATAATGCCGTTTCCCTGTATCATTCTTTGTCACTCTCTCTTTCTTTCAACATAAACTGTTTTTACTTCAAGATTCAAGATTCAAGAGACCTTTATTGTCACATGCACCAATTGGTACAGTGAAATTTGGGGTCACCATCCAGCCATACGAATAAAAAAAGAACAAAACACGATAGTATTTTAACCTAAACATCCCCTGCACAGCGGAATCAAAGTTTCCCACTGTGAGGGAAGGCCCAAAGTTCAGTCATCCTCCTCTTTGATGTTCTTTGATGTACACCCGTGTCGCTGCTAGGGGTGGCCCGATGCTCAGGCCCTCTCGCCAGGATGATGGAACTCCGACGTCGGAACGGGAGAACAACCTCAGCGGCTTGGACCTCCGAATCGGCCACTTCCTACCGGAGTCAGCGGCTTCCGAAGTCCACAGGCCGCGCTGAGCGGAGACCCACGTTGTCGGCCCTTGGCAAAGGGCCTCAGTGCACCGCGATGTTGAAGTCAGCGCCGCCCGCGCTGGAAGCTCTTCAAACCACAGCCCTGCGATGTTGGCAGCAGGCCCAGCATTCTGGAGCTTCAACGGCGATCCCAGGTGAGGCATCGCCCGCTCCGTGATGTATCCAGCGCTGCGCAGCCGCTGCTGGAGCTCTGGTCCCGTCCCTGGCAGGAAAGGCCACTCCAATCCAGGTGGTAGGCCGCGAGGAGGGGGGCGAGGACGCGACTCGGAGAATAGTCGCATCCTCACCAGGAGGCGACTGGGAAATGTTTCCCCCTTACCCTACCCCCCTCCCCCACATAGAAAAGCTAAAGAAACCTCCTCAAAATACTTTTAACAAAATAAAAAAATTATAAAAGATGGAAAAGACGGACAATTACTTCAAGCAATTTCAGATTTTTATTTCAAATTTGGACGTTGTTTCTCTCTATGAGCCATTTAATTCATGAAACACTCGTTTCCTTGTGAGCAAGCAAGCAAAATATATAACATTTTCTTTTCCTCATTTGTTCAATGGTTAATTCAAGCAAAAATTAATTCTCCATTAATTGCAGTCATTATTTTTTCAGCACTGCTTGAGACATGTGGAGAAGTTACATTTTCTCTTCCCTTCGTGGTAGTTTACCCCATTCATTTTGTTTTGTTTTTGCATGCTGTGTGCATTGTTCCAAATACATAACTCTAACAACAGGTCCTACTCTATAGAAAATATATCTTTCTGTGTTACAGTTTAAGTTTTATGGAGCCCTGTTTCCAAATTAAAAATAAATTAAAAAACTAAATATTTAATGCAACTTGATATTTTATGGGTAAATTCTGCAGGCACATGCATTATCTCTTTTAAACACACTGACATCTCTATCGTTGCTTGTTCAGTTAAATAGATATAGTATATGGATCAAGATGCACTTCATCTATACAAGTATTTACACAACCAGTTGAATAAAACAATGTCCTTGTTCCAAATTTGTTACAGATGTTTTTTTCTTAGGTGGGCTAAGTTTTTAAGAAAAGGGTGAGAGGCCAGATTGCATGATTTCAGGGGTAAATCATTCTGAAATATGCATTTTCAGTCTAAAACATTTCCTGCACTGCTGGGTTTATTAGGAACAATTCCAGTGTAATCAAAGGACCTGGAGTTCTGTCACTTTAAAACAGTATGTTAAGCTTCAATGTTTCAAGATTTCAACCTCAGTTTATTAAGGTACAGTGAAATTTGAGTTACCACACAGCCATACTAAGTGAAAAGCAACAATTCACACAACCACACAAAAGTTAACATAAACATCCATCACTGTGGATTCCACATTCCTCACTGTGATGGAAGGCAATAAAATTCAATCTTCTTCCTCTTGTTCTCCCGCGGTTGGGGCAGTCAAACCATCCGCAGTCGGGGTGATCAAAGTTCCCGCAGCCGATGATCGAAGTTGGGGTGATCGAAACTCCCACGTCGGGGCGGTTGAAACTCTCTCCACAGCATGGAGCTCCCGAGTCGGCCTCTTCTTACCAGAGACCACGGGCTTCACGATGTTAAAGTCCACATGGCGGTTGGAGCTTCAATTCCTGGCAAAGGGATCGCAAGCTCCGCGATGTTAAAGTCCCGCTGACTCCCTCGGCTTGGAGCACCCGCCGGTCTCCAGGAAAAGCCGCCAACTCCATGATGTTAGGCCGCAGTGGGGATGGAGATATGATACGGAAAAAAAATCACATCTGCGTCGAGGTAAGATATTGAAAAAAACTTCCCCAACCCCCCCCCACCCCTCCCAACATAAAACAAACCAAGGAAGGAACACTAAAACATACTTTTTAACACATACTAAAAATAACAAAAAGAAGAAAGGACAGACAGACTGTTGGTGAGGCAGCCACTGCTGGTGGCGCCACCCGGTGTGATTTGCTTTATATCTGAAGATGTTTACATGTGTTTTAATGCAGAATCCTTTTAATTAAAACAGAGTTTGAAGAGGAAGGAGGTGAAATGCCTTACGTGATGGAAGATTCACTGGATGAGGAATACCTGGATGTTTTGTATATGAGAAAGCGAAGAGACAAATTTTCTACAAAATCTGTATAATTATTAAGATAATACTGAGCAATGAAAGACAAAAACTAATTCTCAATAAACTAAACTCAGCTGTATACTGCCCTACGCAGGTACATGACATTTATTAGCCACAAACAATTTTTGCATTTCCCTATGCACATGTGTTGTTATTCCAGACTTAGTTTCATCTGTTCTTTATGTTCTGGAAATTGTTTCACAGATGTACCTTTTGCAAAATTCTTCCACCCATCTCTATTTGTTTTGTTTCAAATCTATTAATTTAGCCAACAATAAAACCTCTTCTGATGGTAATTTACGTGACACACGACTGATAATAATTTGAATGCAATTTGTTGTTGGACAATTTTGTATAACAATTTCCTCTTGGTAATCTGCTCAGATACACTGAATAGTGTCAAGTCAAGTCAAGAGAGTTTATTGTCTTGTGGCCCAGATAGGACAATGAAATTCTTGCTTGCTGCAGCACAACAGAATATTGTAGGCATCAATACAGATCAGATCAGTGTGTCCATATACCATAGAATATGGTATATATATGGAATATGGAATATATACACACACACATAAATAAACAGATAAAGTACAATAGGCTGTTATAGTTCAGAGTTTGTTTGAAGTTGTGTTTAATAGTCTGATGGCTGTGGGGAAGTAGTTGTTCCTGAACCTGGATGTTGCAGATTTCAGGCTTCTGTACCTTCTACCTGATGGCAGCGGAGAGATGAGTGTGTGGCCAGGATGGTGTGGGTCCTTGATGATGCTGGCAGTCTTTTTGAGGCAGCGACTGCGATAGAACCCCTCGATGGTAGGGAGGTCAGAGCCGATGATGGACTGGGCAGTGTTTACAACTTTTTGCAGCCTTTTCTGCTCCTGGACGCTCAGGTTACCATACCAAGCCACGATGCAACCGGTCAGCATGCTTTCTACTGTGCACCTGTAGAAGTTCGAGAGTCTTCCTTGATATACCATCTCTCCGTAATCTTCACAGGAAGTAGAGGCACTGATGTGCTTTCTTTATGATTGCATCAGTGTTTTGGGACCAGGAGAGATCTTCGGAAATATGCACGCCCAGGAATTTGAAGTTCTTGACCCTTTCCACCATCGACCCATTGATATAAACGGGACTGTGGGTCCCCTTTCTACCCCTTCCAAAATCCACAATCAGTTCCTTGGTTTTGCTAATGTTGAGAGCCAGGTTATTGTGCTGGCACCATTTGGTCAATCGGTCGATCTCGCTTCTATACTGTGACTCGTCCCCATCAGTGATTCGTCCCATAACAGTGGTGTCATCGGCGAACTTGATGATGGAGTTCGCATTATGTCTGGCTATGCAGTCATGAGTATAGAGTGAGTACAGCAGGGGGCTGAGCTCGCTGCCTTGAGGTGCTCCCGTGCTGATTGTAATCGAGGATGACACATTTCCACCAATACGGACAGACTGTTGTTTGAGAATGAGGAAGTCAAGGATCCAGTTGCAGAAGGATGTGCAGAGACCCAGATCTGAGAGCTTGGTAACCAGCTTGGATGGGATGATGGTATTTAATGTCGAGCTGTAGTCAATGAATAACAGCCTGACATATGAGTTTTTGTTGTCCAAGTGGTCCAGAGCAGAGAGGAGAGCCAGTGAGATTGCATCCACTATTGATCTGTTGTGGCGGTAAGCGAACTGTAGTAGGTCCAGGTTTTTGTCAAGGTATGAGTTAATTTGCACCATGATCAGTCTCTCAAAGCACTTAATCACCACAGATGTTAGTGCCACTGGTCGATAGTCATTGAGGCACGTCACCTTGCTCTTCTTGGGCACCGGTATTATTGATGCCCTTTTAAAGCAGGTGGGAACCTCAGACCTCAGAAGTGAGAGGTTGAAAATGTCCGTAAAAACTCCAGTCAGTTGGTCCGCACAGGTTTTTAAAACAGGCCCGGTCCAGACACTTTCCGAGGGTTCACCCCTCTGAAGGATCTTCTGACGTCGGCCTCTGTGACTGTGACCGAAATACCATCACGACGAATGGGGGCTCGGAAAGGCACGCCTGTGTTCTCCAAATCAAAGCGTGCGTAAAACGTCAGAGAGTGATGCTTCGCTGACATTTGAGCTGCCTCCTGATTTCGCCTTATAGGAGGTGATTGCATTCAGGCCCCGCCACAGTTGCCGATCATCTGTCTCATCCTCAGGCTTGGAGCAGAAGTCCCTTTTGGCCTTTTTGATGGCCTTACCAAGGTTGTATCTGGACTTCTTGTAGACCTCTGTATCTCCAGACCTGAATGCCCGGGATCTGGTCTTCAGAAGAATGCGGATCTCATGGTTCATGCAAGGCTTCTGGTTAGGAAACACTCGGAAGGTTTTGTTGGGATGCAGTCCTCCACGCATTTCTTTATGAAATCTGTAGCGACTGTGGCGTATTCATTCAGGTCCGTTGCCAAGTCCCTGAACATTGCCCAGTCTACAGACTCCAAACAGTCCTGGAGTAGTTCCCGGGGGCTTTGTTGAAGTCCCCGGCTAAGGTGGTAAATGCCTCAGGGTAAGGCGTCTGGTGCTCGTTGACCACGGCGTGCAGCTCTTCCAGTGCCTGATGGAGGGATGTCTGCCTGGGGTGGGATGTAGACCGACGTCAGGATGATGGAGGAGAATTCCCTCGGTAGGTAGAAGGGACAACACTTCACCGCCAGATGTTCGAGGTGTGAAGAGCAGGAGTTGGATTGGACTACCACGTCTGAGCACCGCGCAAAGTTGACCACGAGGCAGACGCCCCCTCCTCTCCCTTCCCAGATGCCTGCATACGGTCCATACGGTGGATGGAGAACCCTTCAGGCTGGATCACTGAGTCCGGGGAGCTGGGGATGAGCCATGTCTCTGTGAAAGAACAGAGCATTCCCTCAGCTCCCTTTGGTAAAGCAGCCTTATCATTAAGTCATCCACTTTGTTTTCTAGTGACTGTACGTTGGCCAGTAGGATAGTAGGGAAAGGGGGCCGAAGTCCCCTATGCTTTAGTCTTACATGTAGTCCTCCCCGATGGCCACCATCACACCCTGATATTTTCCATACTCCATGAAGCCCTCCTCGGTGTTTAAAGGTACAGTACTTGCGTGTCCCCGCGAGGTCGGGGATTCATCCGAGATCGGGAATTCCCTTACAGTCGGCACCTCCAGCTCCGTTGCTGCTGGGAGATCCTGCCCGATGGCCTCGATTCCTGACTCCATGAATGCCACCCTGGTGTTTACAGGTACATTACTTACTGTACCTGCGCGCCTCCACGAGGTCGGGGATTCCCCTCCGTTCGGGGATTGCCTTACTGTCGCTTTCTTCGGGACTTCGCATTTAAATGCGTTAGCAGCTCGCTACTTACATCATTGATTTCTGCAGATTCTTTGATACAGGTGAGCTCAGAAATAACATATTTGAAGATTTTCTGTTGCGCCGCTGACAAAATGTCGTCGCAGGTAGGCGCCATCTTGTGTGCTTTCTGATAATAGCTCATTTTAAACCATTTTGTGGTTACTTTTGCGAAACTGTTGTGAATGAAGTAGAAGAAGCAATCTTGCCTCAGTCCCTACGATTAGCAAAAGTTCTTCATGCACGTTTATCTGGCTTGCCACTTTGTAAAACAGCTTAGAGTCATTTATGAAATATTCCACTAGAGGACAGTATGTTACGTTACTATCAGCTCAGGCACAGTTAACTACAAATACAGTGCTTCCTGGTTTTCCTCATAGACAATGGAAAGTCGAGGTATTCAAACATGAAATTTGAGAACAACTGTGACCGTAATGTTTTGCATCCTTTGAAAAATGAGACCAGCCGGTTCCGAGTGTGAGTCACCCTTGTGTCCTGAGGCAATGACATTATTCCCACATACCATCCCTTGTGAAACATTGGGGGTAACACCAGAGATTAGAGGGTGCAACCTGGGACAATAACAGAAACATAGAAACAGAAAATAGGTGCAGGAGTAGGCCATTCAGCCCTTCGAGCCAGCCATTATCATTAAGTCATCCACTTTGATCATGGCTGACCATCCAAAATCAGTACCCCATTCCTGCCTTATCCACATATCCTTTGATTCAGTTAACCCTAAGAGCAAAATCTCTCTCGAAAACATCCAGTGAATCAGCCTCTACTGCCTTCTGTGGCAGAGAATTCCACAGATTCACGACTCTCTGGATGAAAAACATTTTCCTCATCTCAGTCCTAAATGGCCGACCCCTTATTCTTAAACTGTGACCACTGGTTCATAACATATGGTTAACACCGGGCGGCGCTGAAAATGGCAGCCTCGCCAACAGCCTGCATTGTCTTTTTCGTCTTTTGCTTTTGGTCTTCTCTTTTAGTGTACTTTTAGTTTTTGTATTATGGGGCGGGTGGTGGGGGTGGGGGTGGATGGGGTGGTGGAAACCTTTTTTATCTCTTTCCTCGACGGAGATGCAACTTTTTCATCGTATCTCCGTTTGCACTGCGGCTTTAACATCGTGGAGCTGGCGGTCCCTTTGTTAGGGATCGACTGAGGGAGCTCCAACCGCAGGAACTTCAACTGTCCCGATCGGGGGAGCATCAATCGCCGACTGCAGGGGCTTCGATCACCCCGACCGTGGAAGTTTTCATTGCCCCGATCGCGGGAGAAAAAGAGGAAAGAAGGTATAAGTTATTTGTCTTCCATCACAGGGGGGAATGTGAAGTCGCCGAAAAAACAAGATGGACTTTTAACTCGGAGGGAGTGCCGTGAGTGCAGTGATATCTGTGTTTTATGGGGACATGGCTCCATGAGGACATCCTGCGAGTGTGGATGGCTTTCTGACTCTTCTGGCAGACAGGGATTGCAGAGAGAGTGACAACTCTGATCACATCATGGTGAAGGAGCGTGTGTGTGGCTCGGACATTGAACTGATGGCTGTGTGTCTCTGCTAATGCTGTGTGCCCTGGGGATTCTCACGTGCCGTTGTGGCTGTTTAAGTCTATGTTAAATTTTTATGTGGTTATGTATCTTGTTGCTTTTTTGTATGACTTGGCAAATCAAATTCCTTGTATGTTTACATACTTGGCTAATAAATGAATTACAATTACATAACACTGAGGGGGGGGGGGGTGTCTGCTAGGTCACTGTATTCATCATCGAGCCCCCTCTCCCCCATCCCCTCCACTGCACTTTTCCAAAATTCACCTCAATATCCACACTTCCTTTGAAACTCATTGGAATACCATTTCTACACTCCCTTTAAATTCATAAAGATGCACCTCATAGTTTGCTTGGGCAGTTCACACCCCAGTGGTATGAACATTGACCTCCAATTTCAGATAGTCCTTGCTTTCTCCCTCCTTCCCCTCCCCTTCCCAGCTTTCCCACAGCCTACTGTCTCCGTGTCGTCCTTTCTTCTTCCCACCCCCCCCTCCCCCCACCTCCACATCAGTCTGAAGAAGGTTCTCGACCCGAAATGTCACCTGTTCCTTTGCTCCATAGATGCTGCCTCACCCACTGAGTTTCTCCAGCATTTTTGTCTACCTTCGATTTTTCCAGCATCTGCAGTTCTTTCTTAAACACTCCCTTTAAACTCTTTAGCTTTTGTTTCCACCTGGTTGCTTTAAACGTTGGTTCACTCCAAAATGTATTATACTACTAACATCTAAAAAAGATGAATTAAAAATATACGTTAGTAGATATAACCTCCAATAGTCCAGAAAATCTGCCAATCCAGTTCCACCAAAGACCCAAGGGTGCTAGATTATTAGAATTTGTATAAATTTGTATGTGAGACTTGGTTAACTGCTATGCTACACTTCAAGAATATTACATCAGTGGCTTTCCCCATTGGCATTCCTTATCAGGTCTTCAAAAATTTAATTTTAGTTAGTCATATACAGCAAATCCATCTTAATTTTCAGTATTGCTTTTCTAACACTAATTTATTCTGTCCCTCAGAATTGTCCCCAGTGGTAACCCCGTGAATGCAGGACTTGACTGGCTGCCGAAATTTGGTCCATCTACTTTTCTAGTTTAAAAGGGCAGTATCACACCACAAAACGTTCTGTCCTACTGCATTGACCTGGAGCCAGGAGGATTAGAAGAAAATAGTCGCATTTTGTGCTATTTTCTCCCAAGATTCTTTTAAAGAGCCTGCTACATAATATTTGACCCTTGAAATGTATCCACTTTCAAACACATGAGACTCTTTACCATTTCCTTTCTAGCTATGCTTACCTTTTTCATACCGTACATCTCTCATCCCACTGTCAGTTACAATATCATGCCCATTTTCAATGAAGGGTGATGCAAGGCATTCATTCCAATTTTACACAGCTTCCACCTTTACAAACAATGTCAATTTTGGTCTTCTATCCCTTTATCTTGATGGTGATACTTCTTAATCCACCCTTTTTGTCTTCCTAATATCCTTTTCAATTTTATTCTACCACCATCCATTCTCCTCAGACCATGTTGGATTTTTGAGCTATTATCAGTCGGAGACTTCCCCTTTGCTGCTTTGTACCTGCCATGTTTGTTTAGGTTTTTAGTTTTAGAGACATAGCGCGGAAACAGGCCCTTCGGCCCACCGAGTCCACACTGACCAGCGATTCCCGCACACTAACACTATCCTACACACACTAGGGACAGTTTACAATTTTACCAAGCTAATTAACCTACAAACCTGTACGTCTTTGGAGTGTGGGAGGAAACCGGAGCTCCCGAAGAAAAGCCACGCAGATCACGGGGAGAATGTGCAAACTCCTGCGGACAGGATCAAACCTGCGTCTCTGGTTCTGTAAGGCAGAAACTCTACTGCTGCACCACCATGCCGCCCGACCGTGTTGCTCCGCAACATGACAGGGTAGGTGGTTGGTTGGTCAGGTAGATTGGAGATTTATTTTTCTTATGTTGGCGTCAAAAAGGACTGGCCAAGCTAGATGCAGGAAAAATGTTCCAAATGTTGGGGGAGTCCAAAACCAGGGGGAACAGCCTAAGAATAAAGAGGATGCCATTTAAAACTGAGATGAGATAAAACTTTTTCACCCAGAGAGTTGTGAATTTGTGGAATTCTCTGTCACAGAAGGCAGTAGAGGCCAATTCACTGGATTCATTAAAAAGAGAGTTAGATAGAGCTCTAGGGTCTAGCGGAATCAAGGGATATGGAGAGAAGTCAGGCACGGGCTACTGCCATGATCACAATGAATGGCGGTGCAGGCTCAAAGGTCCAAATGGCCTCCTCCTGCACCTATTTTCTATGTTTCTATGTTTAATAGTGTCTGAACATTCAACATTTCTGTCTTGAATGCTTCTCACTGCCCTGACATTGAATTACCTTCAAGTAATTTCTTCTCTAAACTAAATTAAACTTTTGGTGAATCATATCTCAATCTGGTAAAACTGAGCTTACCCATTTTGAATTTGATTCGTGGTCTATCTTTGTTCATTTTTAGTTTCAGTTGGGTCTAATGTTAAGTTCTACACTCAGCACACTCACACTCCCCAGTTCTCCGACTCCCTGCATCCAAACTTCACTCAATGTTCTTTTGTTTTCTCAGCAAAAGTAAATCAGGACACTTGATCCAATAGTATCTTGTGAACCTGTCAACCAGAAGTTACCCACTGTTAAATTATTAGTTACCTCAGTTGTAATAAGTGCTGAAATGCCAACATGCAAAGTAATCCCTATCTGATGTGCTCCTCTCTGCATTGTAACTGATATTGGGTATAACATGGCAAACTAATATCTTGTCAGAACTAGAAACATGTTTGCTTATTCCAGGCGTAGTGGCAACAATTAACATTTGTCATTGCGTTTTTTATTCACTGCTGCACAAACTCACTCACCCAAGTCTGCAACAGTGGTTTGTTTGATGGGGTTATGTGGCTCAGTGCACCTTACCCTGTTTAAATAGATAGATAGATAGATATAATTTAATTGCCACACAACCAAGGTCGGTGGAATTTGGGTTGCCAGCAGCGGTACAGTAATAAAGAACACAACCACAATAAAAATTTTACACAAACATCCACCACAGCATTCATCACTGTGGTGGAAGGCACAGAGCTTGGCCAGTCCTCCTCCATTTTCCCCCGTGGTCGGGACCACCACCCTCCACAGCCGTTGCTGCGGGCGTCCAGATGGTAAGGGACAAAGTCAAAGTCAAGGTGAGTCCAGGACCGGCTCTTCCCAACCAGAGACCGCGGCTTCAGGCTGGTGTAGGCTGCAGGCCGGCGGTCAAAGTTTTAAAGTACCTGCCGTGCCGCAGCCGGAAGCACCGCAGTCTGCAGGGCCGGCAGTCGAAGCTCCCCTCCAGGGGAGATGGTAAGTCCATGCCGCACCCGCGGTAGAAGACGGCCGCGGGCCGGCGGTGGAAGCTTCTTCTTCCCCCCGGGTCCTCCACGAGGGATCCCGGGCTGTAGACGCCGCACCAGCTGGAGTTCTGCAGACTGCGGCTTCAGGCTGCCGGCTGCCGCGGGCCAGCGTAACGGAGCGCTCCCCTCCAGCGAGGTCTCACCCGCTCCACGCCAAGAGTCCACGCTGCGCCCGCCGCTGAAGCTCCGGGCGCGTCTCCGGGAAAGTCCGCGCCGATCCTTGCTGTTAGGCCACGGGGGAGGCGACCTGAAAAAATCGCCTCTCCATGGAAGAGGCGGCAGAAACGGTTTCCCCCTTACCCCCCCACACCACCCCCCACACATAACACACAAAGAAACATTAAAAACAGACTTTTAAACATACTAAAAAAATTAAAAAAGTTGAAAAAAAACGGACACGCTGCCGACAGGCTGCTGCCAGTGCAGCTCCCCCTTCCCCTATATGGGTATCTGTTCACAATTACTTTGTCACAAAGCAGCTGATCTTGAAATCTGACACCTCTATTCTTTAAAGAAGGGTCTCGACCCAAAACATTACCCATTCCTTCTCTCCAGAGATGGTGCTGCCTGTCCCGCTGAGTTGCTCCAGCACAGTGTATCTATCTTCGATTTAAAACAGCATCTGCAGTTCCTTCCTACACCTTTATTCTTTAAATTGCATTATAGATTATTAGAGCCATAGTCATTTTTCATTCTTTACAGTTACAAATTCTCACCTGACTATCATTTTTTAAGTTGTTAACTAATCGTGTCACTTTCTGAATAGTGGCATATCTAGCGTGAATCAGTAACTCCGAAAATGGAAGTTGAAACTGCATATGTTGCAAGAATTAGGGGCAAATTAAATTTCACATAATTTGCCCATGCTTATTTTGCAAGAATTGAAAGCATGTGGCCTCCACGTAAATTAGAACTTTGTAATAGTACATTATGGACCAAATTACTTTCAGTGTATGATCTTTGGTGCTACAAATATTAATTTCCTTCCAGTTGTAAGAACATGAAACACAAGCACATGGCTTTAGCACGTTATACAACTTGCCAAATAACTGGGTGCACTGTTCATATGTACACCAGAAAATTTGCAGGTTAAGTAGCTGATGGTGCCTCTCCTTGTAAACCTTCAGCAATGCAAATTGGTAGATTGGCAAATATGGTAATCTCGCTAACATTTTGTATAAATCACACACAGAAAACAAGACTCCAAATGGCCCCAACCTGAACTTTAAAAGGGATGTTAAATGATTTGCAGGTTTATCAGTGATTGAGTATGAAGCTGATTAATTCAATAGAACTACACGGAGTAAATGATTGGAGGAGATAATGACCTAGAAATGTATCTGTGCAACACCAGAAAAAACTGCAATTCACAGCCAAAATTCAGATTAGCACAGCAGTAACCAACTCTGCACATGTTTCTGAGTGAATTAATGCCTCTGATCAATAAGGTATGGACTTTGATTGAAAAAAATTCACATAGTATGGCACTGATTCTCATAAATGTTCAATACTAGTGTCATGCTCATAATGTTGCCACCAGCAAGCTTTTCAACTACATTGTTCGAAATCAGATGGTGGTATTAATTCACAGACAAACCAACTTTTACTGCATCTAAAGGCTTATCTCTTCTGTGGTCGTACACATCTCTCAACAAAGTAGACTCACTCTCAACAGGGATCGTGGTCGTCACGCCTCCAAGTTAAGTTCTCAAAAAACAACTCGGAAGCTATCCCATTGAGGTGGGAACATCTTCTGAGGTGAGAATGTCAACTATCCATGTTCTCCAGAGATGCTACCTTACCTGTTGAGTTACTCCCGCACTTTGTGTATGTCTGTGTATCTCTTCTGAGGTATGACTGGATCCACGTTTATCAGATTAGGAGTGATTACAAGTTAGAAGTCTGGAGAGATATATCTTGAACAGTGGGAACCATCCAAGGAGCAGATAGTGAAAATGCAGACATTAAAGGAAGGAGAACTCTCAGATGTAATCCCCCACCCACATGAATGGTGAAGAACAGTCAGAGAAGTGAAAAGCTGGTGGGGAGTGTTTGCGGTGAAGGAGCACACACAGCAACAACATGGGACGGGGAGAGGGGATGAGGGGGATCAGCAGAGTCCTTCCACATGGTTAACTGAACCCGTACAGACTATTCAACCACATAAAAGATAATAATACATATTGATGCAGGCAATTAAGTTGATGTAGTCAATGTTGGACTTAACTAAGGAATTTAACAAATTCCTATCTATAAATACTGATCTGAAATGATCAAACTGTGGGATTCAAGGCAAGTTAGCAAATTGGATCAAAAATTAGCTTAGTAATAGAAAAGGGTGATGGTTGGAGGGTTGTTATTGTGAATGGCAGTATAAGCCCAGTGGTGTACTACAGATTGATGTTGTGACATCTTACTGTTTGTTACAGTATATACAGTAAACCCTCATTTTAATGGACCTCTTTATAACCAATTTTGGTTATCACCGACTAACCTACCGATAGCTGTCCACGTCGCCCCGCTTCACACCGCCACCCTGTCCAGACCTTCTGCTGCTATCGCTGGCTCACACAGCTTCCTCTCCCGCTTCCAGCCCATGCCCACTGGCGCCACTGCCGATTAATGACCCATTACCTGCACACCGGCCGCCCGTGGGCCACGACTAATGACTGTGCCGATCCTTGTCTCTCTCCCAGCTGCTAGTAGGTCAGGGCCATTAACTCACCCGGATTTCAGGCCCAGTTGTGGACCGAGAGTCTGAAGAAGGGTCTCGACCCGAAACATCACTTATCCATGTTCTTCAGAGATGCTGGGTTACACTGGGTTACTCCAGAGTAATCCACCTCCAGTACTTTGTGTCCTTTTGTATAAGCTGTTTGTTTCTACTACCTATACAATGATAATCCCTTGCTCGGTTATAGCAGACATTTGGCAATAACCGAAACCACCCCCCTCCCCCTCCTCTGTGTAGATTATAATGGAAAGCAAAATAATAACCACTGGGAATTCAATACTTAGTTTGCAGATGCTCTGGTCAAAACTAC